>NC_080600.1:11061333-11421112 GCF_027887145.1 Ammospiza caudacuta | reverse complement strand
AGAATGTACATGTGGACTCGTTTGAAGGAAGCAAGCTTTCCTAGCAGGAATCTGTGTTCTTCGTGACGTGCAGTCCACATGTACATTCCTGTCCCATCTGCTTTTCCCTTCTCTTTAATTCTTTTTCAGATGCAATGCTGTTGAGAGAGACTGAAATGGTGGTAGATGCACTCTCTTGTATGTCACACATGAAGCAGGAACAGGAGGAGAAGCAAGAGTAGAGGCTCCACAGATACTGCAGAAGGGCAGCCTTGCAGTATAACCTGGCAGGACAGAACTGTGCCTGCTGTTAGAATGTACCTGTAGGCTACCTGTATCATACATTGGTTACTGGTAAGTATTTTTTCTTTACTTGATCAGGGTGATAGGGTTGTTCTTTGGCTTCATGGATGGAGCATCATTTAGGGACTGCAGGCTGATCCTTTGGTTTTTTCATGTTTGTGAGTGCAGTGAGGGCTGTACATTTGTTAATGCCCACAAACTGTGCTTTCTCCAGTTACTAGCACTTCTCTTTGCATCATTGTTTGAGTGTTGCATACAGAGTTCTGATGTTTGCTCAAGTTATTTTCTGGAGTAATAAACTATTTTGTCAGTTCCAATTTACCACTGAGTTTTATTTTTTCCTCCTAAATTGCAATATGTGGGGTTTTGCATGACTGATAGTTCATACTGTAGGTTGTAATTCCAGACATCTAGTTCACACATAAAATATCCAGAAACTGTAACTAGAATTTGAGTAGCATCTCTTTACTTGGTTACCCAAGGTTATCATTGCATGGTTCCAAACAATTAATAATAACTGCTAGTTTTCTGATAGGTAATTTTTATGAAACCAAGATAATTTAGAGATTGATCTATTGGTAGGGTGAATAATGGTCTCACCTTTTCAGACCTGGGATGTTGGCAATTGGAAGACTTCTCTAAGGTTTGAAAATGTACCCACAGATCTATTTCACCAGTGTTCCTTGGTCCATGCAGGCAGCAGAGTTGGCTTTGCCATGTTTATTTTGTGTTGACCTGGGTAGATATATTGATTTCTTTCTTGATCTTGAGTCTTGCACTCCCTCAGTCCGTTGTGCCTTGGATTCAGCTGCAGCTGATGTGAAGTGCTGTAAGAAAAAAGCACCGCATTTGTGAACTTAATCTTGGAGAACAGATTGCACAGGCTGTCAAGCTATAATGAGCTGTCTTACATGCTATATTTTTGCTGTAGCTGATGAATAATTGATACTAAAATCTTAATCTATCAGTGGCAGAGCACCATGTGTGTCAGCTGCTGGAGCAGACTAATGCTGTGATTCTGTGTTCTTCTTTCATGCAGCCAGCATGTGTGTTGTAAAGGTGGATGGGACCCCTTATCTCTGTAAAGCTGATGAGGTTGGAGAAATATGTGTGAATTCAGGAGCAACTGGGACAGCATATTTTGGCCTCCTCGGAATCACCAAGAATGTATTTGAGGTTTGGATTTCTTTTTAATTGTTATATTTCTAGTATTTTTTCTTGTGAATAGAGTTATTTTTTCCTTAAAGGTTGTTTGTACGTGTGTTTTATTGTTTGGTTTGGTTTTTTAGTTAGTTAGAAAAAAGCCCTGGCCAGGTACACTTTGCTTCATTCATAGAATCATAACAAGACCTTTTGTCTCTTAAAACCAAAAATACCAAGTCTCATCTGCAGTCAGTCAGCTGCTTCTGTGTTCCACACTCCCAGTATGTGAGCATTTAAATTTATCTTAGCTCTGAATTTACACAGTGGTCTTATGCGTAGTTACCTGAAGGCATTTCAATCTTTCTGCCCATATTTTTCCTTGCAGTGGTACCTCATTTCATGTGTTCTGGCAGTAAAGGAGTGAAAATCCTTATCAGTCCAGTGAGTGTCTGAATCCTTCTGTGTTCTTCCAGGCCATCCCAGTGACGGCAGCTGGCATTCCTGTATCAGACCAGCCCTTCACAAGGACAGGATTGCTTGGCTTTGTGGGTCCTGTAAGTGTGAACAAGCCCTCAGGGCCCTTCTTTGTCCTGACTCCCAACTCTAAAGTGATGCCCCTGAATTCAGCAGGACTTTGTCTCAGGGCACTAACCTCCTAAGGGTCTCTAGAGTATTGTTGGCTTGAGTCAGGCATGCGTTGCCAGGTGTGAGGAGGTTTTTCTGCTGTGTTTCTAACCCTTCCTTCTTTTCAGGACTATCTGGTGTTTGTGGTGGGGAAATTGGATGGCTTGATGACAGTCAGTGGCCGCAGGCACAATGCAGATGACGTGGTGGCCACTGCGTTGGCAGTTGAGCCCATGAAGTTTGTCTATCGGGGAAGGTGAGTGCATTAAAAACTTCATCACTGCTGGCTGGGCCTTGTTGTTCTTTTTAACCCACAGACAGTCACCAAATGACACAGCACACACAGGAGCAATGCATGTGAACTTTTTCATGTGTGTTTTGTAGGAAAGTTAGCACTAGATTGTGAATTTGGTTGTTGAAATGTAAATATTCACACCCTGCTTCATGCATAATAGATTTTAAATTACTTTCACACAGTATAAAGGTGGATCCCAAAGTGTCTGTTTAAAACTTATTTCAGACCTTCTCTTAAGGCTCTCAAAAGAAGCTTATATGCTGGATGTAAAACACTTGTGTCCCCTGAGTCTTTTGGGTGGCTGAGGGAGGAACTGTGCAGCCTGTTCTAAAGACCAAACCAGGCTGCTGGAGGACCCTCAGAGATAGGTCTCTGAGAAGAGATGCTAGCCCGCTGGAGGACAATGACCAGGCAAGAAAGGTGACACTGGGGTCCTGGCATTACTAAACATTTGAATTAGCTTATTCAGAATGAGAGAAGACCAGGTGTTCTATCACCAGCCTGAGTGCTCTTCAGTGGTCCATGGCTCCATGTCCAGATGGAGATCAATGACAAGTGGAATCTCTCAGGGTTCAGACTGGGACCAGCCCAGGCTGAGGCATTATTAATATTTTATCCTAAGCCTAAAACTAAGGTAATTCCCCAAGGGGAGTTAAGTATTTTTCAATGCAAGCACCTGTAATTGTCAGTAATTTGGCATAGTTGTCTTCCAGAAGGGACATTTTATGCAGGGGCTGCAAGTCTAGTGTACATGATGGAGTTCTGTAGGCAAGGTTTGCACAGCCACTACATGTGTGGAACTATCAGACATGTGCTACATGGGTGACTACAAACCCACCCAACCCCAGCAGAAAGCAATTACAGCAAGGAACCCACTGTGTTCTACATCTTTGTGGTTTTGTGATGATCTGGCATGAATAATGCTTGTGTGTGTGAAGCAGTGCCATGAGAGGTTGCAGCCATGCCCCTGTGATGATGAGCCATGCTCTGTTCAGCCTGTGTTGCATCCTATCATTCTTCTGTCCTTTGTGTTTTAGGATAGCAGTGTTTTCTGTGCCCGTTTTGCATGATGATCGGATAGTGCTTGTGGCAGAGCAACGCCCTGACGCCTCAGAGGAGGATAGTTTTCAGTGGATGAGCAGGGTTCTACAGGTAGTCAGTCTGTCCTTTTCTCTTTCCAGGTGAATAAGGCTGATGCATGAAATGAGAATATTAGAGCTTTTCTTTTTTTTTGATTTTTTTTTTCCATAAGCAAAACCTATCAGTATAACCACAGAGAGCTGTACTAAGATAATTTTTCAGGGTTCAGAATTAACAGAATTTTGTAAAAAGTAAGATTTCTCTCTCAGATTGTATTTTTAACTTCCTACTGCTAGGATTCTCAAAGGCCTAAAGGTGATGGGTTTTGTTTGGGTCAATGCTACATGTCTCTTCTGATTTCATACTGAGAGTTCCCTCTGAAAGTATTCACAAGTATGCTGCCAAGTATCACAACATCCCCAAAAGCATTTTTATCACTAACAACCTTATTCTGGATCTGCAACAAGAAGTATTAAAAACTTTTCCCCTTTATTATTTTACTGTCTTTTCCTGGAGATGAAGGACAGGGGAAGGGGAACTGTGGTAGATCTGCATTTGCAGATTTTAGAATTAATCAGTTCTCAGGAAGTGAAAAAGGAGAGATCAATTATGGAAGACCCTGGAGACAGCTGAAGGGAAGGATCCAGAGAACAACTTAAAGGAAGTTTGCTCTTAAGAGTAAGGCAGTTTAATAATAATGGTTTCTGTCTAATTTCAGCCTTCTTATCTTTTTGGAGAGAATATCTGGTATTGGGACGAAGTATTTTTGTTTCTCTTTTTAGAAGTGTCATAGCTAAAAGAGACACTTAAGATTTAGGCAGCAAAGATGCTTCCCTCCTAAATTTTGTGAGTTTTATGTTCTACTGCGCTTTTGTGATTGTGCCATACTTGCTAAATTTGCTGTGATATAACTTTGGCTTTTGAAAATCTCTGCACTTTTTGCCCACTTTTAAGAGACTTTCCTAATCCCTGATGTGCAGGTGGCATCCCCTTGATAGAGGGCACAAGCAAAGTCCTGGGTCTGCTCCTGCTCCCATTGAAGTCATGGCACAGCTTCTATGAGTTCAGTGAGTGCAGAATTGGACCCTTTATTTGCAAATTGTGGTGCAAGTAAAAATTTTAATGTTATAAATTAATTGAATTCAAATTCTTGCTCTAGCTACATCCCAGTTGATAACGTGGAATGTTTGTTTGTTTTTTTGTTTAATTTCTCTGAAGGCAATTGATAGCATTCACCAAGTAGGTGTGTACTGCCTTGCCTTGGTGCCAGCCAACACTTTGCCAAAGGCTCCACTCGGAGGAATTCATATTTCAGAGACCAAGCAGCGCTTTTTGGAGGGTGCTCTGCATCCTTGCAACGTCCTGATGTGTCCCCACACCTGTGTCACCAACCTGCCCAAGCCTCGGCAGAAACAGCCAGGTGAGGAAAGCAGAGTGCGTGCTGGTTCTGCCAGACCTGTCGCCTGCAGGCTGCATTGCTGCTTGTTCCCCAGGTTGTTTTTCATCATTTGGCACTGCTCTTTTCAAAATGCAGATGTTGGTCCTGCATTCCCCAGGTTGTTTTTCATCATTTGGCACTGCTCTTTTCAAAATGCAGATGTTGGTCCTGCATCAATGATTGTGGGAAACCTCGTAGCTGGCAAGAGGATCGCACAAGCCTCGGGTAGAGATGTTAGCCAGCTGGAGGACAATGACCAGGCAAGAAAGGTGACACTGGGCTCCTGGCATTATTAAATATTTGAATTAGCTTATTCAGAATGAGAGAAGACCAGGAAAATAAACCTGAAGTACTTTGAGTGAATTTGAGTGTCTCCTTTTTCTTCCCTTTCAGTTCCTGTATTTAGCAGATGTTCTTCAGTGGCGAGCTCAGACAACTCCAGATCATCCACTCTTCCTTCTGTTGAATTCCAAGGTAAGATGCAACTTGGAGACTAAAACCAAAGCAAAAGATTATTAGATTCTAAGATAATTCCTTCTAGAAGTCTTTTCCTGAAATGCTGCACATTATTTTAATGAAGCAGACAAAAATTGCTAGTTAGTAAGCAGCATAAGTTTTTCCACTTTGGAATTTTATGTTGTATGTTTTATTCCACTTCTGGAATAAAAGTATGCATTCTACCTAGCTTAAAACATTGCAGTAATTGTGTTTCCTGCCAGAATACAGCTTTTGTCATAGTAATGGAAGCCATGATTCTGTCTTCATTCCTGAGCACAAGGGTAAACTGTAAGTCAGAAATGGAGAATTTCCTGATAAGAAGCTCTATAGCCTAAGTAGAGAGCCCTTGGGACAGCTTTGGAGTCAAATTTTCCAGGAGCACTGTCGCATCCTGCAGGGGATACTGATGCCTTGCCCTGGGCTAGGCTCTGCCCTCAAAAGGGATGGCACATAGAGTGATAGTAAGAGCCCAGGGACAAATTGGATCTGCCCTGTGCTGTGCTGTACTGCAGACAGGAGTCTTCCAGAAAGTCTAGCAGCAGTCTTTGGGAAGTAAAGGATTTGTAGGTCTCATTCAGAAGGGCAAAAGAGTTTAGGACATAGTTCAACCTTTCCAACTTTTCTTTTGAGACTGTGTTTTAGCAAAAGAAATTGTTTCAACATTGTTACTGTTAAATTGGTTTATTCTCTCAGAGTAAAGATTTTGAGGGAGGTTTTCTAGTGTGAAGCAGCCTTTCCCAGGTCATTTTGTTCAGGCAGGTTTTACCCTTGACATGTAGACTCTGCAAAAGTAAACACAAAACTTGGACACAAAGAAAAATTACCTGTTGGTGAGCACCTTTCTTAAATAGCTGCGGACTAATGAGCTACTGTGCTATATGTTGGTGTGTTCACATGTCTCCAGGAGAAACCCTCTTGGTTTACCCCATTTCATGTCAATATCTAAGTGACTGAGCTGCTGCTGTTCCTGTAAAGGTTTCTGCTGTCCCTTGTCTCCTGTGCAGGGTACTGTAGCCAGCACTGCCTCGTGCATCCAGCTGCACAAGAGGGCAGAGAGAGTGGCAGTGGCGCTGATGGAGAAGGGACACCTGAACGTTGGTGACCACGTGGCCCTGGTTTACCCTCCAGGTAAAGCAACACAGCAAAACCCACAATTACACAGCACAAGAAAAGAAGTTCTGTCTGTTAATTGGGTTGGAGTAGTTTTTGCTAGCTCTTAAATGCAAAACATTTTAAACTGGTTGCGGAACAGACTGTTGATTTGAACAGACACTTGTGACAAATCCTTCTGTCTTAATAACACAAATCAGTGTGTATTTTGATTTTGGTCAAAGAATTTGGCCTATTGATCTGATAAAAATGGCTTTAATTTCACAAATATCCTTTCCAGGAGTAGACTTGATAGCAACTTTCTATGGCTGTTTGTACGCTGGCTGTGTTCCCATCACTGTCCGCCCGCCTCATCCACAGAACCTTGCTACCACTCTGCCCACTGTCAAAATGATTGTAGAGGTAGGTGAGACATTCCTCTCCCTGTGCTTTTGAGGAGTGGGAAATGGTTATTGAAGCCTGATTAATTGCTTTGCCACAGTCATTGTAAAATAAGCTAGAAAAAAAATTACTCAGTGTGCTGTGTCTGAGTCAGTAATGGCTTCTTCAGAAACTTATTTGAAATGGTCTTTTATTGTTGTGATTTATTTTGTTTAGTTTCCAATTACTTGATCATCTTACTGGTTATCTCATCTGGATGCATATGACATGACTTTGAGCATGCATTCCCTGGTTTTAACAATGGTCTTAATGCTTTGCCTTTTGCAGGTCAGTAAGTCTGCATGTATATTGACCACCCAAGCTATAATGAAACTGCTCAGGTCCAAGGAGGCTGCAGCAGCTGTAGATATTAAAACGTGGCCCACTATTTTGGATACAGGTAGGATAGCCAAAATGGAAATAGTTTGAAGAGTGATACATTAATTTTGCCACATCACAACTGCCTGATTGAGTGGATGTGTTCTGCCTTGCATTAAAATAGCTGTCAAGGAACTATAGGGAGGATCTGATGATAATGATGTACAGATACATTTTTTCCCAAAATAATATGGTACTCTCTTCTACTTATGTATTTTAAATAGATGATATGCCTAAAAAGAAGCTGGCTAGTGTTTTCAGACCTACATCTCCAGATATGTTGGCATACTTGGACTTCAGTGTGTCTACTACTGGAATATTAGCAGGAGTAAAGGTACAGTAACAAGAGATAATCTTGTGTGATTCCTTTAAGTTGATAAAGAAATATGTGAAACCCTTTTTCTAAGGTCCCTGAGAGGTTGTGTTTTCCTCCTGCAGATGTCACACGCAGCTACAAGTGCCTTATGTCGCTCGATAAAGCTGCAGTGTGAGCTGTACCCATCCCGACAGATTGCCATCTGCCTGGACCCCTACTGTGGCTTGGGCTTTGCTCTGTGGTGCTTGTGCAGGTATGCTCTGGAGCTCTGCCTCTCCTCACCTGTTCTCAGCCCTCTCTAGAACCCCAGGGAGGAACTGTCAAAGAAACCCAAATTAACCTTTTTATCGGTAGTTCACAAAACACCTTTTGTGATAAGAAAATCCATTTAAGTCAGTTAGTTACTGGAGTAACTTCAGGTTTGCAAGTGGAATTAATTGCATACCAAATTCAAGGGAGAAAAAAAACAGGACTTATCTGTCTGTTTCACGTTGATTAAGTAAATCCTTTTAAAGTATTTTGAGATTAAACCATATGTTTTGACAAAACCTTTAAGGTGTTCACTGCAGGATTAGTATGCAGTAAGAAATACTGCTAAAGGAAGCAGTTACATGTTTCTTAAAATGAGTGAGTCTTGACTTGATTCAACCACATAGCTACTCTAATGCAGTACATCTCACAAAGCTACAATTTTTTTTGCATTTTAAAGCATGCCATATATATTAATTAATTCAATTTTCCTGTTCCTATTGCTTCCTCTCCCCAGCATATATTCAGGTCACCAGTCCATCCTGGTGCCCCCTCTGGAGCTGGAGAGCAATGTGTCTCTGTGGCTGTCTGCTGTCAGCCAGTACAAAGTGCGTGTCACCTTCTGCTCCTACTCCGTGATGGAGATATGCACCAAGGGCCTTGGCACACAGACTGATGTTCTCCGGGTGAGTGGGCTTCATTTTCCCACATTCTGACATCAACACACCTGTATCTTCCCAAAAATACTTCATTTTGGCTTGGAGAATACGAGGTTTTAAGTGTTCCTGTGAGAGCCTTCCATTATGACTTGATTTTTGGGGAGTTTTGAGACTGCTGGAATATTCAGCTTCCATGTTTCTGGTGGAGGGGAAAAAAAGAAGTCTTATATTTTCAGTTTTAGTTATTTGTGCAAGCTCTGTGCTGCTGGATGTTTCTGAGATTTTGGGCAAAATACATAGCAAGCCTATCAACTTGGTTGTGTCTGAGACAAGAAATAAACCCAGCACCAAATAAAAAAAATCCCAGACAAATCACATACCAATAGAAGGAAAAATCCCAAAGCCCCACCAAACACAAACTTGACTCAAAACAGCCAAAAGAAAAAGGCTTCCAGAGCTCACCACGTGTCACTTACTTTCAGGTATCACTTGATAGCAAAAGTGTTGAGTTCTAAAATGGATATAATCTTCCCTGTCCTGGAGGTGGTTCCAAGCCAGGTTGGATGGGGCTTGGAGCAGCCTGATCTAGAGTAAGGTGTCCCTGCCCATGCAGAGGGGCTGGAATGAGATGATCTTTAAAGTCTTTTCCTTCCCACCCAAAGCACATGCTATATGATTCTTTGATTCCTAACAATATCAGTTACACTCTAATACATCTATTTATTTTTGAGGAAAATCTCTCCACTCAGATTTAATTTCCTTAAAGAAGGAGCATTGCCACAGCTGTAGTAACTCAGCTGCCCAGGACTTCCATCGGGAATGTGTGGCAGCTCCCTCACAAAAAAGTTATTGTATGGTGTGCTGTCAATAAAGACAAAAAAAAAATCTTTTTCCACTGGAACAAGGAATTTCCTCACCAAAGGAAATCCTGGCCCACAGCCAGTTGCTCCAGGTTCACATTCACATTCTGGGACACCTGAACTGTGCAGTGCTGGGAGCCAGCAGGTCCCTTGTGGCAAAATCACATTTTGAGGGTTTTCAGCTCAAAATGCTGAGCGACTGTGTTGCAGCTACACCATGCCTGTAGTGTTAAACAGTTCATGTCTTACTCTAGTGCTTTTAAAGTACAAAAGCTAAACCAGTTTCTCTCTGGAGTTGCTGCCTTTGCAGTGACAGTGTTTGTTGTGTCCCCACTGTGGCAGATGAAGGGGGTGAACCTGTCGTGTGTGCGCACCTGCATGGTGGTGGCCGAGGAGAGACCCAGGATCACCCTCACCCAGTCTTTCTCCAAGCTCTTCAAAGACCTGGGCCTGTCTGCCCGTGCAGTGAGCACCACCTTTGGCTGCAGGGTCAACGTAGCAATTTGCTTACAGGTGAGGTTAAACTGCTGCTTCCTTACACAGAATCTCTGGGCACTTGGTAGAAAATCATCTTCAGGTGAATACATTCCTTTTTGTAATGAACTGGAGCTCCATTGCTTGCTTGCTTCATCACCAAGTTAAGTTAAGCTTTTTAATAAGATGTTTAGTATGATGTTGATTATGATATTTTCACTTTTCTGTAGTAATTGACCAGTTGATTTGCTTTTCTAATCCAGAGGGTCAGTACTAAGAAACTTGTTTCCTTCCTACTATGCATTAAATAAATAGCTTCCTGTACATAAATATTACATGTTACAAGCAATGCTGTTTCAGCTTTTGTGTGATTCAGATTTTGTCTTGTTTTGTATAATGTGGAATTAAATGGAAGACAGAATTTCACAAATAAGACTCAAGAAAATTAACACAGGTTTTTTTTTTAATTTTTAAAGATCTCAAATGAGTATTAGCAACATGCAAATATTTTTGTCTCACCTTGTGTGAGAGCTGGAATGTTATTTTTTACTTTTAAGTTGTGAAATTGGAAACTTTGAGAGGGAGGATATGCCCATAAAGTACTCAGCCATGCTTCACAGTCTGGAGATAATGACATTCTGTTGGCCAGAACCACCTTTGATAGTTTAGCTGATAATAATCTTTAATGTGTAATTTAATCAGATGAAATCTAACTTTTCTTAATGAGGTATTTTTTTTCCAGTCAGGAGATTAAGAAAACATACATACATAATAAACGTATATATTTATATTCCAAAATTTACCTGAAAAATCAGCTATTAAATAAGCATGGACTAGAAACTGGGAAAAGCACCCTGGAGTTTGGAGGATGCTTGAGTTAGTAAATAAGTATGTAGCTTTGTATGTGGGGAATATCTTATGGGGCACATGGTTTAACAATGTGTAATTATAAATTTAATTTTCAATTTTATTGGTAGGGATTGCACTTAGTAAAATAGGATTCTATAAAAATTGCTACTGGATTTCTACAAAACTTCTTTCTTCCTCTTTTTGTTTTTTTCCTTGGTGCCCACTAGATGAAGAAAAGTCTTTTTATCTCTCAGAATATATTACAGTGTTCTGGTTTTCCTACAAGAGAGATATTCTGGGGCATGAGTTACTTCAATATGTTGCCATTCACAATTGTTTCCTTAGTTTCTATAGTTTCTTTCACAATTAAAGAAGAAAGGATTTTTAACAGGACCAAGCTAAATGGTTATAAAGAAATGTCAGAGTGATTTTTATAAATCAATAGGTGGAAAAACAGGAAGGATACACATGAAATCAAGATGACAGCAAATTAAGATTTTAACATTGAATAAAGCTGCCAACTGTGAAAGAATAGCTTTCCAAATTGCCTGTGTGAATAAAAATTTCAAAAGCCAGTTTGGGATAAATGGGTGAGAAACAGTTTTTCTGCAAAATACTAAATGGCAACATAAAAAGTCCTCCAAAAAAACCCAGTGTAGATTACAGGACTGCTGGGCAGTTAAACTTCCCATTCATTTTATGCCTTTTTCATCTCTGTTTTCCATTCCTGAGACCCTTTTTAGTGGGTTTTCTATCCCTTTTTCCCCATTTTTCCCCCATTCCTCCATTAGACTTTTTAAATTGGATTTAAATGAATGTAAATGAATGACCAAACTTCTGATACAAATTAGCAGGCTAAATACATGTCTTCCAGCCCTGCTGAACTGGCTCACTGAGGTGTTTCTGAAGCTGCAAACAGTCTTACACAGGGAGAATGGGTTTATTATAAAGCAATATATGAGTTGCTGTAGCCTTCTTTTGTTACATGAGCTGAGATTTGCATGTTTCCAAAAGAACTACCTAATAGTGCCAAGCTCTTAAATAATCTGAAATGGAACTTTTCTTTTCATTCTAAAACAGTGTAAGTTTTGTTTTCTGTCTTACTGTGTGTATCTTATGTTTCCAGTGCCTCTTTGTTTGTATTTTCTTTTTTTCCCCTTTCTCTCTGTTTCCCACACTTTGATGGCCTCTGTTACTTCTGTTTGTGGTCCTGCTGTCAGCCAAACAGGCTGGGCAAGCTGGCTGAACAGGTATAGTGATGCATGTGTGCTTGTCACGTCCTAAAGTCCATCTGCTTCTGCAGTGTTAGGGACTAGGCCCACACAGGTTTGTGCTTGCATCCTTTTGCACTGCCTATGTGGGTTACAGAGCAGGTGCTTACTCAAATAAATTCCTAAAAGCTGAATTTTAAATCTAACAATTGGGCAAACTTAGACTTACCTGTACTACATACTTCACCTGTGCATTCATTGATTGATTCCATAAAAAGCAAAGGCTCTACAGTAGTCACTGTAGAATGGGGGGCTAGTTAATTTCTTGAGCATTAGGGAAGTTCTTTCTAAGTGTCTGTAAAAAAGAAAGAGGAAATATGTGAATTTATGTGGCTGTGAGAATGAAAGCAGGGTGTTGAATTTGTTTCTTCCTCCTTATTCTTAGGGAACAGCAGGACCAGATCCAACAACTGTCTATGTAGATATGAGAGCACTTCGACATGACAGGTACAGTCTGTGTTACAGCATTAACTCTTGAGTGGCTGTGGAGAGCAAACTTCAGGCCTCATTGCATTGCTCTGTTGAGTTATCCTTGGCAGCAGCCAGCTGACTCCCTGCCATATTATATCCTTGTTCTGTGCAATTCCAAGAAACCTGCTCCCTAACAATCCTTTAGGTAGTGGAAATAGCACAGTTAGAATCTCCTGTAGTCCTTTTTTTTTTCTTCCTTCAAACCAAAGCAACTCTGTTCCTCAGCCTTCCCTGAGTGGCAAACAGAACAAAACAGAAACTCTGCAGCTGCCACAGGAACCATGGAGTGTACTGGTGTACAGGATGCTGGGTTGAAGTGTAATGGAAGAGCCCAAAGAGCAGCAGAAGAGAGCAGGGCTGTCTCCCAAGAGAAAGCCCCTCAGCTACAGGAGTGCAGCCAGCTGCACCTTTCCCCCTCCTTGGCTGCATCTTTTGTCTCTCTTAAATACAGTCATTATCATCTCTTAGGCAGCAGATGGGAGAAAATTCCCTGAGAGAAAAAGGGGAAAAAAAGAGAAGAAAAAAAAAATCCTAATCTCCAACAGCTCTTAAAGCCATGTACAAATGTATTCATTCCTCTTATTTTCTCAGGGTGCGTTTGGTAGAGAGAGGTTCTCCACACAGTCTGCCACTTATGGAGTCTGGCAAGGTGAGAGACTGTGTGTCATCCTTCCTCCTCTCAGAAGCAAGGAGTGGTTTGGGTTGGAAAGGACTTCAGAGCTCATCTTATTCCAGCTGCTATCTGCTATGGGTGGGGGGACCCCTTCCACTAGACCTGGTTGCTCCAAGCTTTGTCCAACCTGGCCTTGGACACTTCCAGGGGTGAGGTAGCCACAGCCTTCTCTGGGCAACCTTTACTGGGCAGGGCCTCACCACCCTCACAGGGGGGAATTATTCCCAACATCTACTCTAAAACTCCTGTTTCATTTTAAAGCCATTATGACACTCGTTATGTCCTCATGGCCCTCACCTGGGTGGGGAGCTGCATCACCTGGATCTCATTAAGAATATGTGGGATGAGATTGGCTAATCACAATGTGGCCAGGAGAACAGGTTGTGAGTGAGTAGTCAAGTGAAACCAGGTGCATAACATGAAGCAATAGGATAAATTGCTGCCACCAAAACAAATCTGAGGCCTTCATATGGAAGGCATGTTCTAGGTGTGAAACCAACACTGAAGCTGCAAAACAGCTGCTCAGAGTTAGGATTATTTAACAAGTTAAACAACTGTAGTAGGAAGAGATGGTTGGTGTCTGTGGTGCAGAAAGGAGTAGAAAGGGAAGCACAGACTGTTGACTTTGATTAACATTTCTTTTGATGAATTTCTTTTCATTTTCTTCTGTTTTCTTCTTATTCAAGATTCTTCCAGGAGTCAAGGTCATCATAGCACACACAGAAACCAAGGGACCTCTGGGAGACTCCCATTTAGGAGAGGTAAAGCTTTGGCACTGCTGTACTGTGTGTGTGGGCAGTGATGTGATACATGGATACCTCCTGTTAGATAAATGCCTTCCTTCCCCTGAGTGGGGTGTGAATGAGCCCTACAGAGAGCTGGCACTGTGTGCACTCCTGCACACGTGGTGGCTGCACAGTCTGTGTCTGCCCAGCAGCTAGAGCAGCTAGGGATGTCCTCCCATCAGTGGGCAGCAGCAGTAGGTAATTTACTGCTTGGTTTGACCTTTGTTTTATGGGCATCTTTTGTTGTGTAATAAGATGCCCAGCTAATAGGTTAACAGGTGTTCCTTTCCAGCAAGACAGATGCCTGGTTTATTTTTTTTATGGCCTTTACCATCCCCCAACTGCATGTACCTAAAACTGCTTTTCTCTGGTCAGAAGTTAATGCTTTCAATAAAACTGTAATCAAAATTGTCAGTGAAACAAATCTTTTAAATGAATTAACGATGCTCTCCGTGCCTGGCACAACAACCTGTGTTCATTGCAGTTGGATTTGGTTTGTCCCCAGATCTGGGTGAGCAGCCCCCACAATGCCACTGGCTACTACACGGTGTATGGAGAGGAAGCCCTGCACGCCGATCACTTCACGGCCCGCCTGAGCTTCGGGGACACGCAGACGCTGTGGGCGCGCACCGGCTACCTGGGCTTCCTGCGCAGGACCGAGCTCACCGACGCCAGCGGGGGTAGGGGAAACACTGCACCTGCTCCTGGGGGGCTGCCCAGCTGGGTTATGCTGACTTCCACCACAGAACACTCCTGAGTTAAGGGGGAGGTGGTCTGTCGTTCAGCAGGTTGAGGACGTGCACTGACACCGGTGATTTTGCAGTCTTTCAGAAGTTAAAGGTCTACAGGAGAATGTTGTCATCTTATTGCAGGGGATCCATACTGCTGTCTCCTATCACTAAAGTTTCACACCTTCTTGGTGTTTCCCGTGGACAGCTCCTCAGAGCACTGACTCTTTCTGCTTCACAAAGCAGCCAGCTGACTCCAGTTCCTTTCCCAACCCACCACCCCACTCTTTTATAGCATCTTCTTCTCATCCCTGGCCTGTTAAAGCCAGGCCTGTTCCTTATCTTTGATAATTGGCCCAACTGCAAATCCTTAGGGGTAAGATTACTTTCCACAGTATCTTTATTTTCTTATATTTTATCCCCCTACAGGAGAAACTTTCCAGTAAATAAAATAAGTTATTAATCTTGGGTTTTTTTAATCTAAGCCAAGATGTCTAAATTTGGAAAGTGTTTATCTTCCATCTGCTCTCTTCAGATACAAAATACAAAGCAGATATAGCTCTTGTTTATCATATATGTAAAGAAATAACTCTCTGAACATTCTAAGGAAAGGAGTGTGAATGCTTGTAACTTAGTAACAAATGTGTATTGCTGGTTTTCTGTGATTGGACTTAAATGAATAGTGTCTACATGAATAGTGTCAGTGTCCTGACTGCTGCCACTGAATCCCAACAGCAAGTTTTTGTGCCTTGTGGCTTTCTGAAAAATCACATTTCACAGAGATTTTTATCATCATGGAACAATGTCAGTTGTCCTTTAGTTTTTAAGAGGCTTTGGGCAGTGAATTTACAGTATACATGAAATACAGTTTGCCATCATGATTTTCACCTCCAGTAACCCAAGTGAGCAAAACTAAAAAATAGTTAACAAAGGAAAAGCAAAATTGAACTGAACCGGGTTAGAAGTGTGACTTTGGAGAGTGTGTCCTTCAGGTAGGGTCTAGAGGAGCTTTGCTTATTTAACCTGGCAAAGCTGAGGCTGGGGAGAGGGCAGAGTTGTTCTTACTGTGTAAACCGTGGCATCTTAAGAAACTGAGTAGAATTTTGCTGTCAGGAGGACAGGTGGGGATAAGCTGGTGTTAAAAAGAAAAAAAAGAAGTTAAATTTGTAAATTGGAAAAGTGGTTGTGTTGATCAGAGAAGGGAAGTTCTCTGGTTAGAGCAGTGGAACAAAAAGATGTTTTAATGGTGGATTTTGCTTGGGTTTGTTAACAGAGGTTACATTACATGAGAGAAAGGACAGAACTGGATGACCCAGAAATGCTTTTCATTGTGGTTCTAGTTGCCTGGAGTCATAGGCAGAAGTGCTGCATAAGCTCTTAATTCTCTCAAATGCTGGAGCTTGCATTATAGACTCTTTCCCCTAAGAAGCACTGGGAACATCTAAGAACATCACGAATAAGCACTAACAAGTGACTGTGTTTGTCCTGTAGCTGTGATGATGTCGAAATGTGTGTGCTGTGTTGCAGAGAGACACGATGCCTTGTATGTGGTGGGCTCTTTGGATGAAACACTGGAGCTCAGAGGAATGAGGTACCACCCCATCGACATCGAAACCTCTGTCATCAGGGCACACAAGAGCATTGCAGAATGGTAAGGACCACAGCATTATTTCTTCTAAAGCAGAAGAACTTAAAAGTTCCTTGGTAGTATCAGAATGTGCACCTGTGGGTGTGGTAAACACATCTCAGGGATTTCATGGATGATGTCTTGTCACGTGTGTTATTCCCATTTGGCCCTAATGAGTTATGTATATAACTGAGTTTTCTATATGCATAATATACTGAGTTATATGTATATAATGAGTTATGTATATCATTGGCTGTAGGTCCCCTCCAGCCTCAAAGCATTCAGATTTAGTTGTAAGCTTTGGGAGGCCTTGTCTTTTTTAAAAATCTCTTTTAGTAAATTGTCTAGGAGTTTTTCCTCCCCATTAACAAGTGTGTCGTGCCAACAGTGCTGTGTTTACGTGGACAAACTTGCTGGTGGTGGTGGTGGAGCTGGAAGGCTCAGAGCAGGAAGCACTGGACCTGGTGGCACTGGTGACCAACGTGGTCCTGGAAGAGCATTATCTCATTGTTGGTGTCGTGGTCATCGTGGATCCCGGGGTCATTCCCATCAACTCCCGCGGCGAGAAACAACGGATGCACTTGAGAGATGGATTTTTGGCTGATCAGTTGGATCCTATTTATGTTGCCTACAACATGTGAAAACAGCAAATAACATCAAGGCTAAAGCACCAAAATCCAAGGGGCTTTCCTCATAATAACATTGGAATCCATGCTCTTGTTTTTACAAGCTGTTGAAGACCCTAGGAAAATGGAGATACTTCTCTTTACGTGCAGCCCTTCATCTCCCAGACTGCATTTGCTTTCATAAACCCATTGTAACAGTCACAGCTGTCTTAGGATGGAGAGTTTACTGGAATTCCTGAAGGAAGCTTATTAGAACTATCATGGACCAATTTTATTTTAGAAGGGGGGGCAGAGGGGAGAGAATAATTATGAATGTCAGTACTTGATGCACTGCATAAAAGGACACAGAGTGGGGTGGGGAGAGAGCACCAGCTGTGAGGAGGACTCCTGGAAACAGCGCCCAAAGTCGTGAGTAACCATCCAGAGTTCACCCTCCACGTGACTGCAGTATATGGGCAGTATTGGGGTTGGGGCATATCCTTCAACATTGCACACACCTCTGCCACATTCTCTACTGAAAGGCATTTTGCACATATTTGAGATTTAAAAATGCAGCCTTTTTATTTTAAAACACTGACTCATCCCTGTTCAGAAGAAGCCAACCCCTTCCAGTCCTGGATTCAGTGTAACAGTTATGCTGCTGATCAGCTTTTTTGTACCAAGCAAAAACAAATGCTGTAACAAGGTTACTTATGGTGCCATGCTGGACTCTGTAATGCTATAAACTTTATAATAAAATACAAAGTAATACCCAGTTTTAAGTACTTGATGCAGGAGCCTTCAGTGCTCTTGCTCTTCTAACTCCATGTCAAAGTTGCTTGTTTTCATAGTGTGAGCTGTTAATTCCTGACCTGCACAATGCCAAGGATTTGAAAATCCATTCCAAAGCCACTCTGAATGATTTGTATAAATGTTTACAAAGCATAGGCTTACAAAATGTTTTCCCTGAATATTCTGTGCTAAAACTTGAAATAGTAACTTTTTTTTTTCCCCACCATGGAAAACTCATTCAGTGTTAGTTAGCTTGAGCTGTTGTGGTACAAACTGTGTTTGTTTATTTAAACTCTTTTGTTCAGGCTAAAATATCCCGTTGGTTGGGTCACAGTTGGACTAATTAAGATTCTGAAGTTTCTGCCTGCTCTAATACTGCAGTGAACCTAATGCAGAAAGAGAACATGAAGTTATTCAAGTAATTCTGTGTTTGAAGGTAGGCACAAGACTAGCAAATAATTATTTTTGTAAAATTGTTAAAGACTTGAGAGCTGCATAAAAAATTTTTTAATAATGCACAAGTTTGCAAAAGAGCCAGTTTTTTCTGCAAGGCAATTCTGCCTGGATCAGTGCCTAAGAAAGATGGATGTCAGTCCCCTGATAGATTAGATGTATCCATGGTCAAATAAACTCTGAAATCTTCAAGAAAAAGCTCTCCTTTATAGTAGTTATGGGCCCTGGTGGTGTTTACCTGTGGTGTATAATGCAGCTGCATACTCGGACTGTAATTATGTACAGAACTTGTGTAACTTATTGTTTGAGTCCAGCAGCCTCCAGCAGCAGCAGGCTGTGGGACAGCCCTCCTCCCAAAACAGCTGGCAAAAGGAGACAACTCCCTAACCCCCAGTTCCATGTTGTAGCTTTTTAGCAAACAAAGCATTGTAAGACTTTTGTATTGAGATACTGATGAAAGTGATACAAGTTGCCTTGTAAAGTAAATCTTAAAACAAAAAGCTTATTAAACATTTCAGAACAGCTCTTGCAAATCTGATTTGATGAATGTTGAAACTTAAGCTGTTAGGTCAAAACCTTGGCTTAGCACAGTTGTCACTGATATATCAGACAGTTTAATGCATTAAGAGCTTTTTCTGCAAAACCTCACTGCAATTGCTTTGCAGGTAAAGCAGTTGTAAAGCCTGGATGCTCCTGAATTTCCTGTGTTTCCTCTGCCAAGCTGCACTGCTGTCACCACTGTGTCAGGTATGACATCTCTGCCATGGGGCTGGCAGGGCAGGGCTGGCAGGATGTCACTGCCATGCTGCAGCAAAGCAGCTGCTCCATGCATGGTTGAGCCTTTCCAGGCCTCTGGGCTCCAGCTGCAGGCACAGACTGGCCCTGGCCCTGTTGGTTTGCAGCCAGACATCCACTGAAGTTGATCCCCTTGGAGACATTGCAGAAGGCACCAGCTGGACAGAAAGGCCTGAAGCCAGATCCGGGCTGATGACTGCCAGGGAGGAAGCACTGGCTGAAAAGGAAAAGCACAAACTGCAGCACTGGGTTGATGCCCTCCAGCAACTTCATCAGGCTGTGCTACTGAATTCTCCAGAGCTGTCAGGGTAAAGAAGGTTCTCTCTGCAGGCCAGGAATCCCATGGGCCCCTGTGTCCCCTGGGAAGGGAAGATGAGAATGAGAGGGGGTGTTGGGTGTGAGAAGGGTTGGGGAGGTGAGGGCCATACTCATAGGCCTCGCTCAGGGACCAAGGATGCCCTGGAAAACAGCTCAGGAGGTGAACATGTCACTGGCAGCCAGGGGAGTTAATTTGGGATGAGATGGAATGGAATAGGATAGCATGGCATGGCATGGCATCTCCAGCCAAAGCAAGGATAGTACACTTTACCCGGGATACAAACACAGGAGACAGCAGTGACCCTGCCAGCTGCTGAGACCCCCCCAGCACAAGGAGCAGGGCAGCAGAGGTGGGCTCAGGGAGCAGGCAGGGCCATGGGAAGAGCCCACTGTGCAGCAGTAAAGCCAAAGGACACCATTACCCACTAGCTGCCCAGGTGATCCCCTCACCTTGCCCAGCATAGCTCAGGCTGTAGTGGGGGGGCTCAGGGCCAGCCACAGGAAGGTTGCTGCAGTCTCCACTGTGCCAGATGGGATAGGATAGCCAGGAGGTCATTTGGGGGGGATGGTTGCACAGTCTGGCACCCAGCACTGTCAGCACCTGTGCCCCTCAGGGAGGAGGATGGAGCCCATACCCAGCAGGTGCAAGAAGCCCCCAACACTCGTGCACACTCTGTGTGTCATCAGTGGCACCAGCATGTCCAGCAGCTTGAAATAACCAACACAGAAAGTGTCAGTAGGCACTGAGGCCACAGGGATCAGCGCTCTGCACAGACATTCTCAGCCCAAAGGACCACTGTGCACAGTGCAGCTTCATAAGGATTAAAGATCCCAATAGAAGTCTCACACAAAAACGTGCCAGGATAAAAACGTGTGTTTCATGTCTCCTTCTCTTCACCCAGATGGTGCTGCCGTGCTAGAAGTGTTTCCAGTTAGATTGAGATGACAAGAGAGGCAGAACACAGGGCTGTGTAGCAGTGAGAAGCTAAGGGCATGGTATAGCCCAGCAAGACATTTCTGAGTAGGAGCCATTGTTGGACACAGTGCTGGATGTGGTATGCAGCTTCTGCTTGGTAAGTTCCTGAATGAGAATGGCAGTGCTTTCTCATGGAAGGAAAGCAAGTAGCCCCAGTGTTTAGGTGCAGCTAAGAAGCTGCATTGTGCAGCTCAAGGGTGGCAGCAACTTTCTCTCCTGGTATATTTTGTTTGGAAGCACTGACTCAATCTGTGCAATCATGGAGTCAGTATCCATCTTTGAAAGGTGGTCTCCCTCTTGAAAGATTCAATTTGGCATGTGGTTTCCACTTCTCAGAGTCAGCCTTCTTGAAATTGTGCCAGCACACTTCTTTTGGACAAGGTAAGCAGCTACACTGAGTGTTGGTGTACAGCATATCTTGTGCCCCATGCAGGTAATGCCCAGTAACAGTAACATACCTGACACCTTTGTAGGGGATCAGTCCCTGGATGTTTTGGATTTTGGAGCAGAGGATGCCATTTCTTTTGAGATGGGTTTCTAGTTCCTCTCTTTGGCAAAGAAAGCAAATTTGAATGGGCACTTTGGGTGGTCTCAGTGAATTTAAAGGCTTTTCTCAAGTTCTCTGAGTTAGAGCTGTTGAACAGTCAGTGGGAATGCAGATGCCAAGCTGTTGAGTTTTTGTCGTTGTAGCTTTAGTGTGTGAGCAGTCCCTGGTGCCATCCCATTTGGATCCTGACTCTGTGAGACTGAAGGCTTAGGATGGTACCCAGGGCTGAGAAGAAAAGGGGTTATAGCAGGGATGTGTTTGTAGTTTGATGGGGGCAGTTGAAATTGTAGGCAGCAAAGAGCTTTCTCCACTGACACTTTCATGAGCCCTGGTTTTGGCAGATGTTTTCAAGTTTGTTACCGGACTCTGTGAGAGTGAAAAGGCTTGTTAGGGCAGAGGAGTTCATGTTGCCATTTGAATGTGCTGCAAAGAAGAGTTTGTACTTGGAACGGGAAGATCAGCCAAACCCTTTTGTCCTGACAGAGCTGATTTGAGAGCAGGGACGTTTCTGACTCGGCTCTGTCCTGCGGGTGGTTTCGAGCTCGGTGTGTGTCCTTGTTTTGTGAGTCAACAGCGCCATCGTGTGGTCGTGTTGGCTGTGCAGTTCATAGGCTGCAAAAGAAAAGGCAATTGCAGCACAACCTCTTCCTTTTAGAACGTTTTCTGTGCCACCAGCTGCTCAACATGTAACTCACACCCACTGAGCTGCATCCAGCTCCATGGAGATATGCACTTTCCCTCAAGATCTGTGTGCCATCTTGCACTCTATCTCTCACAGATCCCAGACTCCTTCAAAATGTCCAGCAGCTGCTCGCAAAGGAAAAGTTCTACAACAAAAAGCCACTGCTGGCCTTTATAGTTCCTTTGCAGTCTGTAAGCTGGACAAAACACACTGGTGATGAACATTTTCCTCCTAAATTATATATATAGCATCAGCATGTTCTCTCAAAGTGGCTGAGTCCATCATTAGAGTAAAGCTTTTCCAGCTGCAGTTCTGACTGACTGATGTGCCAGGACAGAAGGCATTTGCCAACCTACCCTCTTCCTGTGCAAACCGATATTCACAGCACAGTCACTTTCACATACTTTCAATGTTACTGTGTCCAAGCAGCTAGAGGTCACAGAGAGATGGAAGTGTCAAGACAGAAGATGTTGTCAAAGTACCTCCTTCTTTTATTAACAGCATTTAAACTGCACACAATGCTCTGTATCTCCTTTCCCAGACAGACTTGCCATCACTTTTTTCACTCTTACATCTTCATTGCAAAGTCCAGCAGTTGCTCTCATAGAAAAAGGCTCTAGAAGTAAAAGCCAGTGCAGGGCTGCACCTTCCCCTTGCTGCACATAAACCACATCAAACTCACCGGTGCACTCTGTCCTTCCCTTCTCTGCTGCCTCTACCATTGTATTCTCTGGATTTCAGAGCCTCAAGGTAGGCACAGGTGTTCCCACAGAGGGGCTGGAAGAGGAACAGGTAGCAGCACAAGTAGCTCTTGTTTAACTTCACCCTCAAGACTGCCAGCTTAGGACTGGGAATTCAGCTGGCAGGCCAGTGGCAGCCGCGCTTTCACAGCCGGGACGCTGCGCCCGGCTCAGAGAACTGTGCCAGGACAACAAGCTTGCCCTGAATTTGCCCCTGAAACTTGTGAAATGCTGTCTAAACTTTTGGAAACTTGCATTTGAACCACATTCAAGGGGAAGCCCCCTCTCTTTAAAAACCTTCAAGAAGCACAGTGCTCTCTGCACAGTCCTTTTCAGCTCAAAGTACCACCATGCACATTGTAGCCTTGCAAGGACTGAAGATTGGATAGATGTCTCATACAGAAAAATGTGCAAGGACAAAAATGTGTTCTTCATGTCCTCTAATAGTGTCTTTGTAGTGCTGGAGAGTGAGGCAGTTCTTTATTCCTGGCCAGGGTTTGTAAATGGCTGACAAAATTCCAGCCTCTACACAGGCACAGATACAGAACTTTTCCACCTATTGCTACATTTTTAGCAAACAAATTAATGTTCATTGGTTCTAAATTGCATAATTATATTTCATTTCTTAGTATACAGTCCTCTATTAGTTATTGATTCCTCACTGTTCATGCTAATCAGTCCATATTTTTAGGGGTTTTAGTATCTGTTTTCTCCAGTAAGGACTTTTCAACACACAGACACAGTCTTTGTTAGTCTCTACTGGTTTCTCCAAAATGTCCTTGTAGTCCCTAAATTCTGCATTCCAGATGTCCAGCTTCAACAATACATCTTTATCTCCCAGGCCTTGTTCATTGAAGCATATCAGACTTAGTTTATCAAAACTTAATGTGTCAGAAATTTTCCCAAGCTGTGTTCCCATAAAAGTAACTTTAGACAACTTTGCTAAATGCTGGCTTTAAATGATACAAGACTAATGTACTGCTTATAATTAATATACTGGTTCTGATTAATTAAAACAAAATTTAATAAAACCAATCATTTTTTTAAAGTTCTGTCACTTCTAACAGCTGCAGCATTTTGGAAAGCCTGTAAAAAAATTGCAAAAAGAACTCTTCCTGTCCCTCTTGCAATGTGGCTTATGGGAGGTAGGGTGTTTGGATTAACTTTTATCTAGACAAAATGATGTGCTGCACCAGCATTACTCCCAAGTGGTTCCTTTTTCTGACACCAATCTCAATGCAAACACTTCTTTGAGGTGCAGCAATGGGTCAGACTGCTGGGCCCACACTCAGCTCACAGTGTGCAGAACACTGTGCTTACAGGGCATTCCATCTTGGAAAGGAGCCCTGAGAGGTTTTTTCATGTCATCTGCATTTTTTAACCCAGACTTTCATGGGTTCCTGACCAAACCACCTGCTTTTACTTAGATCCTTGTTTATGGAAGTAATTTAAGTTGTAATCTTTAAAAGAAGTGTTTTGTTTGAAAAAGCAAGAGAGGTGAGGTACTTAGAGAAACCATTTGTACTGACAGTAGATTGAGGAAACAAACAAGAACTGATCCTGCAAAATGTGTTTTGTGTTTAAAAGCACTGCAGACAATGGCATCTTCTTCTGGGCCTGGCTCTGCCTGAGCATCCCCTTGCACAACCTGGGGGAGGCTGATGAGAACAGCAAGATGGTCCCTGTCCAAAGGTGTCATTTTGTGCATAAAACCATTATCATTTGTGGAATGAGGTAAAACCAGTAGCATCTGAGAGCATCTTTGCTGTGAATCTGTCACTGCTGGAGCTGCAGGAAGGTCCAGCCCATGGGTGTTGCTGAGCTGGATGGCAGGTGCAGACTGGAAAGGCAGAAGCTCAGGCTTTGGGAGGTTGTTCTGGGTTTAGCTGAGGCTTTGCAAGGGCTCAGCACTGCAAGCCCCTGGATGTCCCCAGTAGCAGCAGTGACATCCTGCAGAGAGCCCCTGTGTTCCTGTGTCCTGGCAGGTACAGCTGGCAGTGTGGGCAGCCAGCTGGAACTCAGTGCTGGTGCCAGTGGAGGTTGTCTGGCCAGTCACAATGACACCAGGGAAGGGAAGAGGGGTCAGTGCCCAACTAGAACCCCAGGGCATGAGCTGTAGCAGTGCTTCAGGCCTGATTCCCCAGCCTTTCTCTCTCAGTGCAGAGCAGCCTGGCACAAAAGGACACGTTTCTCACCAGAGGCCAAACCAACGTTTTATTCCTTGTCATTTCCACACACTCAGCAGGCTGTGCCTGGTCTGTGGTCACACTGGGCCACTGCCACTTCCCTTCTGACTGAGCCTGGACACCTTGTCAAGGCAAATCCCAGGCCAGGAGCTGACCCCAGTGCAGGAGCCTCATATGCTGCTGCTTCCAGTTCTGCCAGCTGCTAAAGCAGGATTGATCAACAAGTGAAAGCCTGAGCTGTCAGATGGTTATGCTTTTAGATTGTTACACTTTGCCTGGCAAGCCAAGGGTGTCTCAATGTACCAAGAAATGGCTGGGCTCTGCTGAGCACCTGTGATGGGACAGGAGCTGGTTTCTAATGCCATGCCCAGAGCCCACAGGAATCACTGGGAGCCTTCTGTTCAGGCCAGTGGGCTCAGCAGCAAGATTCCAAATCCAGCCCCTCTGCATCACCTCTTCCTTCAACCCTTGAATTTCCTTTTTTCCTTCACAAGCAAGCTTGGATCACAGCATCACTCTGCTTCTAGCCCCATGCACATTCCTGATTTAAAACAGCAGGGAAGGAGCTTGAGGCAAGGCACTCTCACTGCACCCAGCCCAGTGGGCACCAGCCAACAGCCTCTCCTGAGCCACACAAGTGTTTCTTTTTCACAAAGCCACAGCACTTTTAATAAGCTGCTTAAGTCTAGCACAAGCTGAATTCTAAGGTGTCTGTAATGACAGCCAGTCCTTTTCCTGGAGGAGCAATGCTGCCTTGCCTCTCTCCAGCATGAGCAGAAGGGGCTCACCTGCTTCCCCCCAGTTCACTCCTCCTCAAAGAACTCGTGGCAAGCAGTAGTGACCATTGCAATGAAGGCCACAAACTCCTGGAAGTCACACTCTGCATCCCCATCGCCGTCCAGTGCCTCCATGACTTTGTCCACAGTCTCCTGGTCTTTGATTTCCTGAGGGGATAGAAACAGGCAGCCAAAGCTGGGGAGGACCACAGCAAGGCCCAGACAGTAACATGGCCCCATTTCCCAAGTACTCTCATGGCTGAATCTGTGCTCAGACACATCCCAAAGGTCTTGTGGCTGTTCCCAGGCTGGTGGGGCACTGTCCTGTGCCCTGGGGAATTGCAGCCACAGCTGTGCTGCTGGAAAGAGACATTTGAGCCCCCTGGGGCAAGGCTGTCCCCCTGTGTCAGGGAAGGTCATTTGCCTAGTATCCAACCCACATCCCAGTCTGCCATATAGGCTGTTCCCCTCATCCTGCTGCTCTGTGGAGCTGGGACAAAGGATTTAATGTCCTGGTGTGTAAATAAACCTCTTCACCTATACTGGCTTCCCATGGGTGACAGAGCTGGGGGAGTGCAGGGCTGTTGGATGGCCCCTGAGCCCAGCCAGGCTGCCGGGAGGGCAGTGCTTACCCCGAGGAAGTGGCTCAGCTCGTTGTTGATGAGCTCCTTCAGCTCGGATTTCTTCAGCTTGTGCTTGTCTCCCTCCTTCCCGGAGTACTGGTGGAAGGCCTCGATGATGGCGATCAT
Organism: Ammospiza caudacuta; assembly: GCF_027887145.1. Classification (NCBI taxonomy): domain Eukaryota; kingdom Metazoa; phylum Chordata; class Aves; order Passeriformes; family Passerellidae; genus Ammospiza; species Ammospiza caudacuta. The sequence goes on along the minus strand of NC_080600.1, from coordinate 11,395,263 downwards.
CGCCTTCTCCAGCTCAGACATGGTCGTGGCGCGGCCCTGAGGTCAGAGGGGATGGTGGGAGCACCAGCCTGGGCAAGCTGCAGCAATTCCCATTGATTGGGAAGCATGGCCACCCCGGGCTCCGCCCATGGATCAGCAAGGTCGGACCTGCGTTCAGGGCATTCTGCTGGGAGGCGCTGGCAGCAGCTCTGGCTTTGGGGGAAGGTCATGAGAGACCAAAACTCTGCTGCCAGGGGCTCTCAAAGACAGCAGAGCCACAGGATGAGGAGAGGGGCAGGCATGGGGTCAGCTCCGGAGCTTCAGCAAGGTTTTGCTGTCCCTGCTGTCACAGGTCCCCTCGGCTGTGCCTCTGCCTGCAGCCCTGTCTCCAGCCCAGCAGTCAGTGGAGCCCGGTACGAACCGGTTTTGATGAGCGCCAGCAGGTCAAAATGAGCACCTCCCGAACCTCCCTCTCCCACACTTGGTCTGGAGACCTTCATGGGATATGATAATAATTCAGATTGCAGCATTCCCCGCAGACTTCACAAACGGACAAACCAAAGAGACTCTAAAATCCTTGGTTGAGAGGGAGAGCTGCCAGCCCAAAGGCTGGGAAAATAAAGAAGCCTTATTGCCCGGCGCTCACTTTGTTCATATCCCATCGGTAAATGTCTCCTGCCCTGCCACCTGGCTCCTGTTTCTCCACCACAAGCTACTGAATCTGATCCCGCAGCTGATGTCCTCCCCCGCTCAGCACTCAGTACGCGAACGGAAAGACTGTTACCAGACACGGCAGAAAACATCCTAACAAAAATACCCTTTCCATGCAGCAGCCCTGCCTGCAGCCCGTCCGCAAGGCTGAGGAGTCTCCAGAGCAGAGGCGATGCGGAGCGGTGATTCTGCCCTGACAGCACCCACCATCCCCCGGGCAGAGCCATCCCCCGGCCGCTCTCACCTCCGTGCTGCCGGCGGGGCTGTGGCTCGGCGATGCGGCGTGGCCAGGCACCCCGGCGGGGATCGCTGCCCTCTTATGGCCGCGGGGCCGGGGCGGGGTGTCCGGGCCGGGCGCTGTGCCCGCTCCGCAGAGCCGCCCGCGGGGAGCGAACCCAGCGCACACGGGAGCCCTTGGAAACCGCCCTTGGGACAGGGAAACACCGCCTGCTTCGCTGGTTTCACTTGTTTTCCTTTCTACCTGCTTCTACTACAGTTACAGTCTGCCAATTTTATAAGTACGTAGGGATTTATCCCGTTTCAAAATGTATTGCAGTAAACGGAGATCATCCCTAGACTCAGCTGTTACACATTGCAAATAAATCTCTTATGGTGCCATTTATTTGTTCATATTTTTCAGAGTTCCTACTCTCTGTTCATTTGATTCACAGAATATTCTGTGAATCAAGCTTGCAATTCAAAGATGTGAATGCTTTCTTTAAAGCTGCTGTTCTGCTCTGAACAGTGAGTATGCAAAAATAGCAATTCCTTGTATGTCTGATCTTTTCACTCTGTTTACTGCACGCTGTTAATATTGAACACACTTTTTCTGCTTTCTACTGTTTTAAGATTGTAGAGTCAGGCCAGACAGAGACAATAAGGTTATTTCAATTCACTCAGCTTCACCATACATACCACCCAACAAAATTAAACCATTGCTGCTTGTGCGAAACCATTTATACCATGGGAGTGAAAGCATCAATGAAAATACATTTTGCAGTCAGTGTGAGCATAAGGTTTATACTTTTTTCTGTGTATTGTTCAAGAACTGTTGAACTGTTCAAGAAATATCTGCCTAACACCAGAGACAAGTGAAACTGCAAATATTTTGAACCAATTCTGAGAAGGGAAGTGTAAATCAACATGCAAAATTCAGGAAAAAAGATGAGTTATTGTACATACACTGATTCACACTGGAAAAAAATATCTTTTCTTTTTAGAAACTTTGAAAAGTTATCTCAAACTTAAATTATTTCTTTTTAAATGGGGTCTTGATATAAAACTTATTCACATGTCTCCTGCCAACCCCAGTGGCGACCATGAACTGGCATTAAATGCACTTTTATCTAAACCCTGTTGCTGGACAAACATATTCCCTGGCAGTTTGGCAAGTTCCTGTGTTCCCAAATCTACAGATATACCACTGACCATGTTATTTTAAAAAATTTTTCATGTACTGGTGTAAAAAAACCCCATCTACATTGATAATTTCCTTACATTACCTCATGAAAGTTTTTGTAACAGGCTCAAACACTGGTTTGGGGAAAAATAATTTCCCTGGCATTCAGGTTGAGTATGTTGACTCTAAATATTTGCCTGACCACTGAAATTCTTGCATTTAGGGCATTGAAAACTACAGTTTGCAGTTATCTGTGCTCTGGTGGGACTAGCAGGGACAGCAGGGATGCTTTTAGGTAGTTTCTAGTGTGGAGGTAGTTTGTCAGCAATTTTGCACTATTTGATTTTTTCCAAGAGGACTTGCATCCCTGTAAGAGCTGGCTATAAATGGGGCTCTCTGTCAGCAGGAAAGAGACAGCATTTGTCTGTTGGTAGCAATTTGATCTGGTAGATCTCTAGCTCAGTCCTCAGCCAAGAAATGCATTAAAGCAAACCTTTTCTAGTCAGAGACAAGGTCCTAGCCCATCTCCTTAAACCATATTCTGATGTCATTCTGGAAAGTGACTTTTCCTTAAAATGGAACAGAAAACCTTGCATTTGACAGATCAAAACATGAAGAGTCTTGAAATTCTCTTTCCTGGTGGTTTTTGCTGTCCATTTCACCCCAAATCATTCTGACTCCTGTATTTTACAGGTAATGATCTGGAATGATGTCCTGATAGGATGGGAAGGAGCAGCAGGATCAGATGTGAACACAAGAAACCTTGACCCTCTTCTGCCTCTGCTAATGAGCAGCTCCAAGAGACTTTCCTGATCCTTGTCCGGGCTCATATCCTTTGCAAAGACTGCTCTCTTGGCCTGGATCATCCCTAACCCAGCCTGTGACAATCCAGGAGGTCTGGATATGAGTGTGGGGCTGTGAGCTGTGCTTCCAGTGCTGCCCAAAGAGCTGCTTCTGTTATTTTAAAATTCATGTTCTGATCTTCGAACAGGCGGGTGCAGCCTTGGGGCTCCTTTCCTCAGGGTCAGAGCTTTGGGCTGATATGTTTAAAGAAGCAAGGGCATTTTTCAGTGCCCAAGGCTGAGCAAAACACTTGAGCCCTCTGCCTGTCTCCCTCACAATGTGGGCTCCTCATTCCAGGAGAAAAGACAGCTTATTTCTTTGTCTCTCGGGTGTGTGTGGCGCCAGGCTCTGCCAGACCATGAGACAAATGCCAGCGGTCATTGAACTGGGACAAAAAAAGTCATGAAAGCAGAGGAATTTGGGTGGGAGGGGGAAGAAACTGCCTGTGCCTCTGCAGGGCTGCACTCTCAGTGCCAGCACACACAGCAGCTTTGCAGGGAGCAGGTTCCCTAGCACCTAAACAACACAGCAGCCAGAGGTGAATCAAGCTTGCAATTCAAAGATGAATTGCAAGCTGTCTGAATCCAGCTCAGGTTCAGACACAGAAAAACATGGATGAAAACAATGCCTAAGCAACAGGAATGTGGCAATTAGTAAAAATGTCTGGTGCAGGTCTCCTGTTTAGAGACATAAAAATAAAACCAAGGTGTTCATCCTCCATCACACTCCCCTTAGGTAAATATTACCATAAATTATCTTAAGATTTTGGCACCCATAGACAAGTGGATACTTTAATTAACCTCATTTCAGGCAGAGACATCATGGCAATTTTTTTTTTCTAAACCCAAAAATAAATAGACTATTAACCCTCAAATACAAGACCCATTTCAGTGAACTGCTAGAGTTCTCTCTGTTCATATGAACTGTGCAAGAGAAGCAGCACAGCTCTCCCTACTGAGGACCAGTGGGATCAGCCACAAGTCAAAGATATTATCCCCATCCATTCTCACTCCAGGGGAAGTCCAGATACATCCAAAAAACAGTTTTGCTTTTGCCTAGTTTATGAAATAAATACAAAATTAATTCTTTAATTCTTAAATAAAATCACTGTATCCTCTCCAGATAATCCCTGACATTATTCTGGGCATGAGTGAAGACCTGTTTGTTAAAAGAGGAGTACTTTAAATTAAACTTCTACTGAACATTATATATTGTAAGTATTAATGATTATTGAAGTATTAATAGTCATTTTTCTGTCCTGGGGTGTTGATGGATGCCACATTTGTGAGTAGCTCTTTTGTCCCTGGGCACTGCACAGATATGGAGGGGCTTTTCTGCCAGTTTAACTCGGTCTGGTGCCACCTCTGTGGGAGGAGAGAAACCAGGTCACTGTGAAAGGCTGAAAGGAATTTATCACTCCATTTAAACAAGTGTATATTAAATGTCCACCCAGTCCTTTCAACAGCAAGTACAGCATCTGGGATTTACAATCCCTGTGTGCCTCCTTTTGGGGAGCCTTCTTTAGCCAAGGGGCTTTGAAGGGCTGAAACTCTCTTGCTCATTGGCCTGGGAAGGCGGTGATGGGTGTCAGGAGAGAGATGGGGACACGTCACTAGGAGCGGATAGGAGGAGCTATGCCATCTCCTCATGGACTGCTGTCCCACGGCATTACCTGCATGAAGGTGACACCCCCTGACCGTGCTGGAGGGACCAGGGCAGGGTTCATAGTGAGAGTACCTGACTCACCTGTAGAGCACAACACGGTGTTTTATTGGTGTCAGCCCTGCCAGCCACAGCCCTCCCCACCGGGCCGGGCCCCGGTGTTTAGAGTGCCTGACACCCGGCAAAGCAGAGTTGAGGATGCTGAGTCAGCAGTGGAGAAGGACGGGGGCACAGGAGCGTGGGCACACCAAGTCAGGGTGCGCTGTGCCCACGGCTGGCACCGCTCCCTGACACATCTCCCGGCGTTGTCATCTGGGCCGGCGTTGTTTTGTTATTTCCATTAACGATGGAAACCACACGCCCGGACTTCGGGGAGGCACGGAGGCGGGGACAGTCGTTCCAGGGGCTGGCGCTGTCACCCAAAGGGACGGCTCGGCTGTCGGGGTCTGTGAGGGGGATGGCACTCCTGTGCCTCGGGCAGACGGAGCGGGAGTGAGAAGTCGAGCCCCGGCAACTGACGGGGTGGCGTCCCATGGCAGGAGGGGACGGGAGGAGATGGGGCGGGCTGGGGCCGGGACCGGGAGATGGGGCGGGTCGGGACTGGGAGATGGGGCGGGCCGGGGCAGGGAGATGGGGCGGGCCGGGCCGGGAGATGGGGCGGGCCGGGGCAGGGAGATAGGGCGGGCCGGGGGCCGGCCGGGGCGGGCCGGGGGCCGCCATTGGCTGCCGGCCGTGAGGCGATGTGGGCCCAGCCGGCGCGGCCCCGGTGCTGGGATCGGTAGCGGCGATGGCGGCGGACGGCATGTGAGTCCCGGCGCTGGGATGGAGAGCGGGGGGCACTGGGTGGATCCCGGCGGTGGGGTCGGGAGCGGGGTGGCGGCCGCGGCTCACGGTGCCCGTGTCCCGCAGGGCGGTTCGGCGGCGCGGCGGCCCTCGGCGCTCGGCGGCGGCCACGGAGCTGCCGGCCTGGCGGCTGCGCTGCGAGGGTGGGCGGCAGCTGTGGCGCTACCTGGGCGATGGCGAAGGCGATGTCGCGGAGCGGCGAGCGCAGACGGCGCTGGAGCAGCACAGCCTCGGGCTGGACACGGTGCGGGGGGCCCGGGCCGGGGCGGCGGGGCCGTGCCCGGGGCGCGCCGCTGAGGTGCCCCTGTCTCCCCACAGGGCGCGACGCTGCGGACGCTGCCGGCGACCGGCTCGGCCCGGGACGCGGCCCGCAACGGGATGCGGTTCTACGCGGCACTGCAGGCCGAGGATGGGCACTGGGCGGGCGATTACGGCGGGCCGCTGTTCCTGCTGCCAGGTGAGCCTGGGCACCTGCCCGGGGGTGAGTGCCCTGGGGCTCGGCTCTCTACACTGCCGCCCTGTCTGGTCCTCCAGGTCTCCTCATCACCTGCCACACGGCCAAAATCCAGCTGCCCGAGGGGTTCCGGAAGGAGATGGTGCGCTACCTGCGCTCTGTGCAGCTCCCGGACGGAGGCTGGGGCTTGTGAGTACCAAGGATGCTTCTCTGGGTGATGGCAGCTCCAAGGGGCAGGATTTGGAGCTGCTGTCAGACCTGCCCAGGCTCAGGGAGGGGGACTCAGCACGTGTGAGAGATGTGGGTGGTTGGAGTTGCTTGTGCTGCACTCCCCATACACTGTTTGTCACAGAGGTGGCCATAGCATCAAGTCTGGCCACATCTCTGGGGCACTTTATCCCAAAACATCATGTGTGACAAGGTAGTGCAGAGAAAAATGTTTATTCCTGTATTAGTCAGGTCCTTCTTTTCCAAAGTCACCTCTGGCATCCCACTTCACCCTAGCAAAGACAGCCCTGTGTCTGGCTAATGGCAGTAGCTGACTAATGGATGTGGTGTTTCTGTGTATGCCCTTGACAGACACGTGGAAGATAAATCAACAGTGTTTGGCACAGCCCTCAACTACGTAGCCTTGAGGATCCTGGGGCTCGGGCCAGATGACCCTGACGTTGTGCGGGCCCGTGTCAACCTGCACAGCAAAGGTCAGCCAGGGGGCTGGTGCACTGCTGAGAGAGGTCTGGCCACACCTAGGGGCTGCAGGGAGCACTGGGGGCTGCCAGGCAGTGGAAGAACTGTTGTTCATACTTGCCTTTCATGGCAACTGCATTTTCATTTAATGATGGGAAGCTGTGTTGCATTTTTGTGCCGTTACCTGCTTGCCCTGCTTTGGGACATGTATCCCAGCCTGAGTAGTGTGCTCTCAAACATGGGGAAGAAAGTTGGGAGCTGGCGTGGCTGTGTTAACCCTGAAAGCTGCTACTGTTCTGTGCAGGAGGTGCTGTGGGAATTCCTTCCTGGGGCAAGTTTTGGCTGGCTGTCTTGAACGTTTACAGCTGGGAGGGAATGAACACGCTTCTCCCAGAGATGTGGTATGTGCCCCCCTCACTGAGGAGAGAGGATCTAGTGTCAGTCCTGCCACCAGCCTCCACCCAGAACTGTGCCAGGCGCTGGTGATGGCTAGGATAACTCCAGCTACAGCCAGGAACTGGAGGTGCTCAGGCTGCTTGTCAGCTGGGAGCCAGCAGCAGGCCAGGTGGATAGCACTGAACCCTCCATCCAAGGGAGATGCCAGAGCACAGCCCTGTTAGCATTTCCCACAGGGTCCCTAAGACATTCATGTGCTCCCTGCCTGCCACCAGTATCTTCCAGCAGCCAGAACTGGGCCCTAGCAGGAAGGGACAGCCACATGTGAGGCTGCCAGCCCGAAACCCTTGCTTGTACCCTCTCTGAATACTCAGAGGGCTGCTGGGTGTCAGAGAGGGGAAGTGTCTGGAGGAAATTGGGGGCTGCGCAGTACCAAGGGCTGCTGGTGCTTTGTCAGCAAATGCCATTAACTATCAGTGCAGTCCTCTGCCTTCAGTGTCCCATGTGTGTCCCAACTAGCGTCTCTGCTTCCTCTTTGAGCTTGAGGTCCTCCCTGCCCTGTGTCAGCTGGGAGTATCAGGTGTCAAGAGGGAGAATCCGAGCAGGGCCAGGCTGTGTGTATATCCCCTAGTGCAGGAGACAAGGAAAGGCTGCCCTGCTCTGGGCATTCCACACAACATCTCTCCAGTGGCCCTTGGCCTTCCTTGTTCCTCAGAGCAGCACTTTCTCTTGCAACCAGGCTGCTTCCCACGTGGTTTCCTGCGCATCCGTCGCGGCTCTGGTGTCACTGCCGCCAGGTTTACCTTCCCATGAGCTACTGCTATGCCAAGCGTCTGTCAGCAGAGGAGGACGAGCTCATACGGAGCTTGAGGCAGGTAAGGAGGGAGCTGATCCCCCACTGTGACAGGGACACGTGGCTCTGTGGCCAGCTGCTGTGCTGGCCATGCTCCTGTGAGCCAGCCTCTCATAAGCTGCACGGTGTCTGAGGCAGCTGGCAGCAGTGCCTGCCCCAGTGCTGCTCCTGGCTGGCCAGGCTGCCCTTTGCTCTCTCCTGCAGGAGCTGTACGTGCAGGACTACAGCAGCATAGACTGGCCAGCACAGAGGAACAACGTGGCTGCCTGTGACGTGTACACCCCGCACAGCTGGCTGCTGGGTGCTGCCTATGGTGAGTGCAGGGGCTGCTGCCAGGAACACGGAGGCTTAGGGTCTACTGCCTGCTACTGGTGTACACCTTGCAGCTGGGATGGAGACTGGAATGATGTGATCCGTGGGATTCTCCCTCCCTGAGAGCAGCAGGGCCTTGTACCCATGTCCTCAGGCCACTCTGGGGCAGAGCTTTGCTCCGTGCTGATGCTTGTTGGTCGATGGTTGATGTGTGAGTTGGGGTGCAGCCTGCCACAGCGAGTGAATGTGGCTGCACAGGGTGGGGTTTGTTCACTGCATGTCCCTTTCTTCTCCTGCAGCCATCATGAACGTGTATGAAGCTCACCACAGCGCCCACCTGCGGCAGCGAGCCGTCACCGAGCTGTACGACCACATCAAGGCTGATGACAGATTCACCAAGTGCATCAGCATCGGCCCGGTAGGACACGTGCTCTTAACCCTGTAGTGTCTCTTTGCTCTGCAAGGACCAGCTTGTGCAGGTGTGGCATGTATTAATCACCAAATCTTGCTCAACTCCTCCTGCTCCTGATGCTCCAGAGCTTCAGGCCAGCAGGGCACAGGAGATGCAGAGGGCATGGGGACAGCTGTGGCCCTGGTGAGGAGTATCTCTCCTTGAGGTCCAGCGAGATGATCTCATGGCACCTGCCCTGCTAACGCAGCTATGCTGGGTGATGTCACATTGGCATCAAGGCTGAGACAACCTCTGGATGGCTTTGTGTTGAGTGGGTTGGGATGTATGTTTCTGGGGCTGGAAGAAGCTCTATCCAGAGCAGTGACAGTGCTCCTCTTGGCAGATCTCCAAGACAATCAACATGCTGGTTCGCTGGTTTGTGGAAGGGAAGGACTCCCCAGCTTTCCAGGAGCATGTTTCCAGGATCCCTGACTATCTCTGGTAAGGGCTGAGTGTGTCCATCTGGCACAGCACACCATGACTCCTGACTTGCCTCCTGGTGCTCCCACTGTGCCTGTGCTGCAGCACTGTGCTCTCTCCCCCCACAGGCTGGGCCTCGACGGCATGAAGATGCAGGTGAAGTGCTGTAGGAGTTCAGCTGTGACTGAAGGGACCCTGGTGTGCTGGGGCAACCTGTGGAATAATGGGATAGAGTGTTCATCCCAGGCCTGAGCTCCTGGCATCTCACCTCTAGAGCCTGGTGGCCTTCTCACTGTCATTTCCCCGAGCTGTGCCAGGAGGGAGTAATGTCTGTCCTGCTAGTTTGCCTCCCTGTGGCATTCCATCCATCCTCATGAGTCCTGGGAGAAGGGCAGGAGAAAGCCAGGGCCCAGATTCTCAGTGTGGGCTGAGCTCTGCTTCTCTCAGAGCCATTGTGTCCTGCTGTTCCTTGATGCTAGCCACCTCTCCTGGCTTGGCTGTACACAGAGCAGACTGAAGCAGCTGTCTCATTTTGTGCTGCCTTGCTGTTCCTTGACCTGCTGCATCTGTCCTCTCTGTGCCAGCACAGGATGACACAGGAAGGAGCTGTTGGGGGTAATGAGGGAGGGATGTGCTGTCCCATAGTCCCCACAGCTGGGTCAGGCTGCTCCTAGCACCTGCCTCTCACTGTCTATTTTCTCTCTTCCAGGGTACAAATGGATCCCAGCTCTGGGATACTGCTTTTGCCATCCAAGCCTTCCTGGAGGTAATGCATCCTTCAGTGCTGCCTTGGGAAAATGATCTCTGCTCATGAGTCCCCAAGTACCAGAGCTCCTGCTGTGCAGCCCCTTGGAGCTCTATTCTGGCCTGGCATGCTGTGACTGAGCTGGGATAACATGGCTGGCTACAGCCCCTTGCTGACTGCTCTCTGTGCATCTCTGTTCCTAGGCAGAAGCCCATGAGATGCCTGAATTCACCTCCTGCCTCCAGAATGCCCATGGGTTCCTCCAGTTCTCCCAGGTGAGCAGAGCTGGTCAGTGGTGTCTCACACACTGCCTGTGCAGGCCTGGCTGTTGCTCAGAACCCTGTTGGATGCATCTGTTGCCTTCTGAAGAGAGCTTCTGAAGGGCTGACTAGCAAAGTCCCAGGCCCAGCCTCCTGTTTGCTACTCCCTGTTTTCAGGGAACCATCTTTGAAGCTTGGAGAGGGCTTTAGCAAGGCTCAGGATTGCTTGGGTTGTCTGCCTGAGCTTAGAGAGGCTGGAAAACTGAGAGCTTAGGCTTATTTGCCCTTCATCTTTGAAGCATCATTCTGGGAAACCCAGGACCATTGGATAGTGACTGTATGAGCTCAGCTTCTGCTGGCCAGGCCAGCAGGGGCTCAAGGTGAGGGTCATTGTCACCAACAGCTTGATGCATATGTGTGACAGTGTTCACAGGGGTCCGAGGATGAGGGAAGAGATGAGGATCTGACTCCATGTTTCAGAAGGCTGATTTATTATTTTGTGATATATATTACATTAAAGCTATACTAAAAGAATAGAAGAAAGGATTTCATCAGAAGGTTAGCTAAGAATAGAAAAAGAAGGAATGATAACAAAGGCTTGTGGCTTGGACAGAGAGTCTGAGCCAGCTCACTGTGATTGGCCATTAATTAGAAACAACCACATGAGACCAATCACAGATGCACCTGTTGCATTCCATAGCAGCAGATAATCATTGTTTACATTTTGTTCCTGAGGCCTTTTGGCTTCTCAGGAGGAAAAATCCTAAGGAAAGGATTTTTCATAAAAGATATCTGTGACACATATGCAATCACTGGTCTTGTTTGTGGTGCTGCTGCATTGAAAGCAGATGGTTCCCTGGCAGGCAAGCTCCCAAAGGGGGCTTTAGCAACACTTGCTGAAATCAGGCAAAAAGGTGATTTCTCCCTGCTCCAGAGCTGACCTTTTTCCTGTCTATTTCCCTCAGTGAAAGGGAGTACTGTGCACTTCCACGTGGAAAAACCACCTGCAATGGTTTCAGCCCATGGTCCTGCAGCCAGGCACCTCCAGGCTGCCCTCACTTGTTTCTTGTCTCCTGCAGATCCCCGAGAACCCACCTGACTACCAGAAATATTACCGCCATATGAACAAGGTACAATGGCTGGCACTGGGGCAGGGATTTGGGCAGAGGGAACAGGAATCAGGGGCAGCACCTGCTCTCTTCCAAGAACAGAGTGGCTGAGGGAAAGTGATCCTGCTGCTTAAGCCCACCTGATCCTTTTCCAGGGTGGCTTCCCCTTCAGCACACGGGACTGCGGCTGGATCGTGGCAGACTGCACAGCAGAGGGGCTGAAGGCAGTAATGCTGCTGCAGGAGAAGTGTCCCTTCATAGCCAAGCCTGTGCCTGCTGAGCGCCTCTTTGATGCTGTGAATGTGGTAAGAGCTGCAAAAATTAAGCCAAGGGACATGAGAAGCCAAGGCCCAAGGAATTGTTAGATCTGGTATTAGATCTGGTTAGATCTGAGGTAGTGCGAGGCCTGGTGTGGCAGCACTTGTGATTCAGAGCTGCCTGTGTCACCTAATGTCGTGTGATGGCCCAGGTTGGGCTTGCTTTGTCACAGTGGTTTGGGACCTGGGTTTTCTGCCTGCCCCATAGACCTGTAGGTCTGACTTTATCCTCACAGCTGGCTTAGGGCCAGACTGGAGTAGTGCTGCCCATGAGGTTGTACCACCCCCTCTCTGCTTGTCTGGGCAGTTGCTGAGCATGAGGAATCCGGATGGAGGCTTTGCCACATATGAAACCAAGCGAGGAGGCCACTTATTGGAGCTGCTGAACCCCTCAGAGGTGTTTGGTAAGGGGCTTGCTTGTCCTGCCCACTGAGAAGGGACAGAGTGGCCTGGGCTCACCATGCCCAGGGGGTGCCTGGCAGGGGATCAGTGTGCCCTGGGTCAGGGACAGGCTGGCAGTGGCTGGCCTGCAGGCTTGCCCACACAGGGGCTGTGGCACTGATACCCATTGCCTGCTGGCAGGTGACATCATGATTGACTACACGTATGTGGAATGCACATCAGCTGTCATGCAGGCACTGAGACACTTCCAGAGCCAGTTCCCCGAGCACCGAGCCATGGAGATCAGGTGAGGCACTGAGATGGGAGCTGGGCAGGGGAGAAGGCAGGCTCACTGTCCCAGGCTGACTGCCATGGCCTCCTGAACAATGGAGTTGCCTGTCTGCATGCTCTTGTCTCTTGTGCCCTCCAATAATGGGACCCATCCAAGCCTCAGAGGGGCTGATGGAGCCCCCAGTGAAGCAAACACTGAGTTTGAGCTGCTTCTGAAGTGGATGACTTCTTTCCTGTCCAGGGAGACTCTGCAGAAGGGGCTGGATTTCTGTCGCAAGAAGCAGCGAGCGGATGGGTCCTGGGAAGGGTAGGTGATGTTCCCAGCACCCCATTTTCTTCTGGCTGCCCCAGTGTGAGAGGGATCATCATGGCAAGTGTTCCTGGCTGGCAGGATCTGTGGGAGGGAAAGGAAGGGCTGATCCTTCTCTAGCTGCTGTGCTTTGCTCTCAGTTACTCTCCCTCCAGCCCAGACAGAACAGGTACAAGACCCAGAGAAGGTTGGGGTGGTTCCAGCTGCTGTGGTCCCAGTTCTGCTGACACTCGAGTTAGCTGGGAGCAGGTGCTGGTGGGACTGGGCATGGCTGGGCCATAGGGGAAGGCAGGCTGCAGCTCTGTGCCTGGCTCTGCTCTTCTGTGAGCACAGCTGTGTTGCAGTCTGCCTCTCTCTGGGGCATTGCACCCCTGACAGTGCTGCTCTCCCCTTCTTCCTAGGAGCTGGGGGGTTTGTTTCACCTATGGCACCTGGTTTGGTCTGGAGGCGTTTGCCAGCATGCAGCACACATACCACAACGGGTGAGAAGGGAATGTCTGGGTGCCCTACCCTACCTCCTGAGCCAGGGTAGGACTCTGTGGTGGGGCTGGATGGATCCCTGGCTGTGCATGGACTCTCCTGCCTCAGGGACTGCTCCTCCCAAATCCTGTGCCTGCAGTATGGCCAGGGCACTTGCTGCTTTATCCTCAAACTCAGGGCAGTCCCAGCCATGGGCACTGCTTCCCTTTGCAGCTGAGAACTGTGGGCATCCATACGCTCTGTCCCCAGTCCTGTCTTGATTCTGGCCCCCATCCCTGCAGGACTGTGTGCCAAGAGGTGGCCCAGGCCTGCCAGTTCCTGATCTCCAAGCAGATGGCAGATGGAGGGTGGGGAGAGGATTTCGAGTCCTGCGAGCAGCGCACATATGTGCAGAGTGCCGAGTCACAGATCCACAACACCTGCTGGGCCCTGCTGGGGCTCATGGCTGTCAGGTAAGAGTAGCTCCAGTCCTCAAGGAAAAGAGATTAAACTGGGCTGGGTGGCCTTGGGCCTGGCTGGTGTGACCCAGTGCAAAACAAAGCTTTTGATCATGACTGCAGGCCTCCAGCCTGGGAAAATGGTGCCATATTCATAATATTTAGTGTCTTGGGGTTGTGGGGAGCCCTTCCCAAAGCACTCAGCATGCCTGGGGCAAGCTCAGGGCAGCCAGGAGGTGGTTGAGCTCTCCAGACATGTGGATGAGGGTTTGCAGGTGGTTTGGATAAAGATGCTTCCATTTGCCTTGTGCTTTGTAGGTACCCTGACATCAGTGTGCTGGAAAGGGGCATTAAAGTGTTGATGGATAAGCAGCTGCCCAACGGGGACTGGCCTCAGGTACATCTTAAGTCTTTCCAAGAAGTTCCTGAACGTGCAGCAGTCCCCTGCCACTCATGCCATTCTGCTCTCTGCTTGTCTCCCAGGAGAACATCGCCGGGGTGTTCAACAAGTCGTGTGCCATCAGTTACACCGCGTACCGCAACGTCTTCCCCATCTGGACGCTGGGGCGGTTCTGCCGCCTGCATCCCAAGAGCCCCCTGGCTGGGCAGCTGCCAGCCAGAGCCAGCCCCTCGGCTGGGGCAGGCCAGGAGGGGCAGGGAGCCCTGTCTGCTTGAACCTGGGACACCGCTGGGGATGCCACGGCCCCGGACTTGTCTTGGATCTGGAGTCTGCGTGGGGCTGTGGCGGTGTGTGTTGCGTGGGACATCTCCATGCTGACCTTAGCATGTGGACTGCTGCCTCTGCCAGGGAAAGGTGCTGTGCCGGTGCTGCAGAGCCTCTGCTTGCTGTTGAACCTCTTCTAAACATTCCCTTTGTAAGGTTTTTTCCAGGTATGTTCTCCATCCCCAGGTGGGGAGTGAAGTGCCTTTTCAGACCATTTTGAAGATCAGATGGAGCTGCCGAGCTGTGTTGTATTCCACATTTGGACAGACTCTCATCCTGGGTTGCAAGGCTGCCTTTATTGTCACAGGCTGTCTGTCTATACCAAGAGTGTGGGATTTGGGGTCTCCCCTGTGCCCACCATTGGGGCTTGGGGGGCGCTGCACAATCCCTGCTGAGCTGACCTCTTTACTGTGGGCGCCAGCGATGGCCTTTGAGTTACTTGCTCTACTCTGGAGCCCATGGTGGTGGGGAAGGACACCTGTCCTCCCCCAGATGTGTGAGAAAAGGAGTGCTTTGCTTAATTTTCTTATTCCTTTGCTTAATTTTCTTATTGTTCTGTCCCCCAGCTGGTGGCACCTAGCTTCCCCAGGTGAAGTCACCACCAGCCCTTGGAGAAGGGGCAGCTGAAGCAGAAAGCTGTGAGGTGGTCGGCATCATGGCACAGCCTGAGCCCCAGAGCTCCAGGCTTCCCCAGCTCAGACCATGGTGCTGTGGGGCATTCCCAGGTCATTGTCAGAGCTGGAAGTCAGATGGGATAATAAATTGCTAAGGGTGATGCAAGAGGAACTTCACTGTGTTCTCCTTTCTGTCTGCTAGTGTGTGTCCCAGGCAGAGGGGAGCTGGCACAGCAGCCTCATGTCCTGTGCCTTGGGTTGCCTAGATGTATGAGCAGCATATCCACCAAACCATGCTGGGAGCCTGTGCCTCCCCTAATGCATTTAGCCACAGAAAAATGGAATCAAGGAAGCAGCTCACTAAAGGAGTGTGATCACTTCCCTCATCCTGCTGTTTACGCTCATGCAGATGAGCAAGACAGAAAAACTTATTTATTTAAGAAGATTCAGCTCAGGCTGTCTCAACTCAGCCTGTTTGCCTTTTCCAAATTATGGACATCTTTACACCTGTCTGTGATATTACTCTGCATTTAAATTCCTTCTTGCTGAAACTGAGTTCTTCAAATGTCATGCAGTGATGTGTCTTGAAAGGACATGGCTGTGTGAATTTCACCTATTGTTAAAATCTGCTCCAAGCTGCAATTTTGGATTGGGCACATGCAGAAGAGATCAAGGAGATACAGGATCTATTCAGTACAATTCTTGTTTGATAGAAACTGCTTCTTCCAGGAGTCCTCTGACACTCTTCCCAGGGATCTTCTAGAGTGCTTTGATCCCAGATTTCAGAGATCCCAGGTGTCAGTCCTAGACTACTCCCAGGATGTTACCTGAGGTGGTTTTTCTCCTTTGGAGAAACTCTCAGCTCTGTGATCTATTCAAGATTTATCCCAGGCATCTGGAGTCTTTTGATCTATGGTTTGGGGACCTGACATCCTGGGTAGCAGCCCCAGACTCTTCCAAGAAAACTTTCTGAGATTATTTTTCTCTTTTGGAGGAAATCTGTTTCTGTTTCTCAGGAGATGCAGCACATGAAAAGAGATACAAATGCAGACTGGAATTTTTACATGCAATAAAAAGAGATCCAAGATTTAGCCATGACCATGCTGATCCTAAGCACTGTCTCTTGACATGATGCCACCCACTTTGTCCCACATGGACTTTCAGTGTCATGGTACACTTAGGAGAAGGCAAGTGCCCCTCAGGGTCTGTACAGGGATCAATACTGTGTAATGTTTTTATGAATGACTTGGAGGAAAGGATCGAGAACACCCTCAGCCAGTCTGCAGATGACTCCAAGCTGAGGGTGCAATGCCACACCTGAAGGACTGAATGATGCAGAGGGACCTGGTCAAGCTCAGCAAATGGCCCATGGAAGCCTCATGAGGTTCAACAAGGCCAAGGGCTGATGCTGCACCTGGGTGAGGGCAACCCCCAGCATCAGTCGAGCTTAGGGGAAGAAGGGATTGAGAGCAGCCCTGCCAAGGAGGGCTGTGGGTACTGGTGGGTGAGAGCTGGACATACCCAGGCCATGTGTGCTCACCCCCAGAAACCAACCCTGTCCTGGGCTGATCCCACAGCATGGGCAGAAGGACGGGGGTTCAGGGTGAGACCTGGACACCTGCAAAGCTGTGGGAACACAGTTTGTGGTGACTGGGAGTGGGGCTGGGGCCCAGCCTCATCCTTAATGGGCTACAGCTGTGAGAAGCAGGTGAGCAGCACTGACAGCAATGAGCCATGGAGTGCCCAGGGGCACTGAGCAAGCACCAAAGGGAACAGAGGGCACACAGGTGCAGGGCATCAACAGGAGGGGATAAAAGGCTGGGCTGAAGAACAAGAAGGGCAGATGCTTGCAGCCTGCTGAAGAGATGAGGTCTTACTCTGTGTGGGTTGAAGCTTTCTGAAATTGTGTGGTGATGCTCTGTGTATGGTGGCCATCTCAACTGCTGTATGTGCTGTGATATATGCTGTGACACAGAGCTGCCTCCAGCCCTGGGACTCAGCACAGGAAGGACATGGAGCTGTTTGAGCAAATCCAGAGGAGACCACAGAAATATTCCAAGGGCCTGAGCCCTCTCCTGCGAGGAAATGGTGAGAGCTGAGGGTGTTCAGCTTGGAGAAGGAAAGGCTCCAGTGAGACCTTAGAGCCTCTTCCAGTGCCTAAAGGGCTTCCAAGAGAGACTGAGAGGGGCTTTGGACAAGTGTCTGGAGGGCAAGGACAACAGGGGAACGGCTTCACACTGCCAGAGGGCAAGGTTAGATGGGATATTAGGAAGAAATTCTTCCCTATTAGAGTGCTGAGACCCTGGCACAGGCTGCCCAGAGAAGCTGTGGCTGCCCTCGATCCCTGCAAGTGTCCAAGGTCGGGTTGGATGGGGCTTGGAGCAGCCTGGTCTGTTGGAAGATGTCCTTGTCTGTGGCAGGGGGGTGCAATGACTCTGTCACTTGATGACCTACCACTGCTGAGTATGTGGCACTGCCAAGCAATGGGAGACACAATGAGGAAGCAATGGCCGGAGAATGGGGATGTGCTTCAGGCTTCAGTTCTCTGAGGGGGAAGATGAGGCAGGACTGCTCACATCTTCTACACAACACCATCCTGAGCAGGAAGGCTCCTCCCAAGACAGAAGGAGATTCCTGGCTGTCTATCCCTATATCCTACCTAACCCACCCAACAGCATCCCCCCTGGGACAAAGGCTTCTCTCCTCTCAGGACAGAAGGAAACTGCTGATCACCCCTTTGACCCTACAAAACCCCTGTTGGGCAGGAAGGCTCCTGTCCCTCCAGAACAGGCACTGAGATTGTGGGCAGGAAGGAACAGAAGACTTGTGGCTAACTGTAGCATCTCAGGTGGGTGAGGGGGAAACCGGGATGCCATGGGAGGACACCCTTGTTTGAGAGACATCCTGAAACTCTTCCCCACAGTCTTCTGGTTTCTTCTGGTTCTGTAGGTTAATAATCTCAGTAACATCATCCCTGTTCTCCTCCCCAGTTCTGCAAAGTTCACTGTTTCTAGCTTGCCCATTGGCATGCCCTTGGCTTGAGGATACAGTGGAGGCTTGACGCTCCTGCACTGTATCCCCGTTGGTTGTTTCCTCCTTACTCTGCCTTCCTTCCACCACCAGTCCCTTTAGCCATTGGCCCCAAGATTGTGCTACCCCGCCTACTCCTGACTGTTTATAAACCCTGGACCCTTCTCTAGTTGGGGCTCTTCTATCCCTGAATTCTTTCAGTGTGCTTGTTATTAAACACCCACAGAACTGGAACTTGCATACAAAGAGCCCCTCCTGCTTTCTGCATCGGCCTGTGTTTATCAACTGACTGTGTGAGGGCCTGGTGCCTGCCTGAGCCATCCACCTTCTCCAGAGGAAAATGCTCTTGGGAGGGTGACTGTCCAGGCATCATCTGCCATGCAGTCACAGATTAACTGCCCCTTCTACCCAAAAGGATCCCTTCCAGGCACAAAGGCTCTTGCTCCCCCAGGGCAGGAGCTGTGCTTCTGAGCAGGGAGCAGCCATGGACAGTGTCAGCCTGTACCAGCTGTTGGACTCTGCTATCGAGGGCGAGGCTGGCATCAACTTTGCAGTCCTGTAAAAACTCCTGCAGGCCATGCTGGAGCAGCAGGAGACCCTACTCATGGTCTCCCCACTTCCTTAGCAGTGCTTGTCACTGTCCTCCCTGCACAGGCATTGTTTGAACCTGTGGCAGCAGGTCTTTGCCATTGAGATGGGATTCCATGATCCAGCATGGAGCCTGGCTTGGGTAGGAGGTGCTGGATCCATCCCTGCTGACCTGGCTGTGTGATGGACTGCACAGGGCAGGATGAGGGATCCGAAGCCATGGGTTTGTACTAGGGTCTCCACGAGGAGGTGGGCGAGATGAACACAGAACAATCCAGCATGGAGCAGGCCATAAAGATGATATAGCAAAGGCTTGGCCAGCTGAGCTGCTACCAGGAGGCAGTTGAATGCACAACCCCACCTCAGGGACTCTGCCACAGCTCCTGCTGCCAGCGGTGCCCAGGGGACAGAGCAGCATTGATGCTCTGGGCCACAGGTCCCGTGCCTGTGTCACGCCCCTGCAAGCGTGCTGGCCACCCAGCACCGGGACTGGTCCCAAAGAGGCTGTGGCAGGGCCTGTGGAAGGCCCCGGTGCCCTTCCCGCTCTGCTGCGTCGGCAGCCGTGGGGGCTCATTCTGCTGCCCTGAGCAGGCAGAGCAGGCAAAGCAGAGGAGCAGCTGCTTCTTGTTGAGCTGTTGCTAAAGTTCCTGCTGGGCTGTGCCTTCAACACTTGGGGCAAGGTCTTGCCTGCAAGCTGGGGCAGTTTGGGTGGGGTAGGGGTGTCCCCAGGGCACGTGGAGGTGTGTCCTGGGGCTCTCTGTAACACAGTGCACCGTGGTCGCCGTGGATGGAACAGGACAGAGCGTGCAAGGGTGACCCTTTGTGACACGTCGTGCTGTAGGTGCTGGTGACACCACGGCCACACCACAGTGCTCAGTGCACGCTGTGGAGCAGAGCAGTGCTGTGAGGAGTCCCCACACAGCCACGTTGTTCCTTGCTTTTCCAGGCGTTCTCTGTGGAGGTCACCTTGAGGCCACACTGTGGGTCTCAGTGACCCAGAGCCTTTCCAAGGTTTCTCTGCTGCAGGTGCCCTGAAGGGCAGTGTGTCAGACTTGCTGACCAGAGCCTTTACAAAATGTTTCTTGTCACTGTGGCAGGAGGCCTTCAGGCCAGGCTGCAGGACTTAGTGTCCTGCAGCTGTTCTAAGCCCTCCCCATTGTAGCTTTCTTCAAGGCACAGCTGCAGCCCTCGCTGCCCTGCAGCTTTCCCAAGGCATCTGTGCTGCCCTTGTTGCCCTTAATCCCGACAAGACATGGCAGAGAGACCTCCCACCCCACCCAAGAAGGTGGAGAATTGCCCTTGTGGTGCCGCACTCCAGCGACGTGCTGACTTGGAGCAGCTGCAGCTGCTGCAGAGGAGTGAGTGAAAGAGCTGGGCCACAGGGCTGGCCTGCAGCCAGCTCCACTCTGCCCCATCCCATCCCTTCCCTGCGGACATGCCCATGGATAGGACAGAAGAGGGGCTGGGGCATCCTGGGGCTGTCCCTGCCTGGGGAGACTGCAGGGCTGGCCTGTGCTCTCTGGCCTCTCCTGCAGCTCCTCAGCTCTGGCATTCCTTGCTCTTTGCCAGATGCAGCCAAGGACCCGGCACAAGGGCTGGATGCTGCCCGTAGCTGCTGGCGCTCTGTAGGCCAGGTACTGAGAGCCATCCCCTCCTTCCGAGCCGAGCAGCAGCACTGCAGCACTGCATGGATCATGCCTCTCTTCCCTGTTGCTCCTTCTTTTGCAGAAGTTCACAAACCTCGCTTGGTGTCGAGAGATGATCAGCATGTTCACCAAGGGTGCAGCAGAGGCTGGCCCCACAGCCCCTCAGAGCATACCTCCTGCTCCCAGCCTGGATCAGTTTGGGGAGAGAGTTGTTTCCAGTCCCAGTCAAGTAAGCGGCCTGTGGCCGGGGCTGGGTGTCCCCAGCAGTGCCGTGGCGCCTCAAGCCTTTGAGACCCGGCCCAATGTGGTGGCAAGGGAAGAATTTCTCAGGGGAAGCTGGGCAAGCTGCTGCTCTGGCAGCTCTGCAAGTCTCCCTGTGCCTCGTGTAGGTGCCAGGCTTTGTCAGGAACTTGCACCAGAGGCTGGCGTCCAACGAGCCTCCAGACGACTGGCTGTTCATGGACATCCTGCGGCTGACCGAGGAACAGCCCACTGACGTGGCAGTGACCCTGCTGCGGTGTAGCCCAACGTGTGACAGGTACAGGGCCCACCTGCCTTGGGGGCTCAGGCCTAGCCCTGTACAGCCAGTGCAATGGGCTCTGCTGGACAGGCAGAGAGTTCCAGGAGCCACTGGAGCCTCCATTTCCCAGCGCTGGCCTGTCAGCCCATAACCCTCCTGACGTGCTCCCTGCCTACCCCTCAGGGCACTGTGGCTCTGCCATCTGGGCCCTTGTGGCTGCCCAGGCCACAGTGCCCTGGCTGAGACCCCCGTGACACCCAGCTCTGGTCCTGCAGAGCTGCTGCAATCATGTGGAAGACCATCGCCTCGTCAGGAACGGCAACGGAAAAGGTGCTGCCCACGCTGCTCTGCGTGATGGACGGCTGGCCCATGCAGAAAATGTACACCGCCGACGGGGACAACAAGGATGTCTTTGCCCTGGCCGTGAGTTTCCATAGCTGGCCTTTGCTTGTACGCAGGTTGCTGCTCCAGTGCCTCTCCATCCTCTCCCCCACTGCAACGTATCTGCCCGCCTCAGGCACTGTGCTGACACCTGGCTTAGGGTTCAGGGGCACCAGGCCGGCTGCTCCCCCTGTGTCTCCCCTGGCCTCTCCCTTGTGTGCTCAGGCCTTGCCACTCCATGTTGAGTGCTGTCTCTGGATGGTTTATCCTTTGCAGGCAACCAGGGTGATTTGGGAGATTCTCCGCCTGCCCTGGTGCCCAGAGCCGTTTGTGGAATATTCCCCCCATCTCCTTGTGGCTCTGCTGTACCAAGTTTACACCAGTACAGAGCAGATGTCAGAAGAAGTAAATACGTTCTGGAAGAAATGCCAGGAGGAAAATGGCATTACCGCCAACCCCAACAGGTGCTCCGTGCCAGTCCTCCTGTCACTCCCACGTGCCCAGGGCTGCAGGCTGGGGTCCCAGCATAACCCGGGCTTTGCTCTGCACACAGCTTTGTAGTGAGCACTGTGAAGTCATTGCTGTACCATCTGCAATGTGTGAATTTACTGATGGCTCTGGAACGGAAGTGTGCCTGGGACACGCTGCTCCGTGCAGAAACCCACCACTATGCAATGGGTCTGCTGGCCAGGTGAGACCTCGTTCTGCCCACCGCCCCTCTCCTTTGTGCCCGCATGGCCCCACACAGTCCCCGCGGTCATGGGCGCAGGGCCTTGTCCCCAAGGGAGGGATGAGCGGACTGGAAAAGGCCGGCACAGGAGGGTGCCCGGGAGCAGCCGCCTCCCAAAGCGCCCCCGGGCTGCTCGGGAGCAGACCGGAGCTCTGTGAGTCAGCCCTGGGACAGGTTTGCCCGCCCGGCCCAGGAGCAACGGTGCCTTTTTCTGCCCGCCAGGGAGATGCGCCGTGTCTGCCAACCTTTCTGCTCCTGCATCGCGCTCCGCCTGCTCTGCCGGCTCAGCATGGAGGAGCCGTGCTGGGAAATGGCCTCCCTGGCGTTCCTGGTGGAGGTGAGCGCCACGGCCAGCGCTGCCCGGCTGAGCTGCCTCCCAGCCCTCTGCCCTCTCGGAGCCTCAGCTGCCTGGGACGCTGCCCGTGCCCTGTGCTTGGCTGCCTTGGCTGGGCCCCGTGCACTTGTGAGCTCCTGCCAGCTGGGCACCTCTGTGCCTGCTCTGTGCCTTTCAGGTCCTGGATTGCCTGGATTTGAATGAATGGGGTAACAACATCCTGGAGATCTTGACCAAGCACCTGCTGAGCGAGTCCATGGAGATGCGACGCCTGGCCCTCAGAGGCCTCCTGATGCTCAGCAAAGACCCCTCAATGGTGAGAAGGATGCAGCAGCTGAAGCTGTGCTGGCAGCGTGGGGCTGGGGCAAGCAGCCCCTTGGGCTTGGCTGGGCTGTGGCAGCTGTGGCAGCTGCTCCCAGCTCTCCAGGGTCGCTGTTCAGCTGCCTGAGTGCTTCGGGACAGGCCTTTGGCCTCTGTAGACTCCATGGCAGGCGGGTGGGGTTGCACTGCTGGAGCAGAGCTGGTGGTGAAGCTTTTCATGGATTCACAGCACAGCACACTTGTGTTCCACATAGGCCAAAAAAATGTGCAGCCTGTCTGAACCCCTCATGGATTTCCTGAGGAATGAAGACATAGAGGTGGTCAAGATGAGTCTGTCTGTGTTCACAAATATACTCATGAACAAGGATATCCTAACATCCTGCCCCACAGCCCCCAAACTGGCTGCCGCGCTCCGGCCCCTCTTTGACAGTGTAAGGCTCTGTGCCCCCAGCCATGGCCCCTGGCTGCTGCCCACAAGTGTGGTGCCCTGTGGCCTGTTGGGCCTGGAGAATCCAGTGCTGAGTTTTTTCCTTTCCAACAGGACAACAATCAAGTGCGGTGGCTCTCCATTGGCCTCTACAAAGATGTGATGGAATCAGTAGTGGAAAGGGGAAAAAAGGCCCTGAAGCCTCATGTGAGCGAGAGCCTGCTTCCCCTCTTCTTCCACTGCTACAACGAGAACCGGCGTGTGGCACAGGTGAGGCCTCCCGGGTGTCCCCTTGGGAGGGGGCTCAGCTGTCTGCCCAGCCCCTGGCACCTGACGGGCTCCAGCCTCCTGTGCCCTGGGCCGCGGTGCCATCTCTGGCTCTCTGCTGCTCTGCAGACCTCTCGGGAAACGCTGCTCTCTGCAGTAAACTTCCTGAAGAGAAGGGATCTCAAACAGCTGCTCAAGTTGGATGACCCGTGGAGCTTTGCCGAGCACGTGGTAAGGACAGGCTGGAATCCCCAGGCCAATCCCTGGAGAAGCCGCCTGCCCAGGGCACCCAGTCTGTGGGGCTGGCGGCTGTGGCCCCTGCCCAGTGCCGCCGGCAGGGCCACCAGCCTGCGCCCCACACGCCGCTCCCTTCCCTGGGCCGTGCGGGCTCTTCTCCGGGCCCCCGTGGCCCCGAGGCCGGTGCCGAGCAGCCGGGCCTCAGCGCTCGGTGGGCAGGGGGGGCCGTAGGGAGCGCCCGGCCCGGGGGCAGGGCCCGCATCAACCCTTTCCCTCCGTGCCCTGCCGCTCTCCGCAGCTGGCAGAGGACAGGAGCCGAGCGGCCGAGCACCTGCGCCAGGCCCTGCCCTACCTGCAGAATCCACAGGAGCCCGTGCGAGAGGCGGCCGTCAGATCCATTGGTGAGCCACCGAGCCGGCTCTCGCTCCCTCCCTTCCCCGTGGCCTCAGGGTCCGGGCCAGGGGCCGTGACGGGCTCTGTGTTCCTAGGGACCGCCGGGATGCTCATGAAAGGACAGCGGGAGGAGCTGCAGCTCATCTGTGAGGGTGAGTGAGGCCGGCGGGGTGTCTGTCTGTCTGTCCTGGGAGCTGCCAGGGGAAGCTGCACGGGGTGTCTGTCTGTCTGTCTGTCGTGGGAGCTGCCAGGGGAAGCTGCACGGGGTGTCTGTCTGTCTGTCGTGGGAGCTGCCAGGGGAAGCTGCACGGGGTGTCTGTCTGTCTGTCCGTGGGAGCTGCCAGGGGAAGCCGCACGGGGTGTCTGTCTGTCTGTCCGTGGGAGCTGCCAGGGGAAGCTGCACGGGGTGTCTGTCTGTCTGTCCGTGGGAGCTGCCAGGGGAAGCTGCACGGGGTGTCTGTCTGTCTGTCCTGGGAGCTGGCAGGGGAAGCTGCACAGGGTGTCTGTCTGTCTGTCCTGGGAACTGCCAGGGGAAGCTGCAATCCCTGCCCCGGCTGCGGCGGCTCTGCTCCTTGTGCGCACGAGGGGCAGCGTCGGGAGCACGGAGCCTTTTCAGAGATGTCATTTGTGGCCAGCACCTTCTAGCTGGTCCTTGTTGTGTCCTGCTTCCTCCAGGCCGTGGCAAGAGCTGAGTGGGCCGCTCCTTTCCGGGGCTTTCCTCACTCTGGCCATGGCTCTGTTTCTTTCAGCCCTTCAAGCCCTTAACTCAGATGAGAGCCCCTCCAACACAAACCTCATCGTTCAAGTCATGTTGGATGAAAGAGCTACATCACTAAGTTCATCTTCTGGATCAGGACAACCAGGACAGCAGCAGATGCCATGCAGGAGGAAACAAGCTGGAGATCAGAAGGGAGCAGCTGGAGCTCCAGGCCCAGCTAATGCTGGGAAAATCTGAGCTTGCCTTCCCTCTTTACTGGTCCCTCCCTGCGGCCCTCAGAACCTGCCTGTTCCCTTCTCCCAAGCTTTGCCATTAATAAACATTTCAGCTTCTTGACCTCATTTGTATCTTTGTGGCGCTGAAGTGGATCAAAACCTGAGCCCTGCAGCACACAGGCCCCGTCCTGCCGTTCTTTTCTGTGCTGTGTTTTGTGCAGAGAAGCAAAGCACATCAGGCTGGAAAGGTCCCTGCCCTGGAGGTCTGGTTTCACAACACTGTGAAAGACCTAAGGGTCTTGCTGAGCACACTGAAGGTCAGCAGTAGGACTCAGAGCCTGGATTTTTTTAGAAGAGTCAACTTCAGTATTTTCTGAATCCAGCTGTAAGGGATTCCGTGGCAAGCATCCACTGGGGGCAAAGGAGCTTGGAATGCTGGAAGTTATTCAAGAACAGGTTCCTTGGAAGCACAGCAGTGGTGCTTCCCTACAAAAGGGAGAGCAAGAGGGCAGAAGCAGAGATGGCCCTGATTTCTAGTGAGCTTTGGGTGTACTAAAAAGGAAGCAAATGAAGCAGCAGTACAGGTGTGTGGAGGGATAGAATTTAAGAGAACAGTGCAGAAGGTGATTTCACGCCTGGGGAGTTGCAGCTGTGCTCATCAGCAGAGATTAGGAACAGGCCTGCCCTTCATAGGCCACAGCTGTGTCCAATAAGAAGACTGCTACAAAAGAGTGGGTTAGCTGCGTGAGCAGAGAGTTGGAGTTGGTTGCTTCTGCTGAGAAGAGACTTGGAGTTTGTTGGCTGTGCTGTGAGGGAGAAGGAGTCAGTGCTGCTAGGAGCTGTCCATGAGAAATCACCCTGAAGGTATGGGAGCTTAATGATAAGATGACTGCAGTACTTCAGTTCAGACCTTTGCTGTATCTACTTGGAAACTGGGATTTTTGCCCCACCTTACATCTGTGAACCTTGGAAGCCCCTCATGGCATTAAAATTGTCCTAACTGGATTGATTGTAATAATGGTGAAATTAAACTCTCTGGAACACAGCAAGGAGATCAGCTGGCTCAGAAAGCATGGCAATTTTGGAGCACTTCATCCTTTTCATAGCACTGCTTGGTTTCTCTCCTTCAGAGCTGACACTCAGGTGTCTGTTCTGCTTTGGTATGTAATACATCTTGTGAAGGAAGGTGTGCCAAAGAGCTCCTCCTGATTTAGAGATCAAAGCCAGGACCTATCAAATGTGCTGATGAAAACCTCAGTTCAGTATATAAAAGAAGAAATGTTTCAGCCAGCAATAGTTTTCATGTAGAATGCAAAGCAAGGTGGTTGATGCATCTACAGCACAAATTAATGCATTTTATCTACTGGACTGACCTCAGGAACATTAAAAGAAATGCATTGTGCTGCTGCAGTGAGTTTTGAGCAGTCCTTTCAAATAGTTTTCATGTGTGATCCTCCTTAGAATATGAGATGTTCATTTTGCTCAGTTATATTTAACATGGCAAATAAGTAAAGGCATTCAATTCTAAAGTGAACTTTTCATAGAGTATCAAAGTGCTGCTAGTAAATTAAAACTACTCAATCTAGTGCATAATGAAGAGCTGTAATGCTCTGAATAAATCTATTGCTCAAATGTGTACTCTAATGAAGGTATAAGTCATTAGTGTTTGCCTGACTCTTTTTATGTGGTTGAAATTAACAGCAATGTAAGCCACATTGCAAACACTAAAAAAAACAAATCCCAAATATTGAGAAAAATATTATCTGTAAAGTGCACCATGGATAATCTGTGTGGATAAAATTTTATCTGCAAATGCAAAATGTAGCTTCTTTCAATTTTTTTTCTTTACTTTTTTTTGTACACAGCAGAGAAATAGAAAACCTCTTAAAAGCTCTTTCTAAAAGATCATATGGCAGCAGTTGGAATTTAGTCTATCAAAAGTGCTTCTCATGGTACATAAGGAAGTGTGATATCCCATTAAAACAGGGGAGAATATTATTAATTTCTATTAAAAAGACTAATGAAATGGAGTATGATATCCTGCCAGCTGTGGCTTAGAACTTTTTCTTCTTTCATTTGAATTAGAAACAGGAAAAGCCACAATCAGAGCAGGGCATGGAAGCGGTGGAGAAGGAAGTAATTTAGAAGTGTTCTCTTTCATTTTTCAAATCTGAAGGACCTGAGGGATTCAGCTCTTGGTTTAAACAAGAGCAGCCATCTGACATTCTGTAGCTCTCCAGAAAATGCAAGTCAAAAAAGTCTGGGCTGTGGGAATAAAAAGTATGGGTGGCTTTTTTCCATTTTGTCTCATTTTGATTTTTAACATGTGGGAATTTACCAATGCAGGGAGATTTCCTCCGTGCTCTGTAGCAGATGAGTTATATGGGCATATCACAGGGTTGACCCTGAATCTGTGAGTCGGTATGTTCAGCAGGAATGGTTTATACACATTTTGGTTATGGCACATCATGGTTCTTGCCATCTTCTATGGCATTAGAACAGATACTTAAGTGATTCTGGGCCTCAGCTGGCAGCCAGTACAAAATGCTGATGGAAATCTGTTCCCCCACAGCGTCATAACACCACTCCTGAGAATATCCACATTGAGCATTTTCAAGTGCACAGACCAAACATCCCAAAGGGAAAGGGGCAGATCTTATTGCAGTCTTGTGGCAATGCCAGAGGTCTGAGATTTACTTTGGTTGTCAAATTTTTGTTTGTTTGGTACTTATTCAGCTCCTGTGCAGTAAGCATATGATTTCTCTGCAAAGCCCCAATATCCCACATCTTATATCAAAATATACCTCAGTGTATAGTGCTCAGAATAAAGATGTAACACCACAGGTCAACTCAACCTATGAGAAGGTGCACAAAAAAAAAAAACAAAAAGCCTTGGCGTTCCTGAACGCATTTGTGTAACAAGTGTTTTGGGTTTCGCATGTTGTTACTCTTGAAGTTTAATGGTGTATTTCCACCCCCATGCCACAGCTTTCCTTCTGACAGGTGCCTATAAATCCCTGGCTGATGGCAGTCAGTGGAGCTCAGGTTTGGGCTGGGTCACTTCTGTGACAGGGCACTTTACAAGCAGGGCCACCAAGGCCAGCAACTGCACAGGAATCAGGTACAGACCAAGGGGCCTGGCACTGCCGGGCTTACTAATCCTCCTCTTGAAGCTCAATATCAGAAATTAATTAATTATTAATTAATTATTCTGTAATTTTGTGGCAAAACCCTGAGGAGGGTGGGACAGTAGGGAGAAGGGCAAGGGAGACCTGGGGGGTGGTCTTGCACACGTAATTAATGGTGTTTGCACATATCCAATGGTCAATAAAGAACAGAAAAAGCCACTCGTGTTCCAATATCCTTTTACAGGTCATCATAACAGCTTTGCCTATTTGAAGATGTACATCTGTGGGGTTTTCAAGCTCAGTTAGAAGCACCTTTCTACCAAAACTGCAAAACTGCTATTGGTAAGGGATGCAAGTACCACACGAGGAAAAAAAAATCACAGGTAGTGCAAGAGTAATTCAGTCTATTGAGCTACTCACAGCCATTGTGTGTTTTACTGTGCCCTACTGACATTGTGTTTTTTTCCTGAAAAATATTGGAAATCATTTTCACTGATGGAACTGATGGGGAATAATGAATCAATCACATGAGAGAGAGTGGATTCAGCAAGCTCAATGCAAACTATTGTGAAAAGTTTTTAAAAGTCTTTTTGTTCAAAAAATGTTTGGTTTTTTTTTTTTTTTCCTTCTCCTCAAGGTTATTCTGAAAGTAAATATTTGAGGCTGGCATGCAGTCTTGACTATTCTGAGAGCCAGTGAAGAAAGAAACAAAAATATCTACAAGCAAGCAAGAGGAATGAGTAAGGGAAGGTGAAGGCAGGTGCAATGAGTTGTGTGGATTCCAGGTAAGCTGGTGTAGGGTTTTTACATCTACTCCTGTAAAATGGCAGCTTTGGGTCTGAGAGACCCTGATGGGTCTTTTGGATAAAATGGGGAAACAGAATCGTTGCCAGCTTCTTTCTCTTTCACCCTGGCAATCCACAGGAGCAAACACTTTGTGCCAGTCAGCAACAATTCCTGCAATGGAATTAAAATGCAAGTGCATAAGTGAGTCCAGTCCTCTGACCATCCTGTGGAGGTTTTAATTTTGGCTAATGCTGAAGTGTGCCCTGGTAGGATTTGATCCCATCAGTGCCATATTGAGCTCCACTAGTTACAGTGCCCATGTTCTGAGGCCTTGCCCTTGTTTCCATTCTAAATCCTGCTTCTGCATGAATGAATGCCTCTCATTTATTTTGGTTAAAATTTGCCTGTCTGGTCTTGGTCCATGAACAACTCACAGTCCAATGCTCTTCAGCAGTTTGGTTCATTCAGAGCATAAATCTGAGTAAATTTTAGTTATATTTTTCTTGAATTAGTAGAGCATAAACTGCTCATAGTCCAGCTATTGATTTGGAATGTCAGCTAATTATACCTTGGTCCTTATTATACTAGTGATTGAGAAAGCTAATGGACTACATTCCTGTCTTGGTTTGGCAGCATGTAAAGGCTAAGCATTGAATGTCAACTGTAGTTTTAGAGTGAGATTCCTTGATAACAATGGTTTTTATGCATATATAATGTTTTTTATAAAACAATACTTACAATGTTTTTCATTTAAGAAGACGTAGGAGGGAAGAGGAGTTTTGTTATCAGAAATGTTTCCAGCACAGATTCAGACCCCACACTGAAGTTCAAACGAAGTCCATGGGTAACCCCAATGTCTTAGGTACTTTAATTCTCAGATTCATTCAAGACAATTTTGGAATTTCCATTCCCCCCACCCACTGTCTGCCAGAGCAATCTTTGTGCTCATGACTGCTGTAATACATTCATGTGCAAGGTGCTGTGATATCTTTATTTTCTGATGATTACCGTTTCTCCTCTCCTTGTAGTCTTAAAAAAACCCCAAACCTTTAAAACTGATGAGAATCAAACAGCAGAATATGGGGAAAACTGAAAAGTTTGTGCCTTTCTACCAATTCCCTGGCAAATGAGATACAGTACAAGCACAGTAGTACTTGAGCCTTGGTTTTTCAGACAAAGGCTGTGAGAACAGCAAGTGGCACGACATGAATCTGTTCTTGTGTCAGTTCCTTCAGTGAAAATGGAGCACAGTGGTGCTGCAGCCCCTGAGCACCCTCGGGATGGTCAAGAGCTGCAGAAGCAGGAGATGACCTGTTCCAGAACACCAGTTCCTGAAAACTGCTCTGCTGAGCTCAGGCACGTTCTTCTGGCTGTGAGGGGCTCTAAGACAGGGATGTTTGTTAGCAACTTTAATAGGAGTGAGAGACAAAGGATCTAGAGGCACTAGGGGACATGGCATTGTGGAGGAAGTGCACAGTGAGCCTTGTTTGTGGGGTTTCTGGATTTAGAATTCAGCATTCAGTGAAGGCAGTAACCAGGCTGAACCATGAGAAATACCATACTCTCCAGGCAGAAAAAAACACAAAAAGAGCAGGTAATTTGACTCACCCTTCGGATTTCGGACTTGCTGCTCTTCCTTTACAACAGCAGGCTGCATAAGAATTCATGAGACTAACCTGCTGCTAAGCCATCTCTCACAGCTCTTGTTAAAAACTGACATCCCTGTCAAGGGGCAGATATGAAGCACAGGTCCTGCTGTGACCCGTGAGGCTGCATGATCATGTAATTTTGTGTGCTGGAGTCCCTTTCACTTGCTCTCTCACTTAACCAAGACAAAAAGCTTAAAAATCTTGCCTTGATGTACAATCTGATTTTTCTCTTTGCTGCCTTCTGAAATTGGGTATGCTGGGTGTGCAACACTTGCTGGCCTTTCAGAAGTAAACCCTGTCCCAGTGACAAAACAATTGTGATTCTCCTGGTTAGATGCTGAAATCAGGTCACCCAGTGAGCAATAGTTACTGAATTAACCCTTGGGCACTTAGTGACTGAGAACTTAAAATTTTATTTTAAGTAGTTATTTAGTGATCCCTAGTTTCCTAGGGATCAATAAATAAAGCAATACTTACAAGTTTTGTCATTTAAGAAGATGTAAGAGGGAAGAGCGGTTCTGTTATCAAAAAAGTTTCCAGCACAGATGCAAATCTCACACTGAAGTTGAAGGTCCATGGATAACCCAATGTCTTAGGTACTTTAATTCTCAAATAGATCCATTCAAGACAGTTTTGGAATTTCTCTACAGGAACCAAAGTCTTCTCACCACTCAAAGCTCACCCATCTTTGGCCGCAGCCTGATTTTACATACATATACATACATACATATATATATATATATATGTATGTGTGTGTGTGTGTATTTCTATCAAACCATGAAAGTTTTTTCTATCTGCTGAGAAGCTGTGAAAGACAATGCATAAGGAGAGTATAGAGAGTGTAGAATGGGTAAAGATTAAGTCACACAGCAGCTGAGTTTGAAAGACATTTTCTGTCTTTTAATCTGTCCACTTTTGGCATTGTAAAAGTCTCTCCTCCACAATAGTCTCTCAAGTACTATATTTAATGATTTAATGCTGACTCTGAGAGTCCACTGGTGCAAAGAGTGTGACTATCTTAGTTAAAGTGACAGTGGGCAAGTCCTGCTCCACATGTTGGCTCTTTACAGTGCACAGAGCAGTGGGGGAGGTTGGCTGGGGGCTGTACCTGCCTCAAAAAGGCTTAATTATACAAGAAATATTGAACCAGTCCAGAAAGGGCACGTGGAGGTGTGTCCTGGGGCTCTCTGTAACACAGTGCACCGTGGTCGCCGTGGATGGAACAGGACAGAGCGTGCAAGGGTGACCCTTTGTGACACGTCGTGCTGTAGGTGCTGGTGACACCACGGCCACACCACAGTGCTCAGTGCACGCTGTGGAGCAGAGCAGTGCTGTGAGGAGTCCCCACACAGCCACGTTGTTCCTTGCTTTTCCAGGCGTTCTCTGTGGAGGTCACCTTGAGGCCACACTGTGGGTCTCAGTGACCCAGAGCCTTTCCAAGGTTTCTCTGCTGCAGGTGCCCTGAAGGGCAGTGTGTCAGACTTGCTGACCAGAGCCTTTACAAAATGTTTCTTGTCACTGTGGCAGGAGGCCTTCAGGCCAGGCTGCAGGACTTAGTGTCCTGCAGCTGTTCTAAGCCCTCCCCATTGTAGCTTTCTTCAAGGCACAGCTGCAGCCCTCGCTGCCCTGCAGCTTTCCCAAGGCATCTGTGCTGCCCTTGTTGCCCTTAATCCCGACAAGACATGGCAGAGAGACCTCCCACGCCACCCAAGAAGGTGGAGAATTGCCCTTGTGGTGC
The DNA here is from genome assembly GCF_027887145.1 of Ammospiza caudacuta. Classification (NCBI taxonomy): domain Eukaryota; kingdom Metazoa; phylum Chordata; class Aves; order Passeriformes; family Passerellidae; genus Ammospiza; species Ammospiza caudacuta. The sequence continues at coordinate 11,363,477 of NC_080600.1, read as the reverse complement.
CGCACTCCAGCGACGTGCTGACTTGGAGCAGCTGCAGCTGCTGCAGAGGAGTGAGTGAAAGAGCTGGGCCACAGGGCTGGCCTGCAGCCAGCTCCACCTGCCCCATCCCATCCCTTCCCTGTGGACATGCCCATGGATAGGACAGAAGAGGGGCTGGGGCATCCTGGGGCTGTCCCTGCCTGGGGAGACTGCAGGGCTGGCCTGTGCTCTCTGGCCTCTCCTGCAGCTCCTCAGCTCTGGCATTCCTTGCTCTTTGCCAGATGCAGCCAAGGACCCGGCACAAGGGCTGGATGCTGCCCGTAGCTGCTGGCGCTCTGTAGGCCAGGTACTGAGAGCCATCCCCTCCTTCCGAGCCGAGCAGCAGCACTGCAGCACTGCATGGATCATGCCTCTCTTCCCCGTTGCTCCTTCTTTTGCAGAAGTTCACAAACCTCGCTTGGTGTCGAGAGATGATCAGCATGTTCACCAAGGGTGCAGCAGAGGCTGGCCCCACAGCCCCTCAGAGCATACCTCCTGCTCCCAGCCTGGATCAGTTTGGGGAGAGAGTTGTTTCCAGTCCCAGTCAAGTAAGCGGCCTGTGGCCGGGGCTGGGTGTCCCCAGCAGTGCCGTGGCGCCTCAAGCCTTTGAGACCCGGCCCAATGTGGTGGCAAGGGAAGAATTTCTCAGGGGAAGCTGGGCAAGCTGCTGCTCTGGCAGCTCTGCAAGTCTCCCTGTGCCTCGTGTAGGTGCCAGGCTTTGTCAGGAACTTGCACCAGAGGCTGGCGTCCAACGAGCCTCCAGACGACTGGCTGTTCATGGACATCCTGCGGCTGACCGAGGAACAGCCCACTGACGTGGCAGTGACCCTGCTGCGGTGTAGCCCAACGTGTGACAGGTACAGGGCCCACCTGCCTTGGGGGCTCAGGCCTAGCCCTGTACAGCCAGTGCAATGGGCTCTGCTGGACAGGCAGAGAGTTCCAGGAGCCACTGGAGCCTCCATTTCCCAGCGCTGGCCTGTCAGCCCATAACCCTCCTGACGTGCTCCCTGCCTACCCCTCAGGGCACTGTGGCTCTGCCATCTGGGCCCTTGTGGCTGCCCAGGCCACAGTGCCCTGGCTGAGACCCCCGTGACACCCAGCTCTGGTCCTGCAGAGCTGCTGCAATCATGTGGAAGACCATCGCCTCGTCAGGAACGGCAACGGAAAAGGTGCTGCCCACGCTGCTCTGCGTGATGGACGGCTGGCCCATGCAGAAAATGTACACCGCCGACGGGGACAACAAGGATGTCTTTGCCCTGGCCGTGAGTTTCCATAGCTGGCCTTTGCTTGTACGCAGGTTGCTGCTCCAGTGCCTCTCCATCCTCTCCCCCACTGCAACGTATCTGCCCGCCTCAGGCACTGTGCTGACACCTGGCTTAGGGTTCAGGGGCACCAGGCCGGCTGCTCCCCCTGTGTCTCCCCTGGCCTCTCCCTTGTGTGCTCAGGCCTTGCCACTCCATGTTGAGTGCTGTCTCTGGATGGTTTATCCTTTGCAGGCAACCAGGGTGATTTGGGAGATTCTCCGCCTGCCCTGGTGCCCAGAGCCGTTTGTGGAATATTCCCCCCATCTCCTTGTGGCTCTGCTGTACCAAGTTTACACCAGTACAGAGCAGATGTCAGAAGAAGTAAATACGTTCTGGAAGAAATGCCAGGAGGAAAATGGCATTACCGCCAACCCCAACAGGTGCTCCGTGCCAGTCCTCCTGTCACTCCCACGTGCCCAGGGCTGCAGGCTGGGGTCCCAGCATAACCCGGGCTTTGCTCTGCACACAGCTTTGTAGTGAGCACTGTGAAGTCATTGCTGTACCATCTGCAATGTGTGAATTTACTGATGGCTCTGGAACGGAAGTGTGCCTGGGACACGCTGCTCCGTGCAGAAACCCACCACTATGCAATGGGTCTGCTGGCCAGGTGAGACCTCGTTCTGCCCACCGCCCCTCTCCTTTGTGCCCGCATGGCCCCACACAGTCCCCGCGGTCATGGGCGCAGGGCCTTGTCCCCAAGGGAGGGATGAGCGGACTGGAAAAGGCCGGCACAGGAGGGTGCCCGGGAGCAGCCGCCTCCCAAAGCGCCCCCGGGCTGCTCGGGAGCAGACCGGAGCTCTGTGAGTCAGCCCTGGGACAGGTTTGCCCGCCCGGCCCAGGAGCAACGGTGCCTTTTTCTGCCCGCCAGGGAGATGCGCCGTGTCTGCCAACCTTTCTGCTCCTGCATCGCGCTCCGCCTGCTCTGCCGGCTCAGCATGGAGGAGCCGTGCTGGGAAATGGCCTCCCTGGCGTTCCTGGTGGAGGTGAGCGCCACGGCCAGCGCTGCCCGGCTGAGCTGCCTCCCAGCCCTCTGCCCTCTCGGAGCCTCAGCTGCCTGGGACGCTGCCCGTGCCCTGTGCTTGGCTGCCTTGGCTGGGCCCCGTGCACTTGTGAGCTCCTGCCAGCTGGGCACCTCTGTGCCTGCTCTGTGCCTTTCAGGTCCTGGATTGCCTGGATTTGAATGAATGGGGTAACAACATCCTGGAGATCTTGACCAAGCACCTGCTGAGTGAGTCCATGGAGATGCGACGCCTGGCCCTCAGAGGCCTCCTGATGCTCAGCAAAGACCCCTCAATGGTGAGAAGGATGCAGCAGCTGAAGCTGTGCTGGCAGCGTGGGGCTGGGGCAAGCAGCCCCTTGGGCTTGGCTGGGCTGTGGCAGCTGCTCCCAGCTCTCCAGGGTCGCTGTTCAGCTGCCTGAGTGCTTCGGGACAGGCCTTTGGCCTCTGTAGACTCCATGGCAGGCGGGTGGGGTTGCACTGCTGGAGCAGAGCTGGTGGTGAAGCTTTTCATGGATTCACAGCACAGCACACTTGTGTTCCACATAGGCCAAAAAAATGTGCAGCCTGTCTGAACCCCTCATGGATTTCCTGAGGAATGAAGACATAGAGGTGGTCAAGATGAGTCTGTCTGTGTTCACAAATATACTCATGAACAAGGATATCCTAACATCCTGCCCCACAGCCCCCAAACTGGCTGCCGCGCTCCGGCCCCTCTTTGACAGTGTAAGGCTCTGTGCCCCCAGCCACGGCCCCTGGCTGCTGCCCACAAGTGTGGTGCCCTGTGGCCTGTTGGGCCTGGAGAATCCAGTGCTGAGTTTTTTCCTTTCCAACAGGACAACAATCAAGTGCGGTGGCTCTCCATTGGCCTCTACAAAGATGTGATGGAATCAGTAGTGGAAAGGGGAAAAAAGGCCCTGAAGCCTCATGTGAGCGAGAGCCTGCTTCCCCTCTTCTTCCACTGCTACAACGAGAACCGGCGTGTGGCACAGGTGAGGCCTCCCGGGTGTCCCCTTGGGAGGGGGCTCAGCTGTCTGCCCAGCCCCTGGCACCTGACGGGCTCCAGCCTCCTGTGCCCTGGGCCGCGGTGCCATCTCTGGCTCTCTGCTGCTCTGCAGACCTCTCGGGAAACGCTGCTCTCTGCAGTAAACTTCCTGAAGAGAAGGGATCTCAAACAGCTGCTCAAGTTGGATGACCCGTGGAGCTTTGCCGAGCACGTGGTAAGGACAGGCTGGAATCCCCAGGCCAATCCCTGGAGAAGCCGCCTGCCCAGGGCACCCAGTCTGTGGGGCTGGCGGCTGTGGCCCCTGCCCAGTGCCGCCGGCAGGGCCACCAGCCTGCGCCCCACACGCCGCTCCCTTCCCTGGGCCGTGCGGGCTCTTCTCCGGGCCCCCGTGGCCCCGAGGCCGGTGCCGAGCAGCCGGGCCTCAGCGCTCGGTGGGCAGGGGGGGCCGTAGGGAGCGCCCGGCCCGGGGGCAGGGCCCGCATCAACCCTTTCCCTCCGTGCCCTGCCGCTCTCCGCAGCTGGCAGAGGACAGGAGCCGAGCGGCCGAGCACCTGCGCCAGGCCCTGCCCTACCTGCAGAGCCCACAGGAGCCCGTGCGAGAGGCGGCCGTCAGATCCATTGGTGAGCCACCGAGCCGGCTCTCGCTCCCTCCCTTCCCCGTGGCCTCAGGGTCCGGGCCAGGGGCCGTGACGGGCTCTGTGTTCCTAGGGACCGCCGGGATGCTCATGAAAGGACAGCGGGAGGAGCTGCAGCTCATCTGTGAGGGTGAGTGAGGCCGGCGGGGTGTCTGTCTGTCTGTCCTGGGAGCTGCCAGGGGAAGCCGCACGGGGTGTCTGTCTGTCTGTCTGTCGTGGGAGCTGCCAGGGGAAGCCGCACGGGGTGTCTGTCTGTCTGTCCGTGGGAGCTGCCAGGGGAAGCCGCACGGGGTGTCTGTCTGTCTGTCCTGGGAGCTGCCAGGGGAAGCCGCACGGGGTGTCTGTCTGTCTGTCTGTCGTGGGAGCTGCCAGGGGAAGCTGCACGGGGTGTCTGTCTGTCTGTCCTGGGAGCTGCCAGGGGAAGCTGCACGGGGTGTCTGTCTGTCTGTCCTGGGAGCTGCCAGGGGAAGCTGCAATCCCTGCCCCGGCCGGCGGCTCTGCTCCTTGTGCGCACGAGGGGCAGCCGTCGGGAGCACGGAGCCTTTTCAGAGATGTCATTTGTGGCCAGCACCTTCTAGCTGGTCCTTGTTGTGTCCTGCTTCCTCCAGGCCGTGGCAAGAGCTGAGTGGGCCGCTCCTTTCAGGGGCTTTCCTCACTCTGGCCATGGCTCTGTTTCTTTCAGCCCTTCAAGCCCTTAACTCAGATGAGAGCCCCTCCAACACAAACCTCATCGTTCAAGTCATGTTGGATGAAAGAGCTACATCACTAAGTTCATCTTCTGGATCAGGACAACCAGGACAGCAGCAGATGCCATGCAGGAGGAAACAAGCTGGAGATCAGAAGGGAGCAGCTGGAGCTCCAGGCCCAGCTAATGCTGGGAAAATCTGAGCTTGCCTTCTCTCTTTACTGGTCCCTCCCTGCGGCCCTCAGAACCTGCCTGGTCCCTTCTCCCAAGCTTTGCCATTAATAAACATTTCAGCTTCTTGACCTCATTTGTATCTTTGTGGCGCTGAAGTGGATCAAAACCTGAGCCCTGCAGCACACAGGCCCCGTCCTGCCGTTCTTTTCTGTGCTGTGTTTTGTGCAGAGAAGCAAAGCACATCAGGCTGGAAAGGTCCCTGCCCTGGAGGTCTGGTTTCACAACACTGTGAAAGACCTAAGGGTCTTGCTGAGCACACTGAAGGTCAGCAGTAGGACTCAGAGCCTGGATTTTAGAAGAGTCAACTTCAGTATTTTCTGAATCCAGCTGTAAGGGATTCCGTGGCAAGCATCCACTGGGGGCAAAGGAGCTTGGAATGCTGGAAGTTATTCAAGAACAGGTTCCTTGGAAGCACAGCAGTGGTGCTTCCCTACAAAAGGGAGAGCAAGAGGGCAGAAGCAGAGACCCCCCTGATTTCCAGTGAGCTTTGGGTGTGCTAAAAAGGAAGCAAATGAAGCAGCAGTACAAGGGCTGACACACGACTGTCCCACTGTACTGAGCGCTGTCCAGCAGCGCTGGGATCCTGGGTGCAGTTTTGGTCCCCACAGCTGAGGAATTACAGGTCCTGCCTCGTACACAGTCAGGAACCGAACCAAGAGAGACCAGAGGGAGGAGGCCCTTCCAGTCTCTCTTGGGCATGGCTGCCAAACAGCTGCTGCTTCTTCCTCCTCCTGTGTTTGGGGTTTGCTGATCCCAGAGCCAGGTTGTGCTCTCTTTTCCAAAGACTGTTCAGAACTATTTATTCCGAGACTGGGTTTCAAGCAGCTTTTCTTGCTCCCTGTTCCAAATGTGGGAAAGACATGTTCTCTGTGCAGTGGGGAGCCCTGCAAGGTGCTTACAAGAGCATCTAACCCAAATCTACCCTTTTGCAGTTTAAATGTGTGGTTTTCTCCAGCAAGACAGAGCTCCTCTGGCTCTGCCGGTGCCTGTTCTGCTGCCTTTGGGCTACCTAATGTTGGCATAAGGAACTTGCACCAATTCCAGAGTCTGCAGTGACAACAAAGATGCTGAATTTGAGACTGGTAAGTTGCTATGTTGACTATATAAGGCTAAGCTGGAGTCCTAAAACTCCTTTGATGCTGTGAAGTTTGCTCAGCAGTTGAGAACTTGAGTACAATTGTAGTTTTTCTCTCAGCTTTGAGAATCACAGAATCCCCCAGCAGTTTTACCTTCCCTCCTCTGGATTTGGATCTAATGTGGATAGATCAGCTGATTAGATTTTGTAGCTCAAAGAAATAGGAACAGGACTTTCCCACTATCCCATCTAAAGCCACCCTGTGCAAGTGGGAAGCCATTCCCTCTGTCCCTCCAGGCTCTTGCCCAAAGTTCCTTTCCAGCTCTCTTGGAGCCCCTTTAGGCACTGAAAAGGGCTCTAAGGGCTCCCTGGAGCCTTGTTCAGGCTGAACAGTCCCAGTTCTCCCAGAATATCAGTGAAATGCTCCATTTCTTGGACCACTTCCTGGTCCTTGCTGGCCTCTTTTGGACTTCCTTGAGGTCCTCTGCATCCATCTCAAAGCCACCACAGCTTGCACAGACAGAAGCTGCCCTCAGCTGCCTTAAGGGAAGAGCACATACAAACCTTCTGCTGTTGGCAACAGGGAGTTGGGGGAGAGCAGCCTGGCCTCCCAGCACTGCTAGAAAACTTTTCAGCTGAGGAAGGAGTTTTGTTTCACTGGAGACAGCAGCTCCCCCTTTGGCTTTAAACACAACCAAAGGCACAGTCATTGATTAGAGGCTGAAGAAAATGATGTATTCCAGTCCTGCCCACATCTCCCTCAGGGAACTGACAGGCTGCTGGGCTCAGACAGCTTTTCTTAATGAGACAGAATATTTTCACAATGATGCCATCAGAGAACAAACAGGGGTAAAGCACTTTTATTTACACTTACTCAATTTGTAAAACCATGTGTCCACTGCCATCATTTAAAGTGCAAGCTACATGTCTTCTGAACAACTGAAGGCATACCAGGTGCTATGTAAGGTAAAATACTGCCACCAGTAGTTATACAACTAACTACGAATGCCAGTAGCATAGTTCAAACCCTGACCAGCTTAGTGTGTTACTTGCTCTTGTATATTACCAGCCAAAAACATATTCCATTGCTTTGGATACAATACTTTCATCTTTCCTAGGAGTTTGTCTGTCAGAAACCACCTAGAAGGCAGGGAGAAAAACAAAAAGAGAAAATAGAGAGCATCAGTCAACATGTAGTTAATAGTTTTTACACTAAGCATTTATTTCTTCTTTTCCTAAGTGCTACTATATTTTGACAAAATATGTTTGAATGTTCAAAACAAGCCCTTAATCCCTGGCAAAGTGCCAAGTCATTAATTAAGTATTTTTTAATTATTATTTTAGAGACTGAACAGACTGAGCTTGTACTGGAACCACGTCATTAAAGAACTGACAGCAAAGGGTAAAGGTCACATTGAAGTTAATGTCAGCAAAGGCTCATTGAGGTAAGGGGAGACAACACAAAAACAAATGTTTCTGTTTCACTTAAAATACCTGATAGTCACTAGTGGAAGCCTTATATGCTGTTGCCAGAGGTCTCATGGTAGAAATCCTTGCACTGTTATTTGCAGGTTGTGTTGGTGTGCCAGCAGATTTTGTAGGTGGAGTGAAAATTGAGGACATTGAGGATGTAGAGCTTCTTTCATAGTTTTCCATCAGACTCTTAAATAGAGGGTTAATATAATGTAAACAAATACTGAAAAGCAGTATTCCAACCTTTATCATCTAAAATTATCTACTATTTGGATTTTTTTGATAAAACATATTTGGATCCCATCACTTTTTAGTATCATATATCCTTAAAGGAGACAAAAAAAAATCTGTGGAGAATGACTGAGGAATGACTGTTATTTTCATAAGCTAATGTACAGTACTCAGTGCAAAGGGCTGCAAGTATTAAAGGTCAAGATATTGCCAATACCTAGACACTAATAACTCATGTTAATATTAAGACTACAAGACAGCCATGTCTACCCCCTGTCGCAGACATTTCTCCACAGAAATCCTTTCTTTCAGATTTCTACATCTTCGGGAGGCCAGAGGCCCCCGAAGAGAAAGTAAACAATTATTATCAGCTGCTGGAGAATGCAACAAGAACACCTTAATTAGCTCATTTTCTATGTTTATAATTAAAAGCCAATCACCAGTGCAAGCTAAAAAACTAAATCCTTAAACACAGCTTTGTTGTAGATTCTTTCTATCTATTCTTAGCTTAGCTAGCTGCTCTGCAAACCTCTCTCTATATTCTATTTAATATAATCATAATGTATTATATATAATATATTAATAAATCAAACCTTCTAATTCAAGAAACAAAATTCACCGTCTCTCTCTCACCAACTGCACCCACACAAGTGCAGTAATAACGCCCAACTACTGCTTACAAGTGAGTGATCGTGTTTTTGTAGGGGCAGGTAGGAGAACAGGATTGGAATTTCCTTGCTAACAAATTTTCAATCCAAAGTACTAAGATCAATTCAAGAGCCAGAAGCACATAGTCACATAAAAAATAGAGAGGTACAATTAGGAGCAGCCACAGTCTTAACCTGCCATTAGGTATCTACTGCAGGCCCTAAATTCCAGTCAGAAAACTTATCTCAATTGTGTTTTATATTATGGTTTCACTTCCTTGTCTCATGCAGTAATGTAATTGTGTGCATTGTAACTTCCAAGGAACAGAGAGATTGCTCATAATGGTCTTTCTAGCAGGAAATGTGGACAAGTATTTAAGAAAAAACTTATGTAAATGTGTAACAGACTATATCTATATAGATGAACTACCTACAATTTGCAATTCCAAAAGAAAAAAAAATTAAACACATCAGGGAAAATAAAAAGCAAGGCCAAAAGCAGAGTGCCTTTGAACTAAAAGCAACTATTAACTTACTTTATCTATACAAGGCTTGACACCAATCATGATAGATTCACCAAAAATTTTTCCATCTTTGCTTAAGGCTTTCCGGGCTTGAAGCTTAGACTGATATCGAATATGCATCCAGTTTCCTGCGTTGGACATCTGAATGAGATTAGGTGAAAATTGTGAAATGTAGTTTTTTTAAATGCTTAATTCACAATGTTTCTGATTTAAGTGGCAAACTAAGACATACCACATGCTTTAATATGTTTCCATACTGAGCAAACTGTAGTAGAATATAGGAAGCTGATGCTTGAGGAAATCTGGAAGACAGAAAAAAGTACTCAAAACATTGAGTGGTTTAAGAATTCAGGTGTTGAGATACAACCCTATGAAGCCTTCACAGAAATGCAAAGAGAGCACTGTAATATCAGCAGCAGTGACCTGATATAAAATACCACCTTCTAGGCACTTCAGCACACACCCCAAGAGCAGAATGGTGCCTTTCTAACTAGAAAAAAATAATGTGTAGCTCAATTTAAGATGCCTCACTGAAATATATGTGTTTGCTTGCTTTAACCATAGCTGTAATTGCAGTACATACCAATGCCAGACAACATCAATGCCCAAGGATTTTTCTCATATGCTCTAAAGACTTCACCCAGGTTTTTCTGATACTTTGGAAATCAACTTACCCAAATACAGTTACCCATGTGTCATCAAGTTGATCTTCTGAAGTAAGGGAATCACCTTGAGTATAAAAAGGGTCCAGCTGAGCAGGAGATAGAGTAGTCTTCTTAGGCTGCCCAATGCTTGCAGGGCTGAACATGCTTGAAGCTGTTAAATTGAAATGGTATTGCTGAACAAATTTCTTTTGCAAGACAGAGGTTTATTGGAAAAGAATAAATTCAGTGTCAAGCATTTCACTTGTATATGGAAGAGTTTGATGGGGATTTACTCACAGACAGAACAAGTAAGTCAATCATAACTTCACATCTGCAAACACACTAGGAAGTTTTTATGACTAGCAACCTAGTGTTCTCTTTGACTTCAAAACACCAATAGCTTAATACAGTTGCCAAATAGGAACAGGCCAACAGAATTAGGCTTAGCAAGAAGCCACCAGTTCATACACAAGGTATCAAACCTTGTGAAGATGGAAGGCAATCCATCAATCTCAGCTTCTTCACTCAATTACAACCACCTCTGTGCTCAGTTCAGCACCACATTTGGAACAGGCAACAAGAAAAGCTGCTTGAAACTCAGTCTCAGAGTGAATAATTATTTCCTACTCACACCCACACACCTTTTGAAAAGCTAACAAATACACCACCTCTTCATAAACTAGCAAGGAACTGATGCAGCTTGAACAGTGATGATTTTTCTGTATTAGAAAGCAGTAAGAAAAGAGAATAGAAATTTTGACAGGACATCTACCTGCTCCTGGAGTTGATGGCAGAATTCCAGTGGATGGGCTCTGTGATAAAGTAAAGCTGGCCTGCATTAATATACAGGAAGTAACAAATTATTCTTATAGGTATACTGCTCAGATCAAGTGATTTAAACATTCAGGTAATAATATTAATTATTTGCCTTAAGTTATTCCTAACTTTTTAGAGAACAGATATTTGCATGGATTTTTAACAAAAAGCTTACCAAGAGCTATTAAAGAAAAGTTAATTGACAGCATATTTGACATATGCTTTGTGAAACAAAGTAGCTTCAAGTATCAATAATCAGAAACATTCTTAAAATAGTTCATGTCACTACTGCTGCACTGCAATAATTCACACATTCATGTGCATCCCGATGGAAAGGATATTAGTATCCTAATTTTACCAGCCCTTTCACTATCTAAAGGGTTCAGAAATCATGGGAACATAACCTTCCTTTCTATGGAGACTAGTACCAGACTTACTTTCCTGCTACTTAGTGCATAGAAGGAAAGTATACTTTGAGTTTTAGATGGTAGCAGTTGTTTTCTTTTTAACATAGGATTTCAACACTCAGAACAATTTTAGTCTACTTTTAGCCTGAATTATGGCATTTCTTAGATAAAAGATCAAACAGCCTGGAGTACCTGTAGACCTAGCAACATAGGTTCTGATAGCTGCTCAACATTTTTTGAAATTTAATATCCAGTCCTTTTAAGACACTATAGGATTCTGCCCTTCACAGAGAACCTCAGCTATCAGAATAAACTTTTCAGAAGGCAACACTCAATACAAAGACTGCTCCTTCAGTTTAAAGTGTTCTCCTTGCATCAGAAGAGTTCAGTGAAAAAGGACCTAGTAATGCTTCATTAGTTAGTTAAGCAGCAGAGATTATAATAAAATTTAGCTCATAGAAAGTTCAGTGTTTCTCCTTCAAAATTAACCCCAACTGTTTGATTAGATGTTTTATTCAGAAAAAAATTCCTTCTGTTTCCATAAGTGCCTCTATTGCCTTCTAAGAGGTAATCACAGAAACCTGGAATTATTAAGGTTGGGAAAGATCTCTAAGATAACAGAGTCCAACTGTTAACCTAACACAACCATCTTGACCACGAAACCCCTTGGGGACACTTGTCCCCAGGTGCCACTTCCACACATTTTTGAACACTTTCAAAGATGGCAATTCTAACACTTCCCTAGGTGGCCTGTTCCAATGCTTGACCACCCTTCCAGTGAAGAAATTTTTCCTGATATCCAATCTAAACTTCTTCTGGTGCAACCTCAGGCCATTTTCTCTTGTCCTATTACTTGTTACCAAGGGAAGAGACCAGCCTCTACCTTGCCACAACCTCCTTTCAGGTTGTGCAAGGGTCCTTCTGGCAATCAGCAGCCCAATAAACTTATGAGAAAGTGAAAAGCTGATAAACAAAGCTGAATTTGAGAACATAACAGACTTGCATAACTGAGGATCACTTGCATTTTTCACTTCCTGCGGAACTGAAAATTGGCGATAACAGCAAACTGCTTCATGACCACAGCTCTTGTTTGAACAGGTACACCAAACAACCTATTCTAAACAAGAGCATGATCTCTAGGCTCAAAACTCATTCTTCTACAGCAGTTTATACAGTTAAGTTTGAGAATTCACTGAGGCAGTAAGCTGCCTCACATCTTCTGCTAAGAACAGGCCAGTGCTGAAGACACTTACTGTTCTTCTTAAGGTCAGAGGTGTCGATCCAAGCCCAGGACTAGATAACTCATCATATATGCTTCTAACTGGTGGAGCACCACCTTTATCCTTATGTGAAGGGACTACTGGTTGTGGGGGAGACCCTCCTGCAATTCAAAGGAACAAGAGAAGAGCATGAGAAAACTTGTAATTTTGCTTTGGTGCTACTTGTTGTTGAAACTTCAGTAATACATTAAGCCATGCCCTCATGTTCATTGTTGTTGAGGTTTGATTGTTTCACTGGAGGTTTGCAGAGCCATCTGTCCTACCAAACTGTTCAGGTTTGAATGTTTATAATACAGAAGTCTTATTTAGAACTTTCAGACCTCTTATTAACCCATTATATTCCCTGTTTACATGTTCTTTCTCTGAAGTCCTGAGCATGGCTGTATCTTTCAATTTTAAGCCAGGCTAGAAATCTATTTTAATTGTTTCAGAGACTAACTTGCCTATAGTACAGATGCAAAAGCAAGATGTATAACAATTGAGATGAGATTTATAAAAATTGAACCATACCAAAATGTACAGAGACATTGCACATTACTGTCACATTCCCACTGTCCAAATTCCTTGGCTTCTTATCTAATTTCATATTAAATAAAAATTTTAAGTTCTTGAGAGCAAGGACTAGCTTGCATATAGACAGGATGAAGTGAAACCAGCCAGGATGAAGTTAAACCAGCTGCCCTCCCATTTTGTAAACTTTAGGACTTCCAGTAGAACAGAGAATTAAACTTCTTGAAAGAACTTGATGTATCTTAACTCTTTGTGTGGATTTACCCCAGGGCAAAAAAAATAGTTTGCATCAAGTTTTCATTTGCAAAATGTTTGGAAACCAAGCTTTTCCAATCCTAAATTCTGAGCTTTAAGGCTCTACTCTGAACTGTTTAACACATACAAGAACTGCTACTGTTACATGGAATAATGTGCATTATGTAAAGCACTCTCCCATCAAGGTTTGCAGTTTTTTAAGTGATGTGCTTGATCACTTCCTTTGGGAAGTTTGTGTTAGTATCTTACCGGTCATCTTTTCCTAAAATTGATACTCTGAGGCTATAGAAAACCCTTTAAAAACCCATTTGGTGAAATTCACATGATTACTTTCAATTTCATAAATATTTCCGTAGGAGGTTTGTTCCCAGATGTGTAAGGGCAGGCAGACAAGAGCAAGAAGCAGAAGACCAACAAACCTCCATTATGGAACATTTTAAGTTGAAAGGGACCTTGTAAGGGAAAGATCATTGAGTCCAATCCAGCCTGACATTCAAAGAAGAGAATATTTTATTAAGAAAAATTCTTGCAGTACTTTAATCCTCAATTTTTCCTTCAAAATGACTTCAAAATATTAACACCATCAGATGTTAAATTATGCCAACTGATTTAGTACAAAATCCAAGTTCACCCTTGGCATGTCAACTACTCACTCATTCTTCTCAGAGAAGAAAATAGATGTACAATACTAACATGGGTAAGAACTTCTCCTAGTCTGATTAATAAGGTGGCTGAAGAGAAATGAGCATCTACAGCTAGGAAAAGTCACTTCTCCAGTCCAATGACAGCAGACATCAAGAGTTTAGCAACAATCACTAGATACTAATTAAGAAGTTTATTTTCAGTTTTTCTCCCCCCAGTTTTTGTAAGTTTGATAACCTGTAAGTTTCCTTTTAGAATTCAAAGAAATAGAAAAAATTCTGCAAAGAAATCAGCAGTTTGCACAAGCTGCATTTAGTTTGCCAGCAGGTATCTCTGTTTTCAACATCAGTGTATGTGCAATTGACTTGTAATGAGTCATATAAATTGGTTCTGTATTAGGAGAGGTTTATTGCCTTCCCTGTAAAACAAACTTTTCCTGATACCAAAACTGTCACATTTAAAACATTTATTATAATTGAATACACTGAGTTCACCACTTACTCAATCAGTGGAGTTTGCTTATAGAAAGATCTAAAACTATAAGGATTCAAGTCTGCAGCAGTCATGCAGAACAATGAGACAAACCAATTTTTTGCTTTCAGGACAATTTTCCAACATTGAACAAATTCTGACCTGCAAGTAGGGGAGACCTTGTTTCCATGACACCGACTGAAGGGCCGTATAAAGCACGTGGCTGCGGAGTCACTGGTGCAGGTAAGTCACCCATCAAAAACCCAGGGAGGAATTGAGCACTAGTTCCTTGTTTTGGAGATGTCGGGGAGCCAAGAGTCATTGGTTCAGCTCCTGAAAAGAGAATTTTAAAATACGATAAAGAAAAGTGAAAGAGAAAGACAAGGCAGCTTTTTCCATTGTGGGCTCTATGAAAGAAACATAACACAAGATACAGGAAGTGATTTAGATCACAGAATCCCAGAACTGTTAGGCTTGGAAGGGACCTCTGGAGACCATCTACTCCAAACCCTGTGCCAAGGCATGGTCACCCAGAGCAGGTACACAGAAACGTCTCCAGGTGAGTTTGGAATATTCTGGAGGCTCCACAGCCTCCCTGGGTAGCCTGTTCCAGTGCTCGGCTACAAGAAGTTCCTCCTCACGCTGAGACAGAACTTCTTGTTTTGATTTACGGCCATAACTCCCCTCTCTGTCGCTGGGCATCACCGAAAAGAGCGTGGCCCCACCGCCTCTGAGATATTTACTTGTATCGATGAGATCAAAGCCGGTTTAATCATTCATTTTACAAGTAAGCCGAGTTTATCACAATGTTGCATTTTACGCAATTTCAAGTGGCGGCCGATCGATCTAACCCCGCTCCCCTTTCGCGAACCGCCCCTTCCCGGCGCCGTGTCCCACCCCGGCTCAGCAGCATCCAACCCCCGCCCAGCGCAGGGGCTCGGTCCCGGCCCCACAGCCCTCACAGCGGCGCGGGAACCCGCGGGGCGCCCCCGGCCGGCCCGGGCAGCGCAGCCCCCGAAGGGCGCCCGGCAGAGCCGGAGCGCGGCGCGGCCCGGGGGAGCCGCGGGCCCAGTTCACCTGCGGGCGGCAGCTCCATGGCGAAGGCGGCCATGTCGGCCCGGAGGGCGGGAAAGAGGCGGCGGCGGTGGCTCCGCCGGGCGCTTTCAAACCGGACGGAGCTTCCTGCCGCCGTCACTTCCGACCCAGCCCATGAGATGGTGGGACAAAGCGGGGCGGGCGGAGCCCCGTCATGGGGTGAGGGTGTCGGGGCCCGGCATCGGGTTGTGCCGGCCGGTCCCCTCAGGGCTGCCTGGCAAACGGTCCCTCAGGGACGGGCGGGTTGCGAACGGAGCTGAGGGAACCGCGGGCGCTGTTACCAAGGGCTGGTCCTGGGCTGCTCCCGCGGGCTGGGAACTCGGAGCGGCCTCCCCACCCTGCCTTCCCCACGGAAAGGGTGTCAGTCAGTGCCAGGCTGCCGGCGGCCGCCGGGACAAGGCAGTGAGCTGCTCCCCCGCCGATACGGGGGTCGGTGACCACGGACAGCGATGGTTGCCTGATCCCCGCATTAACGTTTAGCATAGAATCGTGGAATGGCTTGGCTTGGAAGGGATCTTAAAGCTCATCCAGCTCCACCCGCTGCCATGGGCAGAAACACCTTCCACTATCCCGGTGAGCCCCGTCCAACCTGGCCTTGGGCACTTCCAGGGATGGGGCGGCCACAGCTTCTCTGGGCAGCCTGTGCCAGGGCCTGCCCACCCTCTGGGTAAATAATCCAATCTCAACCTACTCCCTCTCTTTGAATCCATTCCCCCTTGTCCTGTCACTACAACTGCTCCTACAAATTCCTGTTCTTGAGCAATTCACGCTGAGAAGAAGAGAGGTCTTGGTTCAAACACACCAATGTCTTACAGTTAAACTACTGGTATCAGGACAGAACACCAATCTTGAAACCAAACATTTAAAATCACTTTAGCACACAATTTATCCAAACACAGTGATCTCTTTATTTTGTTGCATATTAATATATCAAATCATTAAGAGCTGGCGTGAAGGCCACAAAATACTATTAAAATCTTGTCAATATTTTTAAAAGCTTATTAAGACAGTAATTTCAGCCTGAGATCTCTCAGGAAGACAAAATTACACATCCTATGATCTGTTCTTTACATATGGTATGGAATGGAGTGAGGGGACAGCACCAGATGTAAGAAAAGCCAGTAGCATGAGCAGAGACAAATCATTATTAACATTTTTTGTATCTCTACTGAAAGGATGTACAGGAAAAAAACCCCTGCTAGGTCCAAGCCTGGACTCATCATGTTAGTGCACTTCAAATCACTACTAGATGAGAAACAATAGAAATACACAAAGCATTAAAGCACCCTATGCATTTGAGCATCCTCAAAAGACCATAGTTTTAATTAAAAAATAATGGCTGGCTGGCCCACAAAATTCAGTAATATCCTCTATAGTTACAATATAATTTTAAAATCCAATATCAGGGTACTTCATTATATGAACATTTTATTATCTTGTTTTTGCAACTAACTAGGAATGCACAGATTTGGAAAGAAAGCAACTTACCTCAGTTATTTTACTTCCTTTCTCTATTACCTGCATTTTCTGATGGTTCAGTAAGCAAATCATCATTCTATTGTTTTCTAATATTTCAAGGAAAACTGGGCTGTATCTTTTTATTAGTGCTCTTGTTGTAGGCAAAACTTCTCTGAAGTCAGTACAACACCATTTGGCCTTTTGATGACATGTTGGAAAAAACAGAGTCAAAGGAGGGTAAGAAAAAAATATATAAAGATTTGAAAATGCACATGTGAAAGGGGATTTCAAAATGACATTAAAATACATCCAATATCTCTTCCTGTATAGTCAAAACACATCATTTCACTTCTCTCTTTGGATCAGTCATGATTGTTTATGCTTCCATTTGCCTTTAAAATCTGTTCTTGGTACTTGTGGAGCTGCTCCATGAAGCCAGGGTTTGGACAAGCTGCAGGCCTCGCATTTTTCACCAAGGAAAAGGCTCTGGCAAAGCTCAGTCTTTCTGAATTCATGAGAAAACCAATGACTACAGCTGCTGCACGGGAGACTCCTGCATTACAGTGAACCAGCACCACACCATCCTCCAAGAAAGAAATGAAATGTAAGTTATTAACATAAGGATATTCATTAGGTAGATTACAAGTGGAAGAAACTTTACACAAAATTCTTACTGTACAAAAGACTTACTGTAAGCTCCTTGCTGAGCTCAAAGCAAATATTTACACATATAAGTAAATTCAAACAATGGATGATATAAGAATTAAATTAAGTATTCATGATATAAGCATGAAATTAAGTATTTTTCTACCCAAAAGTGCTTTATTATTACCAAATTAATCAAACTTCATTCATACCACAGTACTAAAACACATCCTCTGTGTTTCTTCCTGAGGCCTTACAGCAGCCTGTTAATGTAAAAACCAAATCACAGAGAGACACCTGGGATACTGAAGCATCTGATCTAATTGAGTGCCAGTTTTGAAATAGATTTTATTTGCAATATGGAAAGGACCTTGACAGTATCTTGTTAAAGGTTAAAAACATAGCAAGGCAGCAAAGAGTTGGGCACAGAGGCAGATTTTAGAACATCTTGTAGTCCCAGTTGCATGTTCCTTGTGCACTCTGCAGGGAAGATGCTGGGCAACAGGGATCATGCACAAGAACAGAAAAATTAGAAAAGACATTGTGTGATTTGCAACAGACCTTTCCACCACACCACTGGTACAACTCAGGCCCCTTAACTGGGAACTAGGGTACAAAATCCAACCTCCCATAAATTCACAAATGCTTTTTCTGAGGTTTGAATTCAGGCTTATCCTGAATTATGTATAAAATTAATGGGTTTTATCCTTCTTAAACGTTTCCCTCACAACCTTTGAGACACCTGAATGGTTCTTTTTAGATTTTGTTAAGAAATAACAAGCCCAAATTAACACAAAGACTACTAGACAATCTAGCATGTCTCAAGCAATGTTTGCAAGGCCCAAGCTTTGTGATGTTGTCTTGTTTGTGTGTTACACTATGACCTGAAAAAGCCCTTTGACACAAAAAGAAACCTCCAAACCCTCAGCACTTCCATATTCTGAATGACAATACTCAAACATGGCATGATGTGCTCAGATACTTGAGGCTCAACAAAATTATTCTAGTTTTAAACAGCCTGTTCTGTCTACCCTTAACAGATACAAGTTACTTAATGGGAATTTTATCCAGAGACAAAAAGGTCTTTTAAGCACCAGGGTTCCTTTCCAGGAACTTAATAGTTTAGGTTACAGATTTGGGAGCTACAATTATCTGGTATTTTAACAGACACACAGACCAGAAAATGGTTTCTGCTCCAAAAATAATTCAGTTTAAATAACAAGAAAAAAAAAGTATGAAATGGAATATTATTATTATCCTTGTTGGAGAAATTCCAAGCTGAGACTAGAAGAATGAGACACAACATTATGACAGAGCTAGGAACAGAGTCTAAGCTCCTGCATCCCAGCACAGCAAATAACAGTAACAGCCTTCCTTGCAATGGAAATCACATCTCCTATGCACTGCCTGCTGGAAATTGCTCTCTTAATTTTTTTTCTTTTCCTTTGTACAGTTTATTCTTTACCTCCCTCTTTCACATTTAAGTCTGATGCGTCTTTTTAAGTAACTGGTTTGTTTTAAACTGCCACAAATTATTTAGTGATACTCACTAATCCTGAAAATTACTGAACATGAATGAATCTGGGCCATAATATGAAACCAACTTTAATCCTGAGAATGTTTATCTTTCCTTGCTGAAGTACATTGTTTACAGTTCATACAAAAATGAATTAGGCATGTCATTGTTAACTAATTTTGTATTAGCTGTAAATACAGAATAAAAGTGAGGGACAGATGGCAAACAGGAAATTCATCTCTATTTACCAAGAACTTGCTCTGATGCTGATACTCTGAAATGGTCTGTGGACTTGCAAGAATCATGCAAGATTCAAGACCAAGTTGGGTTTTTTGAAAATTTTTATGGAGAGAGAAACAAAATCACCTTCCACCAGCAGAAAAGGTGATTATACAGTGGTTCTACACAGAGGGCAAAAAGCCTCATCAAGGGAAGAAATTTAAAAGAAGAATAAAGATTTTAGTGCAGTTGAAGGCTAATGAAATTCCTTTTAGATCCATTTTACTTTGCAGTGAACTGAGGCTTTTTCCTTAGGAAAGACAGGGGGAGCAATAAGGAGTGATGTTCATGAATAAGCAAAGATTTTCTCTTTGGAAACACAAGATTTCAGAAGTTTTATCATCAGATATTAAAGATATAACAAAAGTATCCCTCATTCACAGTATTATGACTGACATGGGTCACTGAACATGTCATGGAAAACCTGCCTGCCAAGTTGGAGCCTAGAAGAAAAGCTGAGCTCTGATCAGTATCAGAATTTGTGCCATGGTGTCTAGAGACTTGAGCCATTACAGTTTTAGAAAAGTGAATCCTGTTACAAGTAGCCAGCTGGCAATGGACAGTGCAGCCTTCACTTGCATCCTCAAACTCACATGCTCTCATACTTCCTTCATGGACTTAACCATGTTCTAGAAATAATTTCCCATATATCATGTTCTCTCACCAGTGAACATCTCTTCCTCCCCCATTTTAGGAGATGAAACAGGAGTGTCTCTGTGGTTACTTAAGCAGAAGAAAACTTCATGGCATAATTTATCAGAAGCTCTTTTGACACTATATTGTCAAAGTAAATAAAGTAATTTAAACCACCTAGAGATCTCTCTCTGTGTACCACTATCATGTGCTTTTTGAATTGATCTTGGAGAACTATTCCACCAATTACCTTCTCTTTCATCCACCTCTTCCATCAGAAAACTACTAATGTTGTTGTAAAAGTTTTCCTGTAAACTCCTTACCTACAAAACAGTAACTGAGATACAAACACCAGAGGCAGAAAGCAAAATTGTGCAGTTGTGAATGGCAACTCGCATTTAGAAATGAACTGGAAACTGTAATTAGAAACCTTGAAAAGGTCATTTAGTGATAATACGTTATCACATAGCTTGTAAATTATAAATGAGAGAAGGAAAGAACACTGAGACACAAAGAAAACTGGGGCAAGATCATCTTTTATCCCAATCTACATATACAATGAACCAGACAGATATGGAAAAATAGCACCTAATAATGTTTGGTTGTTGAGTTAGAGTTTAGATACCAAAACAATGGTTGTTGTAAATTGCACACTAAGCCTGAATTGAACAGCTCTGAGTTGGGCTACAGATAACTCTGCAAGCAGCCCCAGAAGGGTTTTTCAGGTTTTTTTCTACGTCACATCCTTTCAGGATTTTGTGAGCACTTAAATCACTTTTGGCTCCAAGACTACTTACACATTCTGATATTCTTGGTATGTATGTGGATTCACAGCATCTTCTTGGAGCAACCTGGTCTAGTGGGAGGTGTCCCTGCCCATGGCAGGGGTTTGGGGCTAGATAATCTTTAAGGTCCCTTCCACCCCAAACCCTTCAAGGATTCTATAATGAAAAGCACAAGGATGGTGAACAGCTGATGATAAACCACACAGAACTGTAAAAGCTCTGTTTCTTGCTTCTAATCCAGGCTGGTTTCTAATCCAAAACAACATCCCCAAAGGAGAAATAAATTTTCTTCATTTCCTTCTGTTAAGGATAGTGACTTGGATTTAGGATGCAGTTAGTTGTGTCACCTCAAATTAAGCCCTGGTCCAACTGTTTTCAAGATGCATTTCTCTGAAATGCAAGACTGTCATTCTGAAAAAGAGGTGCTGGAGGGAATGAAGATTAACAGCAGTGCTATGCTTCTAGGAATGCTTAGAAATTACTTGGAATTTCTATCTAAAACTTAAAAAGACATTTAAAAATTTAAAAATACTTTAAAACTATTCATTTGGCACCATATTTTCTTTTAACAAAAGAATCTGCTTTAGTTCTTACGTAGTGTTATAAATAATCTACACAGGATAACTGCTAACATAAATTTTTAATAGACCATACCTGGATCCTGGCTTTCTCAATAAACTCAAAACATTCAGGGAAATAGGAGGTAATATCAGTTTCTGGGAGGTCCAGAATGGAAATGGTCTTGTATATAAAGTCATCAAGGAAGGCATTTTGGACTCCATATGCCACATTTAGAACGTGAGTGACCTAAGTAAAAAAAAATAAAAGAAAAAGAAAAAGGCATTTTCTGAAGATAGCAAGCAAAACGAGCAGTAACAAAAGTGCATTAATCTTTAGGCATATACAGACTCTACCTTAAACTGATGCAATGTTTAGTTTTACATACATATGTTGTCTATGGTATGCTTTTCTCCAAGCAAAGTTTTGAAGTGTGCTAATACATACTGTGATAAATCTCAGGGTTTTTCTGAGAGGAAATGAAAAGATCAGTGCTCAAACACAGACTAAAAAATGGATTTTCAACAGAAAAGGGAGTTTTCATCACATGGTTGGAAAAGAAGAGAAAGCAGTAGGAATGAAAGCACAGACCACCCAGCAATTACCCAAATTTCAAGCCTGCTCTAACCCATCATCTTAACGTTCCTTCTAGTTAGTGAGCAGAAACATTTGCTGAAGCAGGAGGATTCAGAGTAAACCACACCTGTTCTTGGCAGGCGACACCACCTCTGGCCTCCTGCCATCTCTGCTCTGTCCAGGCTATAACCAGGTTGTGGATTATTTAAGGTTACAGTAAAATGACATTTAGATGGCACCAGATGCCAACCTGGTGCAAGCCCTGTCCTGCACAACCACCACTGTCCAAAGGCCTTATCAGCCCATTACTGCAACAGAGAAGAGTAAAAAGACAAAAATGTGGGACAGACTTAGAGAAGCTGCTTTGTTTTTCTAGTTTCATCAATCCACATAAGGCAAGGGGGAATGGTGCTGCTTAGTGTCCGAAATTAAATATCTCTGGCAGTGTAGGAATCTGTTACATTAAACAGCTCTAAACAATCATCACTCTTGCAGGGAAGCAAGATTCTTTTCAGTGGTACCTAGCAACAGGATGACGAGCAATTGCCACGAACCAAAATGTAAGAAGTTCCACCTCAGCATGAGCAAGGACTTCTTTAGATTGAGGGTGGCCAAGCACCGGAGCAGGTGCCCAGGAAGGTCACAGGGTCTCCCTGTCTGGAGACACTCCAAAGCCACCTGGACACGTCCCTGTGCCACGTGCTCGGGGTGACCCTGCCTTGGCAGGGGGTTTGCACTAGAGAATCTCCAGAAGTGCCTTGGAAGATTCTGGGATGCTCTGAAAGCATTTCAGCTTCTCGTGAAGCCAACAGAAACCCATCCACCTGCAAACGGAGCAGCCTCTTGAAAATACAAGTGGAATGCATTTTTCCTGAGGTTCGCTAGAGGATATTCCAGAATTTTTAATGTACAGGAGAAACGCGCAGCGCGCATGATGCGAGATGCCCACGAAACGCTACCTTGTGCTTCCTCATCGTCTCCAGGTCGTGAGCAGCATCCTGCGACCCTGCGGAGAGAGACAGAGCGTGCCCGTGTCTGCGCCGAGCTGGAGCACCGCACCCCCCTCTCCCAGCGCACTCACCCAGCAGCAGCCAGGGCTTCACCACTCCGACCTGCAGGTCAGCGCTCAGGTCCTGCACGAAGCCGCCGCCGGGCGCCGCCTCCTCCTCCTCCTCCATGTGCAGGCAGGCGCCGCGCCACGTCTCGACGATCCTGCGGCCGGTCAGCGTGGTGACGCGGGTGCGCTGCTTGCGCAGGTTGGCCCTGGAGAAGCTGCGGATCTCCTGGGCGAGGGAGTGCATGGCGCGACTGCCGGCAGTGCCGTGCCGTGCCGTGCCGTGCCGCGCCGTGCCGTGCCGTGCAGCGCCGGCCGCCCGTGACGCGGCCCCGGGGGCGGTACCGCGGTGCCTCGGGTGCCCCGGCCCCCCCCGGGCCGTCCTGGCGTAACTGAAGGAGCCTTTAAATAGAAAAGGCGTCTTTGCAGGCCGTGCAGCAGCGCCTGTCTGGCTCTAAGAGGGACCTGCTTGTCGGGAAGTGTGGGAAACATTGGAAAAATGGGAAATATTAGAGTTAAATATATATAGGGTTTATTTTTTTCCAAAAAGGTAAAATGAAGAAAAGGGAGACAAGGTGAAGCTGCTTCCCCCTTTATTCCCAAACGACTTAATGCCCATGTTTTCTTGTATTCTCTGTAGTGTACCTTTTGCAATGTTCCACAGCTGGTACACAGTCAGAGAACCACAGCCTGGTTTGGGTTGGAAGGGACCTTAAAGACCATCTCATTCCAAGTCCCCTGATATGTGCATGGACACCTTGCATTCGACGAGGTTGTTCCAAGCGCTGCGTTGGCTTCCAACTCTTCCAGAGATGGGGAGTCCACAGCATCTCTGGGCAATCTGTTCCAGTGCCTTGCCACCCCCACAATAAATAATTTCTTCCAGATATCTATTTCCATCCTTTCATTTTGAACCTGTTCTTGTCCTATCACTGAGGTTCCCGAAGAAGAATCCTCTTCCTTGTAGGTCCCTTCAGACAATGGAAGCCTCTGTAAGCATGTGAAACATTTTTTTGCGAAGTGAGATACTGTTAACTTAAATTCTACCAGAAATGCTTTTCAGTTTGCTAACAATGCTCTGTGCTGGCTTATAGAATAAGGAGATACTACTACAATACTTCTTCTCTTATATTATTCCTCAAACTTATGCTGGAGGGATCTGATGACTCTGAGAAGATCCTCCTGATAGTCCCCCAGAACGCAGCACAGACCAAAGGCAGCCACGTAAAGAGGTCTACAAATGCCTTGGCAGTTCAAGAAGCAGAGAAGGCTGTTAGGAGCTGCAAGAGCTTGAGTTATTTCTGGGAATGCCAGAGGCAGTTTTCTAACAGGAATGAGATATAAAATCGAGGTAATCTAAAAAAGGCAGAATACCCCACACACTACCTGCAGCTGATGGGGTGGTAGGATGTGTGGACAGCAGCACTGCAGCTGAGCCAGCCAATGTGTGCCCTCTTTCTGTTAAGTTCTCTTAGGCCTCTGTTTGGTTTGGGTTGTGTCTGGTGGAAATTAAGGGTGTAAAGAGGAGTTGATTTCTGGTAATAAAGAGATCTTATTCAGAGGTATAGGGAGGTCTTTGAGTCTTTGTTACCCATGGCTACAAGTGGACTGTGCTTCATAGCAGTTACCTTAAAGCAATAATGATGCAGAAGTTGATTAATTTGTTCTTTGTTAAGGCCTTATCAGTTATTTTGATGAAGTTGACCACAAAGGAAGCGATGGAGAGCTTTACGTCTGTGGCCCAGGCCAGCAATTACATAAAATTTCATGGCTGTTTTCAAGCTGTATTGGCTCCCTGTAGCTGCCTCTGTGAAAGACAAGGCTCTTAGGGTATCTTGCAAGAATGCAGAGAGCCTTGAAAGGGTTAAAAGCACCATGCCTAGGCATACTTGGGCAAGAACAAGAAGCATTGTAACCAATGTAGAAGCTAGATGAGACTTGGCAAGAAATAGAGAACGAAACTCGCAAAAAATGAAGGACAAACCTTGCCAAAACTTTGCAAACAAGTTTCAAGCAAGTTTTTCCAGTGAGGAAATCAATAGAACAGCTAACAACAGACTGCACATGCCTAAAGGAGAAAGGTGAAAAGGGCGCGGTGATGAAGACATCCAGCCTTCCCCAGGAGACCCCCGAGGAAGACACAGAGCCTTCCTCAGTGCCACCATCGGCATGCACTGTGCCTTGCATATGCTAATGATAGTGATGGGTTTTAGGAAATAATTTTCATAACTGTGGAAAATGGATTTATAGAAAATTCTCAAAAGCTAACAGAAAGCTCACACAGTGTGCATCTTTATGCAAACCTTGAGATAAGGAATGCTGACTTAGAAATGCCATAGAATAGGACAGACATTGTTAAGAGAGAAATAGAACTAAAAACAGGTTTTGAAGAGTGGCCTTATAAATAAGACTAGACACTTTGGAGAAATAGAACTATGAAAGACGCATTGTAGTAAGACCCACAAGGGGTAATTTTAGGTTATTAATTTTAAGGCATTTACAACATAGTGTAGCAAAAGCTGATAGACCAAGAAACGCTTGTAGTGTATTTGCAATTAAGAAATATTGTAATTAAGACTAGTTTTTTTTAGAAAACCCTTTTCTAAGGAAAACTATGAATGTAGCCATATATTGTGATTTGCTGTGTGCCCAGGTGTGCACTGTTAGGAGCAGTGATCTCCACCACCCAGTGCACTGAATAGAACAAATACCAATTTTTTGGACTTTGTCTCAGAAGAGTCTCTTGGCCCAGTTTGGGGTGATTCAGCCTCACATCAGGAAATTTGCAAGGCCTTAGCAAAATCTGCTTGCAGACAAGCCCCAGCATCCTCCCCTTAGAATAACCAGGTGCTTTGTTCCAGCTTCTGGCCCGTATGAGTATGGGGTGTGCTGTGTAAGCTTTTGCAAGACTAAGACAAATCTGCAAGACACTCGTAATTAAACTTAAGAACACAGCTAGGTATTGTTCCTTGATCTCAAAGAGGAAGATGCAATAGATGTGGATGCACAAAGGCAGCTGACTCCACAGTAATAAATTCATTTTCTGCTAGGGATGTTGATCCTTGTTGTAGCTGCCTTAAACACCAGGGGTCCCTACTGGACAAAAAAAATCTGTGCTGCTCTTTTCTCTCTGAAATCCAAACACACTGCAGATGTTTATATGCAGAATTATTATCTTTATATATATATATATATATATATTATTTAGTGTGTCCATTTGTGTCATAAGCATTAGATCTGTCTTGAATATTCATAGACACTATTTCTTATAAAGCAGGCATTTCCATGATGATGTCAAGTTGTTAATACTGTTCATTACAGGATGGAAGAGAAGATAATTGTGAATTAGTTTTAAACTGGGATTTCAGTTCACAGATGATTTCCTGTATTTGTCTTGCATGCTTTGCTGAGAGTAGAAGACTTCTTTAAAGGTGTGGCAGGAGCTGGATGTTTTCTCTACTTCCTTGGCTGAAAGTATTTATGGTATTTCTGGATCTTCAGGTTTTGAATAAGCTACATATCAATGCAAATGCAGTAAAGTAATTTTTAATGTTATGATTCTTCTGTTTTGTCTCTCAAGAAATTCAGCAGAACCTGTTCTATGGGTATACCGTAAGAAATGTGTACTGTAATTACTAATTATTACACAAAGCAGCTTGTACATATTCAAAGAGCTCATAAGGCAGTACATCTCTGTATCTATTTCCTTCCACTATTATTTTTGTCTAGGTACTGCCTGTACTTATTGATGCAAAAGAGCTGGCTCCCATCTGAAAAGTGATAACCAGACATTCCAGATAGCTGACTTTGAAAAACCAGCCTTGCTCTCTGAAAGATGCATATATTAGAGGGTTGAGCTAGATTGTAAAATGCACTGAAAATTGGTAGTTGATTCTTAGGCTGGTAATTTAACTGAAGTGGAGAACTGAAGCCTAATTAATATGCTAATTACATCACATTTCAACCTGCCTTTACCAGATGACTTTAAGGAGTAAGAGAAATGGGGGAGAAAATCAAAGTATTGTGAGCTAATATCTAACTCTAATAATGCCTCTGCTTCAAGCTCTATGTTCTGTGGTTGAAAATAACAGAGAAGTTGGAAATAACTCTGTGCACCAGTTGGTGACTGGATGACTGTGAATCATGAATGTAGTATGGTGATGAGAAATGCAAGTGTGACAGTGAAATGCATGAGGAGGTATTTAAAACAGAGAGAGGGAAATAATAATACCATTGTGTGAAGTTCTAATAAGCCTTTTTGGAAGTGCATTTTGCTATTTGGGGCAATGGAATTCAGGAGAGTTGATCTCATCCTTGACACAAGTGCAGAGAATAGTCTAAAGCTTAAATGGCACTGCATATGCCAGACTCTTATCAAAGCACTCTGTGGTACATGGACCCCTTGGAACAGGCAGCTCCTGTCCATGATGACTTGGGAGGGACTAGCATCCTGCAGGGGGACTATTTCACCACCATTTGTGCCAAAACACACTTAAACCCTTGCCTACTCCTGTAGGCATAGTTTGTGGTGATTGGGAGTGGGGCTGTGGCTGAGCCTTATCCCCAATTGGTCACAGCTGTGAGAAGCAGGTGAGCAGCATTGAAGGTAACGAGACACATGGCACTGACCAACCACCAAAGGGAACAGAGGGCACACAGGTGCAGTGCATCAACAGGAGGGGATAAAAGGCTGGGCTGAAGGACAAGGGCAGATGCGTGAAGTCTTCTGAAGTGGTGAGGTGTTACTCTTTATGAGCTGAAGCTTTCTGAAATTGTGTGGTGATGCTCTATATATGGTGGCTGTCTCAACTGCTGTGCTGTGGCATATGCTGTGACAAACTTCTGCTGGCTTTTCCCTTTCTGAAGCAGTTAGGAGTCACAAGCTCAGGGTAATTCACACCCTGAGCAATAGGGCAAGATACTCCAGCCATCCTGCCGTGTACTATGACCTGCTCCCATTTCCCTTTGGTGGCATATATTTCTCCTCCATGCCATTACCTTCATGGAGAGGTTTTGGCTGAAAAACACCCACTCCTTTGTTCTTATCAGTTTGTTTTTCATCTTTTAGACTTGGCATTATCTGGTGGTGGGGAAGGAATATTCTGGAAGAAAAATAGAGTCTCAGCAATGCTGATGGTGAGCGATTGGTCCTCTTTTCCAGCCTGGTTGTGTACCTGTGTCCCACATCCTGAATGAGGATGCAGATATTAACTTCTTTGCTCTCATACCCAGTAACATGCCTAGAAAATCTGTCATAAGTGGAATCCTGACTGGAAAGTGAGATTTCAAAAAGCTAGTGAAGTTCAGACAAAATCTTGAAATGTTATTTTATGAGGAAGAATGAATTTGCAGCAAGGCTGCTTCCAGAACTTAATATCATGAAGAGTGTAGAGTCCACAAGGATTCTCAGTTTTGTGTACTGAGCTCATTGCTGAGATCATCTGTGAAGGCCTAAGGAATTTTAAGCTTGCCAATTATTGTGGGTTTTGAGGGATTTTCCTAGGATGGCAGGATTAAGGAGTGATGGCAGAGGCAGATTAGGTATATAGCATTTTAAATGTGTTGCTATAGTAGTTGGACTAAATGTGAAGCAAGAGCATGCTGAAGGCTGTGTACAGCAAGCTAACAGGTCATTCCTGCCCAAAGTGCTGTAGTTACACGCATACTGTGACCTGGTTGTTAGTGAGCCAAGCTTTGCTGGAGGGTGTCAGTTTGCTCTGAATTTCTGCATCTGCCAGTTTGTAACACATTGGAAGTGCTAGACCCTATTGGCCAAACAAAGTGCAGTTACTTGTGTGTGGGAATAGGGTGAAGCCAGAGGTGCTGGGAGTCAATTGTATATGTTTTTGTGCCTTGTTTCTTCATAACTGTACTGCTGCAGAGGGCTTTCCACTGTAAGGGGAAGTATATATCCTAAGCACACATTTACATATAATTTCTTCCTGTATTCCTTTGGCATACAAATCAAAGCATCCATTAAAGCCATGCTGCATCCTTCTTGACCAGCTTCATCTATGCAGTGTGTTAGGTAAGAGCAGAGGATGCATCATGGTCAAGGCTAGAAACACAGCCAGATCCTCAACTCTTTGGAGTTTGGGGGACTGAGTTAGTGATCTAACTCTGATAAGGTGTAATATGGAAGCCCAGTCCAGACTGCTAAAGACTGCAAATAGAGGACAAATGGTTGCTGCTAATAATATTATTAAGTCTGTGAACCTTTTTCAAACTCTGCCTTTTATCCCTGGCCTGAAGGGTAGGCAGCTGCTCCTTGTTTAATATTTTATTTCAAGCAGCATAATTTGCTGGTGTCTCTAAAGCTATGCTGAGCCAGTGGTGTTTCCACTGGCATATCCTGTTAAATTGCTGCAGGGAAATCTCCCCAGAAGCAAAGTCATGCCCAAGGCCAAAGGCATGGCCCTACAAACACCAGGGCATTCCTCTCTGCTCTCACTTTGTGAGCAATCCATATAAATGAGAAGACAGGTTGACTGATCTAAAGATGTGTGCCTTTATAGTGTGTCAGGGATTGTGCTTAATGAAGAGCACTGAGGAACAGGGACTGAAATATTTAGTAGCCAAAGGCAGTACCCCGGGGGACTGGTATGAGGAAGATCTGGCAGTACTTGAGTCTGTGTTACATAAGTAGGATTTGAATTTCACTCCCATTTGTGCCCAGGTTTCTGTTCTCCAGGTGGACTTGAACTTCTCTGCAGTCATGTGTTAGCAAAAGCAGAAAAAGATTATATATATGTGTGTGTATATATATATATATATATATATATACACACACATATACAAGTTGTTCATGTAGCTTGGTGTAAAACCAAGTATTGAGATGGTGTTTGCAGGGGTCCCAGGATGAGGGAAGAGATGAGAATGTTGACTCCATGTTTGAGAAGGCCGATTTATTATTTTATTATATATATTATATTAAAACTGTACTAAAAGAATAGAAGAAAGGATTTCATCAGAAGGCTGGCTAAGAATAGAAAAGGAATGATAGCAAAGGCTTGTGACTGACCAGTCTGAGCCAGCTGGACTGTGATTGGCCATTAATTAGAAACAACCACATGAGACCAATCACAGATGCACCTGTTGCATTCCACAGCAGCAGATAATAATTGTTTACATTTTGCTCCTGAGGCCTCTCAGCTTCTCAGGAGATAAAATCCTAAGGAAAGGATTTTTCATGAAACATGTCTGTGACAAATTATGTCAGTTTAGTAGGAGTTAGGAAAAGTTCATCAAGAAATGGAACACTATCAAGAGACTACAAGAACTCTTTAACAAAAATGCCTATGTATGAAACACCTTCTATTCAGGCTGGCTGCTCTGCAAAGGAGTGATGAATAACTATGCAGTTAGTACAGACCATCAGTCACCAAAGGCAGTTTTTCTCCACCACTTGTCTATTATTTCCTTTTAAGTATACCTTCACTTCAGAAAAACCAGCCTGAGAGAAGCTAACCTTTCAGTAAAAGCTGAAAAAGCCTTTAAGGGTCAGGACTCTCAAAAAGAAATAAGAAAATATGAGCTCTTCTTTGAGAAATGCTGTTAATGTGAGTTTCTGTAATGCTTTCAAGTCCTTTGAAACCTGAAATGTGGTTTTCTTTCTCTATTTTAGGTGGCAGATGTGAAGTAAAAGGTTAAAATTTTTCAGTGGTTATTATGACTGATCTTAATATGTTGGGTTTTTGGGTTTTTTTGCCAGAATACTCAACTATCTATTTTGTACTTCAGATTTTAACAGTCTACTGCAAAAATGCAGTTCATCTGTCTCACAATTTTTCTCTTTCTCTACAGGTTTGTTTCAGTAGTCATTCAGGAGAGCTACTTTACAAAAATGCACAAAAATTTCTCTTGTTGCAAATGCCAAGCCTACAGCCTCAAAAAGTAAAATCAAAGAGGGTAAAAGTCAAATTTTATTTCAGAGTTCTTGTAGCATCTTATGTATAGATTTTGTTAATGTGTCATTTCCACAAGCATAATGAAATATTAATGTTACCATTTGTGCCAGGAAGCATAACAAGTTTTGTTTTGTTCCACAGAGTTCAGGAAGGAAACCCTTATAAATTCTACTCAGGATCATAAAACAGCAAATAGAGTAGGAAAATTATTTTATAGATTAGTGTAGTTAGGCTTGTAAGTAGTACCTGCTCTTACTGTTCATCATGAAGAGATCCTTCTATAAGTAGGGTAAAGATGAAGTGGAACATGATCAACACAGAATCCCACATCCTGAAAAAAAAAATTCTGGCGAATACTTTTCCTCTTCATACCATTTTTTTACCTTACCATATCACTAGCATTACAGAATCACAGAATCACAGAAATTCAAGGCTGGAAGAGACCTG
The DNA here is from genome assembly GCF_027887145.1 of Ammospiza caudacuta. Taxonomy (NCBI): domain Eukaryota; kingdom Metazoa; phylum Chordata; class Aves; order Passeriformes; family Passerellidae; genus Ammospiza; species Ammospiza caudacuta. The sequence goes on along the minus strand of NC_080600.1, from coordinate 11,332,670 downwards.
TAAGATCATCAAGTCCGACCCATGTTCTAACAATTCAACTACATCATGGCAGCAAGTGCCACATCCCGTCTTTTTTTGAGCTCTTCGAGGGATGATGACTCCACCACCTCACTGGGTAAATGATTCCAGTATCTGACCACTCTTTCTGTAAAATACTTCCTTCTTAATTCTAACTTGCATCTCCCTTGATGCAGCTTGAGACTGTGTCCTCTTGTTCTATCCGTTGTCGCCTGGAGAAAGAGGCCGACCCCCAGCTCATCACAGCCACCCTTCAGGAAGTTGTAGAGAGCGATGAGGTCGCCCCTGAGTCTCCTTTTCTCCAGGCTGAACAACCCCAGCTCCCTCAGTCGCTCTTCATATGGCTTGTGTTCCAAGCCCCTTATTAGTCTCGTTGCCCTCCTCTGGACACGCTCAAGCATCTCAACGTCCCTCCTAAAGTGAGGGGCCCAGAACTGGACGCAATACTCCAGGTGAGGCCTCACCAGTGCCGAGTACAGGGGAAGAATGACCTCCCTACTCCTGCTGGCCACACCGTTCCTGATACTGGCCAGGATGCCATTGGCCCTCTTGGCTACCTGGGCACACTGCTGGCTCATATTCAATCGACTGTCAACCAGCACCCCCAGGTCCTTTTCCACCTGAGCACTGTCCAGCCACACCGTCCCCAGCTTATATCGGTGCAGGGGGTTATTGTGGCTGAAGTGCCGTACTCGGCACTTGGACTTATTGAACTTCATCCCATTTGATTCTGCCCATCCATCCAACAGTTCCAAATCTCTCTGCAGTGCCCTACGTCCCTCTAGCAGATCTACACATGTTCCCAATTTAGTGTCATCTGCAAATTTGCTAATAAAAGACTAAACCCTCATCCATGTCGTCAATAAAAATATTGAACAGAACTGTACTTGATATTTGTGTGCTGGAAGCAGTTCCCGGAAGGAAGGGAAGGAAGATTAAGCTGTCCAAGCCCTGTCTCTTTTTATGTCTTTAGTTTGACTCAACCAGCCCGGAGCTGCCTAATAACTTCCATTCCACTCACAAGGAGAGACCCAACTTTCCTTTTTCTCTCAAAATATTGAGGCAGGATATGACCTATGTTATTCCTTTAAATTCCTGTGTCCAAGGCACAGTTAAGCTAAGTGAGCCTTTGCTGCAGGATCCTAGAAGTTTGCATAGATTCAGATTTCTGACACACTTATGAAAGACAAGTAGATCAACAGGTATTAAATGCAAGACAATGTCCCTGAGCTGCAGCTGTTGGGGTGTGAGAGTGCACTCTGCAGAAGCAGTGATATCTGCTCATCCTCATGTTCTTCCTCAGCACTCCCTTCTTTGGCCACAGGATAGAGACACACAGGATACTGGACCTGACGGGCTTTTAATCTGCCCAGGTTCTTAGGTTTTTATTTTCCTTTGGTCAAGTGAATAATAAAAATTAGTAAGATCAGCCTGATGAAGTTAAAAAAATTCCATACAATATTTTATTTACATAAATTCTGACTCCAGAGGCTACATTTGTGGAGTGGGAGAGAATGCAAATTTCAGGTGACAGAGTAAAGTGAACTTGTAAATAGTGTGGATGGGAAAGAACTGTTATCCAGGTTTGTAATGAGGTATTACATGTGTCAGCTAAGAAAATTGTACTTTTGGGATATTTTTTTTTTTTTTTGCTGTGAGGACTGAGACAGAGGCATTAACATTTGAAGGATAGCTGAAATGACTCGAAAACCAGGGCTTCAAAAAGTAGAAAGACTTCTCTGGAAAAAGAGGTGGCATCCTGGAATATACCCACATAGGCACACTCAGAAAAAACCTTTTTTTTTAATGGTATACTCCAGAGTCAAAGAATGACCCAGATTGACCTAAACTGTCTCTTCAATGTGTTTAATTCTTTTTTTCTTCAATAACAAGGCAGACTGAAAGCTTAGGGGATTCTTTAATCATATTTTCTCTTTGTTCTCTACATTTTTTACTGAAATAACCATTCTGCTTGAACTCCAAAGCTGTTCCTAAGCTTTTAGTGCTCCTTTATCACTACTTTTAAAGTAACCAAAAGTTTCCATTCTGATTGCCTATTAAAGTAATTGATTAATTATTTTATATTAAATGAATTTCAATATGTGGACCATAAATAAGGTTCAGGATGATATAGCCATGTTTTCTGATTTACTTTAGAAGAAACTTGTATATAATTTAGACTTAAACTAATGGTTGAAAACTAGATTTGGATGTCATTATGAATAGATTTGATGGAATTAATTTACTATCTTGCTAACATCTTAATTAGGAACATTTCTTTCCTTTGTGTCTTGTAAAAACAATTCCTTTCTTCCTTTTCCATCCCACATTCTTAACCACAATTTCAAAATCACCTGAAGCTCGCTGAAGAACAGCTCTCAAGTGTTGAAGATTTCCATTTCAGTTCCATTCAAGTTTCACTGACAGGATGAATGTCCTACCAAAAAGGCCATCTAGTGTTTGGAGTACCAGTCAATGACTCTTTGTGAGCAGCACCGAGTGTTCTTGGCTTCATCTTAATATTAAAACTTCACAATTTTTTATAAGATGTAATGGCTGTTTTCTGTCCAACTCTAAACAATGAGCTTCATTAATTGAAGCAGATAAAATCTCTGATGCTACTTTGCTAATGGCATTCCTTGTTAATTCCTTGTTAATTCAGCAAGATAAACAAGAGACTACTTTTGACACGAACACTAAGAAGGGAAAAGATTTTTCTGCATTAGACATGATTATTTTGTGTGAATAACACTTGCCTGATCATTAACATTTTCATTATCAAGGTCAAAAAAATATTGCAGGGAAAACAAAACAAACTTGGAAGATATAGGTATAACTCATTATACATTATATATATATATAAGCCAAACTTTTTTCAACCATGTTAAAAGATAGTTATGCTATTAACATCCTTTAAAAAATTAAAAGTAGCTAAACATTACAACAACTTCAACACCAGCAAACCCCTAAACATTTTATCACTAAAAAAATGTATGTGTAAAGTTCTAAATGCAGTAGAACTAATCTGTGTAAGGAAATCAGCTGGTGATGATTGATATCGATTTTCTGATTAATGATTTTATTACTTGTTAGAAATCCTTAAAGTTGTGGCTTTATTTTACATTCTGCTTTATAACTCTTAACAGTAGTACTTAAGTTGAAAAAACAAATTTTAAATACACAAAATCCAAGTTGCTTGACTCATCTATAGAAGGAAATTCTTTGCTATCTAGTCCTCTGCTTCAGCAAAGGAAGTCATGCACTGTTTACCTAGAGAGCAAATCATTAGGAAATAAGTACTTTTTAAGTACTCATGCTTCCTGTAGGAAAACTATTGTACCAGGTTTCCCTAAAAGCAAAATTTTCTGCATATTATTTCAAAGAAGAACTTAAATTAGGCTACTTAAACAGCTAAAGATGCAGATTCATCCCACATGTTTTTATTGTGTCATGTAAGTTTGATGGCTGCACATAATTTTATTATGGCAACCTTAATAACCACTGAACTTCACTTCTTAGCTGCAGTTATTTGAACACTCCTTAGTGTTCACAGCCTTGTCCTGTCCTTCTGCCTTTCTCCACCCACAGGGTTTCCCACAGCATATGGGGATAGAATTTTGTCATATCATACTCCATCTCTGGTCTGAGTTATGTATTTCTGTGCTGTGTGAAACAACTGGGGGTTTTTACATCCTCAAAAAAATCCATATTTCTTTGTCAAATGAAAAAAAATTACAGATGGAAATGTGGAAGAAAACTGTAGTGGTTTTTCAAACTTTTCCCCAGCTTGATCATAGGTGTGACAATTTGGGTGGTACTCATGTCATTCTTCTCCACTAGCTTGCTTTTTGGCATACATTTTATTTACAAAAATCTACCATTTCACTCTTGTCACATGTAAACCTCTAACTTGCATTAATATCTTGTATTAAAGATCCCCACTGGCTGGTAAATGTGATTCCTAGAATGGAGGAAACCCCTTAATTTTTTGGATGTTCCTTGATTTGAATTTTCTGCTCTTTAAGGTAAGTTTGGGCAGGGATTGTTTTTCTTTAGTCTTTAATGGACGGATTGTAAAAGCTGTTGTATTTAAAGAGGGACTTGCTATTCCCCTGGGCTCTCATGACAGAAAGGGAGAAGACAAAGTAACCTCTAATAGGTTATTTTTGTACATTGGCAACTGTAACCACTGGTGCTACCCCATTTATCTAGGACAGGAGTGTAACACAGGCTGTAGAAAGTAGATCAGAGCCCTGGAGCTTGTGCATACCTGCCAAAAAAAGGCTCTGTAGGTAAACAAAGATAGTTAAACCTGAAGGCCCAACAGAAGCCCTACAGCTGTCTTGGTTTGAAAATACAGGTGTCTGCTAAGGAAGGCAGGAGCCTCTCTTGAAATGGCAAATGCAAACCCCCTCCAAATTATTGTAATTTTGAAATTAAGGGGGTCTCAGGCAAAGATATGGGAGTAGGAATAACAGTTCTTTACTAGGAAAATTTAAAATACAAATGCAGTAGTACAGGCTGCCCAAAGAAGCTGTGGATGCCCCATACCAAGGGTGGATGGAGCTCTGAGCAACGTCATCTAGTGGAAAGTGGTTCCTGCCCGTGGCAGGGGCTTGGAACATGATGATCTTTAGGGTCCTTTCCAACCCAAATAATTTTGTGATTTTCATTCCTGTCTGAAAGCCCTATAGTGATTAGTAAATTAAACTCTGTACTGAACAGAGAATTGACTTTAAAAGAACCAGAGCTGATCTTGACCCACATCTGAAGTGCTGTTTCTTACCCTAAACTTGTATTTGGAATAAATATAGAAAGCTATTTAAATGTTAATAATTAATAAATCATTGAGCAAATAGAAGTTGTGTGTTTTAAAAATAATTCTTAGCCTTACTTTCTTGTTCATTTCCTTTTGCCACACCTGTAAGAGCTGTGCTGTTCCTGACAAAACTTGAATTTCAATGTTATTGTGATGCTTGCTGTTAGATTGGTGAATGCAGACATTTTTATAATCTAATAGGCAATAAATTTTCCTGCTGGGAAATCTACCTATATTCCTGTAGTTGCTATATAAAGTTGCTGCAAAAGTGGTGTGACAACAGGAGCTTAATACTGCTGTCATTAAAATTGGTGACAAAACTGTGGGGTGCTTTAGTACATACATTGACATTGACCAAGAGCTTTGTTAAAAGTCTGTGTGTAACCTCATTACAGTGATAATTCAGATAATACAAATACACAACACACAAAAACTCACTAACTGGCTCAGTGACTTCATTCCACTTGCTTGGCTGTATATAAATTACAAATTCTGTGATTGTTACTGATTGAAACTTCTAGAACATCTAAAATGGCTAAAAAAAAGAACATGAAATTAAAAATGGGATGCTTTTGTGTTAGCTGTGGGTGTGTAGGCGAGGAACAAAAAAAGTAGTAGTATTTGTTCTTAAATGGCTTTAAGCTGAAGGAGGATAAGTTTAGATCAGATATTAGAGGGAAATTCTTTACTGTGGAAGTGGTGAGGCACTGGAGCAGGCTGTTCAGAGAGGCTGTGGGTTCCCCATCCCTGGAAGTGTTCAAGGCCAGGCTGGACAGAGTTCCTGCTCTAGTGGAAGGTTCCCTACCCATGGCAGGGGTTTGGAATGAGATCATCTTTAAGATCCCTTCCAACCCAAACCATTCTATGATTCTTATTTTGCAGCGCAACTACATGAGAAAACATCTTTGCTTTGAGTAGAAATATTACATTTGATATTAAAAAAAATATATAATGGAAGGCCGATGCTTTGTGTAGAATATTACTATAGATATATAATTAAATCACGTAGCATTTTATGCTTTATCAATTTAAATAGCAATTTGAATACTTCTGATGTTTTCCAGTAGACGCCAGTAATGAAAAGTCAGGTCTAACAGGTCTAACCTAATTAATCTTTACAACATTGTTGCTAGGTACTCCTGACTTTTGGACACAAAGCTAAGAAATTAAATCATCTGGTAAAGGCCAATGGATGAATCAATAGCAGACTTAAGATTGGAACTCTAGGTTCTTGCTTCCTAGTTTTATTCTGAATCATAAATTTTCTTGTAATTGCTGAAGTGGAGAGGTCAGTCAGAAACAATTTAACTACATTCTAGCTTCTCACATTCATTTCTATGCTTTCTAAAATAGATTAGTTTAAAATCTCTGAAAGACAGTCTAATTCTGATTTCTAATGCAAAAATGTGAACTGAAAATTAAATACTTGTATTTATATGCAAAAAAAGGCACAGATGGTTGTGCCACTATAAAAAAAAAATTAGATTAAAAGGTTAATTCTTAAGCCTGTCTCTCATTCCCTAGTCTGGGGATCCCTGCATCCCAGCTGGCTGTACTGGCCTCTCAGTGCTGAAATCATCTTCCTAAGGCATCACAACAAGGGGATGGTCTCCTGGAGGTCTGTTGTTGACATTTGTAGCACAGAAATCTCACCATTCCTTAGAAATATGTCCTTTTAATTCCTGTGCTTCAAGAGAACAAAAACCCAGCAGTGATGTGACTCATCTAGCTGGTGATATGGTGTTGCTCAGAATTTGCTGTACAGTGGTCTGGAACAACAGCTTAGGGGGATGGTGTGAGCCCTGAGTGGGACAGAGGGGCTGCAGGCAGCACCTTCATGGGTATCCCTGGGTTCTTCTCACTTCCCAGGGTGGTTGTGATGTGCTGGTGGAAGTGCCCTCAGAAGACAAGGGGCACCAGCAGTGACAGTGTGCCACTGTGACACTGCTTTAATCCATGCAGTGTTCTGCTGGGCCCTAGCTCTTAATTTCAGTTGGTTAAATTAAACAAAATCATAGACTCATCAAGGTTGGAATAGACCTTTAATGTGACCAGTCCAGCACTGCCACTGTAACTCCTAAACCACATCATCCTGTGCCAGATCCAGATGCCTCTTAAATATCTCCAGGTGTGGTGACTCCACCACCTCCCTGAGCAGCCTATTGCAATGCCTGACCACCTGAACAGTGAAAAAAGTTTTCTGATATTTAATCTGTCTATCCCCTGTCTCAGCTAAAGGTCATTTCCTCTCATCCTCTCACTGGCATGGCAGAAGAGACTGGCTCCCACCTCACTCCACCCTTTTGTCAGGGATTTCTAGAGGGTGTTGAGATCCCCCATGGAGTCTCTTCTTCTCCAGAGCAGCTCTCTCAGCTGCTCCTCATAGGAATATGAGCAAGAAGCTTCGCCAGCTTCCCTGGAAAGTTTCAGCCCCTCAATATCTCTCCTGAGCTGAAGGGCTCAGGACTGGACACAGCACTTGAGATGTGGCCTCACCAGTACCAAGTACAAAGGGATTCCCTGGTCCTGCTGGCCACACAATTTCTGATACGGGCCAGGTGCCATTGGCCTTCTTGTTGCCCTAGGCTTAGGTTCATCACAAGCTCAGGTTTATCACAAACTGGCTCAGGTTCAGCTTTTACTGACCAGCTGTTTTCCATTGAGCCCATTTCCAGCCACTCTGCTCCCAAGCTTTAGTGCTGCAGGGAGATATTGCAGCCAACATGCAGGACTTTTGTTGTTTAAGTAAAAAAATGGAGTCGATTAAATATAAAAGTGAAGGTGATGAAGTAAAAAAAATGGGGCTTTCATAGCCTCACAGAATGGTTTGGTTTGGAAGGGGCTATAAAGACCATTCTGTTCCATCTCCCCAGCAGGGACAGCGACAGCTTCCACCAGACCAGCTTGCTCAAAGCTCCATCAAGCCAACACCTCCATGGATGCGGTATCCATAATTTTATTTTTATTTAAGGTGTAGTATTTATTTAAGGTGTAAACCTTGCAGAAGAACGGGCATTCTTCGCCGTTCCGCCGCCCACCTCGGTGCTGTGCCCGAGCCCCCTCAGGGACCCCGGGACCGGGCAGAGCCCCGCGCTGCCGCCGCCCGCCCGCCGGGGGCGCCCGAGCGCCGCGCCACGTGATCCGTGCCCACGCCCCGCGGAGGCACCGAGCGCCGGGCCGGGCGGACAGGGAGCGCCGCGCCGGGCCAGGCCGGCGGCCGCGGGGCTCACAGCGGCGGGGCGGCCACCGGAGCGCCAGGATGTCGCGGTCCGTTCTGCAGCCCAGCCAGCAGAAGCTGGCCGAGAAGCTCACCATCCTCAACGACCGCGGCGTCGGCATGCTCACCCGGCTCTACAACATCAAGAAGGTGCGGGGGGCCCCGGCCGAGAGGGGGGGTGGATGGGGAGCCGCCCCGGCGAGATCCTCAGCGCCGCTCGGGCCGGCGCTCCGCCGGGCTTGCGGCTGTGCCGGCTGCGCCGCGGCCTAACGGCGGGGCCCGGGAGGCTGGGCGGGAGCCGCCCGGCCCGGGAATGGGGGCCCGGGGCTTCGGTGCGGCCGGCGCATCGATCCCGGGAGAGAAGGATGGAGGAATGGAGGAGGCCGGGCCGATCCCGGCGGCGGCCGCAGGAGCGGGGCCTGGGCCCGGCGCAGCCCCCGGAGCCGCTGCCGCTCCGCTGCCGTGCGTGACTCACACGAGCCGCGAGTGGGCAGCGCCGCGGGGCTTTTCCCACGCCAAAACCTGTCGCTACCGGAGGCAAAAAGGGGCTCGGGGTAAAATTAGTAAGTTTAATTTCGATAAGTTCGAGTGCGCGGTTGCTTAGCAGCTCTCGACGTGAGATGGAGCGGGTGCTTGGGGCAGCTCCCCGGCTGCCCAGGGCAGTGGGTCGGTGTTGGCCTGGTGAGGTGGCTGGGCCGTGCAGGAAACTCCGGGTCTGGGTGTTGGGAGAAGGGTGGGTCACGCCTCTTGTTAATTTCTCCGGTGCTCGCTTAATTTCTTTCTGGAGGTAATCGTTGTGCTTTGCTGTAGGAAGGAATGTAGTTCATGGCCGCAGAATCGTAAAATTATTTGGGTTGGAAGGGGACCTTGAAGATCATCTAGTTCCGACCCTTGCGCTGGGTGCTTGTGTCCTTCCCAGCTTCATTTTCCTCATGAGTGATAGACCGTCTGAAAGTGTATGGCCCCTCGACCCACTTTCAGTAATGAATACTACTCAGGATTTTATTACTTTGCCTTGAACACAATTATTTGAGAGGTTTTTCTTATTTCAAAGAAAATGCTAGTTACTACCTTTGAGCAGCGAGTACACCTTTGTGGGTTCAGTCCATTAAAATTTCAGTGCTGTTCCCATTCTGGGTTCAGCTGCAATGGCAAAGGGAGTTTGAGAGTTCCAGGTGCTTACTTGGTCCTCTAACTTCTGCACCCAGGTTTCTGTCAGGGTGACCCTGCCTGACTGATCTGAGGTAAAGGATGAGTTTTGTCAACGTTTTTTTCTCGTATGGGAAGAAGTAAGAACTACCAGAAGAAGTAATGACTATCAAGTGCGATGTTGATTTTAATTAAGGTGTTTTTTCAGGGAAAAAAGCCCAACAAACCAAGTGGTTAAAGTATTTAAAAGCCAGCGTTCATCCAAAGCCATTTCACTATTTGATATTCACTTTTATGTTTCTACAAATCTTCACAGACATAAATAAGGCATTCTAACTTGATGATTGCAAATTCCTGTCTTTCTGAGAGGTTCCTTTTAGTCTGTAGTTTTGTACATTGGAAAATCCCTTCAGTTAAATATAATTATACTTCTAACAAACAGAAATCCACAATTTATGGGGAAAACCAACAAAATGAGGAAGTTGTTTGTGTGTGTCCTTGTTGAGCTTTGAGATAAATATCCCAGGTGAAAAACGAGCAAAGGGAATTTCTTCTGAGTGCAGCCCTGCGTTGCAGGGCAGGAAACAGGACTGGAGAAACGAAACCTCTCCTTGGTAGCTCTGCCTTAGCCACTGTGAGTCTGGGCTGTGTTTTCATTGCCAGTGTTCTGATGCAGGGACATTTACCCCTGTTAAATGCTCCAGTGCCTACAGCCATGTTTCTGCTTGGCGTGTGTGCATGGCAGAGTCCTGTTGGCCCATATGGTGGTAGCTCTGCTGCTCTCCTGTTTCGGAAGTGATGCAGATGGACAGGCTCTCTGTAGGGGAGCAGCAGCACTGGGGGTGACACCACTTTTTCCTGAAATGCCAAGAGCTGAGTCCAAAATTGCTAGGTCTTGCACGCAGAGGGAGAGCAGGCATCATTAAGTGGCTTGATTATTGTGTCATGCGTAGTTTTGCAAATGTGGAGATGTCCCAGGCACAACTCTTGTGTATTCATGTAGTGATTTGTGAATTCAAATAGTAATTTCCTTCAGCTGCAGTCAGTACTGCTTGACAGGGGGAACTGGCCAACTCAGAGGGTGAGCCCAGAAGTCTTGGGACTGATTATTGTATTTTATTGTGAGTCTCTCTTCAGCCCAGCTGCAGCATCGCTCACTGCTTGGAACGCTTTGGTTTTGTTTATTTATTTTTTTACTCTCTTTAAGCTGTCAATCCCAAAATGCTGTTTAAGATTCTGTCAGAGCTCTGCTGAAGATGATATTGAAACTGAAAACCACACAATATGTGGGTTTGCGGTTAAAGGAAATGGTTTAGACTTTTTTTAATAAGAGGAAGTGAGAGATTGAAATGTGTGCAGCAGCAGTCGAGATTGTTGTAGATGCTGTCTGGAGAGTACAGATTTTCAAGGATTAAGAGCTTTTTCAACTGTTAGAAACAAAGCAGGAAAATTTTACTTTCCAAAGAATTTCAGAAGTTGTTAAAAGCAGTTAGTAACAATGATTCTTTGTCTCATCTTCCTATACAAAGTTCAGTTTTGTTGCTGTTTGCTTATAGCTGATAATTGTTCATAGTTTCCTGTTTACTGACCTTCTGTGCCCCTGTTGTCTTTTGAAACAGTTAAAAGTTTGTTGTTTTTAAAACAGACTGTCTGACTGTATGGTTTTTTTGCCTCTGAAAGTGACGTGGAAATTAGGAAAAGGGAAGTTACTAAGGTAATAGCAGCTGATGAGACAGAACTTAGATTTGCACCCTGCAAGGAGGTGGATTTTTTGTTGCTGTTGTTATTTTGAAGGATGGCTCTTTGCTTGCTGCATTGGGACCGGTATTAGTAATGAATTTGGAACTCTTTCACTTGTGCTTTCTCTCTTGGTTTGTTCCTTCTTTTTTAAAAGAATTTATCCAGAGTTGTCTAGGTTATTGTCTACTGTGTAACTTTGGTCATTACTTGCCTACAACCACGCCTGTGTAAATCAAAGACAGCAGGGTTTTTTCATGCCATCCTGGCTCAGGTGAAGCTTGGATTTCATTATTACCGTCCAGTCTTGTGTTGGTAAGCTTTGTGCAAATGCTGCCATTACTGTTGACTGTTTTGTTTGAGAGTGGTGGCAGCAGAGAATAATCTTTTTTGTGGGCCTTTTGTTTGTTTATAAAACCCTTGGATACCAGGATGTGTTTACAGTAAGAGATTTGATCTTGAAATACCTGAAGCAGAGATTTAGGCACAGCCAGTCAAGGGGGTGTGATTTTGGTGAGTGTATAAGTAGTACTAAAGTAAACAGAACTGCTAGGGATAGTAGTTAAGGTTTTGAATTATTTAGACTATATGTTAATCAAACATGAGTCTGTTATTTAGCATGAATTACTTTCCTAGCAGTGTTCTGCTGTTCTTCACAGTGTAAGTTTTACGTTTGTTCACAAGATGTTTTTTAAATGTTATTAACAAAACAAATTCTTTTGAGTTTTCAAACTTGGTTACGTAGTATCTGAAAAATGAGGATCTTAAACCAACTCTTAGATGTGAACTGCATCATCAAACTGAAGTCATAGATGAGGGACTTAACTGTTTGCAGAGGCTTTAGCTGACTTTGTTTTCTTTAAAGGTGTAGTAGTGGAAATACTGGATTTTTACCTATTTTGAAGATGTTAGTACTTGAATTTAAAAGTTGTAAAAGCTAGTTGATTGTTTTATTGGTAGAACCAGTGGATAAAGTGCACAGTTTTGTTCAGGCACTTGAGTAGTTCTTCAGGAAATAGTGGAAGAGATTTTAGATGATTTTAGGAAGACCATGGGGAAGTTTCCAATCTGCAGAGCTCTGAAGTTTGGAAGGATGTAGGATTAGATCACCCTTTGGACACAGAGCTCTGTGCTGGAGTGCAGACCTTTGAGCTGAGAGGAAAAGCTCACCAATAATTTAGTTCTGAATTGTAAGGTTGGTGTTGAACAGATAATGTCAGGTAGTGTCTTCAGGTCACTGGGAAGTGTCCCCGGGTGGGGCAGTATTGCCTCCACAGATGTCAGCAGTTCTTTAAAGGTTAAAATGGCAGTGAATGTTTGTGTCTGTGATCTTGGAGAAATGGCTTATGATACTGTCTTATTGATAAGCAGAGGAGTAAGCCCCAAACAAACTCGCAGTGCTGGCAATTAAAAAAAAATCTTTTGCTCAAGAAACAAACACTTAACTGGTGATACCATATCATACTATTATTTTTTACTCAGAAAAGCAATTAAATTTGTAAAGAAACAGACTTTATAATAAAATAAAAATGTCCCAAAAATATACAGAGTGGGTTTTCCCTTTTGCATCAAGAGTAGATGCCCAGAATTCTCTTGTTTCTTGGCTTACAAATACAAGTTACCTTGCCCCCTGTAATCGCTGTTCATTTTGTGTTAACACAAAACCAAATCCAGTTTTAGTTCCAAGGGATTTTTAAAGTTGTGTGCAGAGGAGATAGACCTAAAAAGTAATAACAGTTCCCATTTGAGGTTCAGAATAGATAGGGATTTCCCATTGCCTTGCTTCTTTTTATTAAGATGCTATTTTATGGACTACATTGAGGAAAAGTTTTGTGGCAGTGCAACTTCTCTTACTTTTTTTTCTCCTTTGCATTTCACCTGCCCCACATTTGATTAATAGAACCAAGGCCTTAAAGAGGTGCTGCAAACACAAGAGGACAATGTGAATTTATCCCTGTACAGACAGTGTCAAACCCAGTATATTTCATTCATTCACAACGTGATGGGTCACTCTAGTATGGACAGTTTAGAAGGTAATTTACATGTTGACTTTAGCAGGGCTGCTGATGTGACCTCATCTGATTGTTCTCATGAACAATCTGAGGAAGTGCAGTCTGGATGAAGCTGTGATGATGAAAGCAGATGCATCACCATATTAGGGAATGGCTGTGAAAATCTCAATGTCAGATGGGGATCAGCAGGGTCTTGTTGGGGTGTGTGTTACCTCTGCTTCCAGTCACTCTTTGATTCAACAACCTAGATGATGCCTACAGTGTGCTTAATAAATTTATATGTAGGAAACTGGGACAAGCTACAGAATCTAATTGAAATTCAGCTTGAGCTTGGAAATTGTAGGTATGGTCTAACAGGCTTGGAAGTGGCTGAGCAAGTATGGTTGTGAGCTATTTTGTGCTTAGTGGAATTTAAAGGACAAAATGAGAAGTAATGAGATTTAAAGTCTGAAGAAAATAGCTGGGAAAGGTTAGGGACATCCCAGGACAAAGAAAAGCCAGGTAAGTTTTGCTGCAAAAAATCAGGAATGACATGAGTTTATGTAAATGTGAGCAAGATAATCTGAAGGAAAAGTAAGTAATTTTTTTCCTCTACATCTCCTTCATTGAGATTCATTGAAAACATACCTGATTGACCACTCTTTTCAAGAAAGATGTGGACAAAATGGAGAAAGTTCAGGGCAAAATAATAAGGACAAGTGGTGCAGAAAATTGCACCCGTTAAAAAAAAGGGAATGTTCTTTCAAGTCAGCCTATAAGTAATACAAATTTATAAAAAATTAGGACCGCAGTAGAGAGATGGGGAATAGTTTATGCCATCCAGTGTGACCACCAGAGATCAAGAAGTGATGGATTGAATTAAATATTGGAAAACTGAATTGAATATTTGAAAAGACTGTGAGAATGTCTTTGAATGTAGCCTTTTTGAGACCTGTAAGTAAAGATGTGGCAGACATATCCCAGGAGCAACACAGATTCAGTTGATCTTGCCTTGGAACAGGAGAGGTAGGTAGGCAATTTCTTGTGGTCCTTTCTGGCCTTTTCTTCTCATTTCACATGAATTTACATTTCACTTAATTGAATTTCTGAGTAGTGATACTCTAGGATTTAAAGTAAGGTGTGTACTTGGGGTTCAACACACACCAAATAATGAGTAAACACAGGGAAGGTGTCTTGCTTAGATCTAGGAAACACTGGGCTGACTGTAACACCTTCAGTTGTAATTTTGAATTGATATGAAGGTACATTATATTTCCAATTAGGAACCCTAGTAAATAGAAAGTGCAACAGCTGCTAAATTTCTAATAATTTTGTGCTATATTTTGGATATGTCCAAGGCCTTTAGAGACTCTTCATAAAGTAGTTACATGGAGATTTTCTTCTGCTTCCATATCTTGGTTGAAACTGTAAGCATAATGTGTATCAAGAGGCAGGTTTACCTTTCATCAAGGTAACTGCAAGCATAAGAAATGTAATTTACTTAGTACAAAGTCACTCTAGCATGCTGGTGTGGGACAGTTAAATTTTAGCCATCAAAAGTATTAAACTATAATAATTTGTCAATGTGTTCCCAGCTAATTCTTGCATCTTGTTAGATAGACTTTACAGGGACAAGGCTTTATTCACAAAACTTAGCTGGGACCAGCCTGTTTAATAATCAATTTAGGCTTCCACAACTTAAAATACAGGCAAGGAGTTGTGGTGGGCTTAATGAGAGATATTAAAGCAAATGTGGTGTGAACCACTATTCAAAGCAGCTCTGAATTGTTTATTCCCCTCTCTTTCCTTCTCAGTAGTTTTGCTTTTTCAGAATTAGAGATTGCGGGTTCATAATATTAATTATTTTAAATGCATGGCAGAAACAAGGAGTATGTTATAGGTTTTATCCTACAGAAATATAATTAATGGTGAAAATATTTTTTTAATGTTATATTTAGTATAATTTACAGGCTGCACAGCTGGAAATCAGGCATGCAAACTTAAAGATATGTCTTAGCATGAAGCCTTTAATGCCAGCAGCTTTTCCAAGGCAAGAACAGTTTTACTGTGCTGCCTTTCTGGCCTTTCAAAAGAAAGTGCTGTAATAAACTGTAAATGGGACATACAGGAGCTTTTCCTGGTTTTTGGTCTGAGGCATCCTGAATTTCTGTTTACTAATCCAAGTTACTAACTTGGGGAATGGCATAGGTTTTACAGTCATTGAAATTCCATCAGTTTCCTTGTTAAATTCACAGTTTTGTTGTGCAGATTCATCTGTAAATGGAATTTAAAGGTGATTTGTTGACTGAGATTATTTCAGTGTATGTTGTCACAGTCAAGTGGAGCTGTGCTTAGCAGTGTTTTATCTCAACTCTGCATTAACAGCAAATCTCTTGAAGTAATAAATACATTAAATTGCTGCAAAGTATGGTTTATGATAATCTGCTGGTGTAGGAAGTTTGGGGATGAAAATACAAAATTTTCAATTCAAGTGACCCTGTTTCTCTTTTACTGGGAGACAGCCCTGCTGCTAATTTAGAGTAGTTTGGTTTAGCAACAACAAAAGGAAATAAATAATAGGTGTTTTCATAATACAATAAATATTTAGGCTTTATTTTTTTACCATCCTAAGCCATGTAATTCAGGTGATACTTCCCAGTATTCTTATTCAAGGGCACATAACAGGTTGGTGTGAATGAGTGGCATGAGTGAGGTTCAGAGGTTTTAAATGCAAGTTTGGGACACTGACTACTGACACTGATTGTACCTGGACATAAACTTCCTTTTATTCTTGCCACTTCAGCTGCATGGATATAGTCATTTTGTTGATTGATGGTTCTTATCTTCTCCTTCAACATCCTCTGCCCTCAAGTAGGAAGTCAAATGTTAAACTTAGATTTTTGCAGTGAGAGCTGTAACAGTATTGGGGCAAGAGGTCTCTTTGCTGTATATTAGTGTTGGTGTATTCTGGGCCAAAGGCAGCTGAAGTGGTTTCTGTTTTCCTGTTTAGAGGCCACTTATCTTAGATGTAGGCCTTAAGCAGATTTTTGTAGTTGGCTGCTTCTGAATGAGTACAACACAGAAAGTATAGATATATGTAGTATTCTTAATTTTCAAAGTGAAATTAGTATAGGAGAACCTAATAGCGTCAAGTGAGGAAGAGAATCTGAATTTTGTGTAATAATAATATAATTATTTACCTCAGTAGGACAGGTAGGAAAATGCTGCTTTAATTCCAAACATATGGCCTGAACATGTGCAAACAGTGCAGGTAGTCAGATCTCTCGGAAGCTTGATAGCTGTGCAGATGATAGCAAATCAGTATTGTAAATAGTGAATTTCTCAGGTACAGAAATCATGTTATTCTTTTTGGTAGTTGCACAGAATGCCTTTACTTAGTAGAGAGCTTATCATAGCAGGGTACCATTCTAAAGATCTGTGGAAAGAAATGCTGTGTAACTTGAAGAATTCCAGCATCTGAATCCATTAATTTTTTTTTAAGAATTATGTAGATTAGTTTCTAACCATAACTTAGCATGATCTTTTTCAGAATAGCTGCTTATCAGCTGTTCAGTAATATACAAAGGAATTCAGAGTTGACTGCTGGGAGATTCTTTGGGTATAATATTTTGGGGCTGAAGCAGCTGGAATCTCATAGCTTCAGAATTGTATTCTGTGAATGCTGCACTAGTAAGAACATTTCTAATTGGTGAAGTTCTTTTTAATGCTCAAAATTGTAGTAATTCTGTGTTGTGGGATTTTCCTGATAAGAAAAACTTGGTTTTGGCTGGTGCTTGGAATTCTGTGTGAATACTGGAGAGCTGTATTTGGGAAATGGCCTTTGTATGTTCTACCACAATGTTCCTACCCATTACAGTACTCACAAAGGATTTTGTATTGACTAATACAACTATTAAAAGAAAAAACTACATTTCTTATCTACATTCTAAGGCTGTTGCCCTCAATATCTTTGATCTTTTTACAGCAAAATTCTGTTTATGTGTCTTACCACACTTTGATGTTTGTGCAAAAGTGCTAGGATTGGAGTTTGCATATTAATTCTTTTATGCTTTATAGAGTAAACTATGGGGAGTTTGAAGTCCCTTCACCATTTTGGGAGAGGTTTAACTTATGGACACTGTTTTACCTGTGATGCTGAGTGCAGGTAATTATGGATGAAAACTGTTGATGCAACAACAGCTGGTTCTAAGATCTGTAAATACCAGTTCTTGGAGCTGAGCTGCTGTGGAGCATGGGAGAGAGAAGAAAAAGCATTGACCCACTCATTCAGTGACATCTCTTGTCCTCTTTCAATTCAGCCTAGGTAGGCTGGTGCAGTTTTCTAGAAGCTGGAATTGTGGTGTGCATGAGGGATGCCTCTAATATCTTGCAGGAATGTTCTTATTTATTAATCAGTCTGGTGTAGTTCATTAGTAGGAAGAGTTAGAGTTGCTTCAAGTATGATGCCAGCTAACTAATGATGGGGGAAGCAAAGGAGGAGCCCATTCCCAGATATTGAGAGGATTGCCAGTTAGACTGAGGAGAACACTTCTCTTTTCTGGGGGCTGAGTTCCTGAAGGCACAGGAGGATGTGCATGTTGATGTTTTCAGATCTCTGTTTCCTTCTGAGTGTGTGTGTAAGGGCTGGGGTAGAACATAAGTTTTAGTAAACATTTTGAAGAGCTGATTTATAGTAGGGAAGACATCTGTTTGTAGCAAAAATAAGGAGTGTTTGTGGAAGGAGTGTTTGAACTCAGACTGAAAAATTTATGAAGTCAACAGTGGCAGATTTCTTGTCTCCTATATAACAGCAACCATGCTGGAATTTAACAGGGCAGTAAAAGTACACAGGGCATGAATATAAGTCAGTTAACTTGTTTTCTTAGTAATCCTTCTAGTAGAGCAAGTTACATGTTTTGTGGCAAGAACAACAAATTGAAATAATTTGACAAAGGTTCTGACACCCGTGACACATAGTTAATTGAAATTTCGTAAATTTGAAGCTCTCTGTTGAATATTTAATGCCTTTTTACAGTATATAGCTTGTACTTTTGAATTGCATAGACTTTAAGGTGTGTACAGAACAGCTCTTTTTTTGACATGTGTGGTTTGCTGCTCTAAGGAGATTGAAGCAACAATTTAATATCTAACATACTGTGGATGTTGCTGAATTGGTTTTCATTATCAATTCCTGTTATATTATAGATATGATGCTGTAACAAAGTTTAGTACGTTTGTGGGAAATTTAGCAAATATGAGCATTTTGATATCAGAATAGTACATGAGTATACATCATGATGGTCATGTACTACTACTGGTAGGTGTTTTAGAAACTTTCAATAATGACTCTTTTGTTTGTTTTTTTTTCTTGGCTACCGTTTCTTTTTCAGGTATGTAAAACTTCACTGAGTTTCTCTCCTTTTTCCCCTGTAGTTGCATGTGATGTTTGTTAACTTTTTTCCCTCTCCACCTGAACTTAGTTTGGAAGTACTATTAGTAGTTACATATCTCAGTATATTCACAGTGCTTTGCACAATAGTTAAATTCTAATAAGTGTAAAGTTGTTTGTGAGTATTAGAATAATCAACATCCAGTAGAAAGTGTGCTGACTAGAGTAACAGATGGTTGTCATGTTCTCTTGGTTGTAGGTAATAGTCTATTAGTTCACATAAATGTAATACTTTAGAATTTAAGAGTAATTTGTTTATATGTAATTTTTCTCTCTTTTTATTACACTGCTTTCCCAGCAAGGACAAGTTTGGAAGGTTTGCAAAGCTTTTCACCTTCCCTTTGCCCGCTTGCCCGCTTTCAGAATCGGTCTCATACTCCATGACTTCTGTCTCTACAGTCCACAACTCGGTCATAGAAATCAATGTGGAAAAGTTTTTTAAATGAGTTGTCATTTGAGTTCACTCTGTTGTGTAGAAATGCCTAGCATGTAATTTAGTTTTGCATGAGACGTGAAACTCCTTTGCAAACCCCTCTGAGGAAAACAAAACTAGATGAATATTTGAGAGAAACACGATTTGAGCGCATATTTTGTCATGTAAGTAACGCTGCTTGTAGTGTGTTAGTCCCAATGAAATGGTGTGGCATGGCTCCCTAGTCAGAGTAGCAGAGCAGTGTCTGGCAGCATGCACTGTAGCTGGCAACAAACAGGAGGTGCTTCCCCAGGTGTCTGTCCAGAGAAGCTGTGCTGATCCGTCTACGTAAGTTATTGAACAGACCTAACACTTGGCTCTGACTTGGCATCAAAATTTAGTGGAACTTTTAGATTGCTGCTTATTGAACAGACCTAACACTTGGCTCTGACTTGGCATCAAAATTTAGTGGAACTTTTAGGTTGCTGCTTTTAAAGCTCAGCCTATGCTGCTGTGGGAATAAAGAACACGAGTAAAACTTCAGTTTAAGGAAATAGACTGTGTTAGGCAAATATTGGTGGTTTGATTGTGGGATGGAAAGCTGTCTTAGAGTTACAAGTGGGAAAAAAATTCAATGCAGATTGGTGGTGGGGTGTTTAGTTTTGTTTCACAAAGGATAGTTTAATCATTTCATGTGCCCAGCACTGTCCTCCACAGATGATGACATGATCGAGTTCTCTAACAGTTTGTTAACTCCAGATGAATACAATACTACCTCAAACCAGGAATAGCATTAAAAGGAAACATTTTTTTTTTCTCCTTCTTTTAGGACTGAGTTTTTTCCCTCACTGCTGTTCTGCACTAACTGCTTTGATACTTCCATGCATCTTTTTCAGTAGAAGAGCATCTCTGTACTGTTTCCCATTGCATATTTCAGCTGTGACAGTCCCTGCACTTTGCCTTTCATTTTATCACCTGCTCACTAAAAGCAAACAAACGAAAAGAGGAATCTTTCTAGTTTGTCTTCAGATTTGCAACTATCACTTAGCTTTACAGGGATGATTGTGTTTCTACTTCATTTTGTATTGTATTTTTTTATAGGCATGTGGTGACCCCAAAGCCAAACCATCCTATCTTATTGACAAAAACCTGGAATCTGCTGTCAAATTCATAGTCAGGAAGTTTCCAGCAGTAGAAACACGCAACAACAATGTAAGTATCAAATGGCTGTGTAACTATTTTTCTTACTACCCTTTCAGCACCATCTGGGAGGTTTACATTTTCTTATAAAGCATCTGATGCTGACAGTTGCAGTTGGAACATAGTTGTTGATTCAAATGTCTGGCAGGATACTTGAGAAGGAGCTGTCTTTAAGGAGAGACTATGAAACTGTAATTCTGGATGGGTTTTGTTTGGATAGGACTCTTTCTGGTTTTCTTTGTGCCTGCTCTCTTCCATGCCATTTCAAACAATTGTCAATGGGAAGAAATCCTTGGAAAAATCATGCCTTACTTATTAGAAAATCCTGGTGACCAGACTGATTGAAGAAGATGAAAGCTGCGTAACTTTATTTGAGATGTGTCCTAACCAGCAGATCAGTAAAAAAACACGTCTGCAAAGTGGGAAGAAGTGTTTGTACTTTACAGGTACCCTTGCCTATGGAGTCAGGGTTATTTATGCCTGTGGAAATAAAGAATGCTTTAGTACATGAGGAGAAACATTGTGTAGTACAGAAATATGGAAATAAAATTGTTTCCTCTTCATATAGTGAATTTAGTTGCAGAAGTAAATTATATTTTGCCTTTGAGTGGCTCTGTATTGCTGAGTTTGGCTTTGAAGCCTTTTTTTAGGTAATTGTTAGGCTAGAGGCAGGCATTTTGGCAGGTGATGTACTCTTGTTTCCCTGTTTCAATTTGAAACACAAGGGCCCTTCAGATGTTTGTTGTACCTGCTTATATTTCTTTCCAAAGGTGGGAAGTGGAGGTAGGTGTTGGGTTTGCATGTTCCCTGCATGCAAGTGCCTGCCTGTTTGGGAAGTTTCTGCAGAATGATAGGGGTGATAGCAATGAGAATAATTAGATTATTTTACATTGTCATCTCAAATTTTTATGTAGTGTCTCCAGTAATACCAATGGAGAAAAAACCCAAAGAAACCAGAAGAAAACTTTACCTTATGGAGGAAACAATTTCATTAACAATGTGCTTTTTCACTTTAAAACTTGTACATGCTTTGCACTATCTAATATTGCTCATCTCTGTATTGAATTTGATTGTGTGAGTTACAAATAGAGAAATTCTTTATCAAATTAATGTGAAAATAGTAAATCTGTTAAACCATGTTTGGTAAATGCTTCTGTGTTCTCTAACCTTGGGTGGCAGATCAACTGTTAAAAGATAATGTACATAGAATTTACTTACTGCAGCTGCATGTATGCTTTAAATGTCTTCCAGTTGTTGATTATCAGTTTGGAACTTAACTAATGATAGACATTTAAGGATTTGTTGCTGTGAAGTTTATGGAAAGAGATCAAAGAAAACTTGCTGTATTTTGACAATCACAGTTTCTAAAATAGGACACACTCACAATATTTTGTCATGGCTGTGTGTTTATTTACTATGAGCCAGCCAGGCCTGTGTTTATCAAACACAGTTGACAAAAGCCTACCCTCCTTATGGATGAGCACTCTTTAAAGCAGGATTTTAAGCTCTAGCAGTAGGCAGCTGGGGTGTCTGTCCTGCAGTCACAGCTGATGGCATTTCACTTAGTTATTTGCAGGTGTTTCCCACAGAGTGTTGTGACTCCCATAAAAACAAAAGGGTGATCAGAGATTTAAAAGGGCAAGAAGCTAATTGGAACAGAGACACATTGATTAAAGAAATATCACAAAGGGTTACTGCAGTGGAAATAGCTAAGAAATTGTGAGCTGTGTTTCTTCCTTGCAGTGAAAATTCCAGGACACCCTTTCAGGGAGGGGTTTTGGATTTTGTATGTTGGAGTACAGCAGTTGCCACTGCCTAGCACTGTGTACCTTTGCTTTCAACATGTCAGCAGGTGATGGTGCTGAACAAGCTTGCATTCAGTTTTAGAGAATAGATAGTGCCACCTTTTTTGATTTTTTTTAACCTATTTTAGTTGTTTTTTCTTAGGTATTGTCATCTACAGTGTTTTGTGTCGTAGAAATGAGTGACGCATTTGATTGAGGTTTCTAAGCAGTGTTTGCTGTAATCAGATTATCTTGGAAAGCATGAATTTTCATTCTGTTGAAACAAGTAATTCTGTTATATTTGCTATTGGTATCTTTTACATCTTTATCCATGGAAAACTGAGTTCCTGGTTTGTTCCTCCTTCGGTGTTTGATGTGCTGAGTCATCAGAGCAAAGTCTGACAGTTGCTGGTTTTCAATATTGTACTGAGAGTGAAAGCTTGTGGGTAGTTCGAACAGGGAAGTGGCTGATGAATCCTTGCTGATCAGGCTGGAAAATTTAATTGAGTAGTTCATTTTCCAGAGGATTAATTATAGATAACTGTGCACCTTATCAGTTCATAACTCTGTCTCCCATTGTTCGAGGGCAGTCCCTGTGATGTCTTACACCTGCCCTTTCTTTTGCAATAACCATTGTCAATCACATAATCTTGAAATTGTGCAGTTTGAAGACCAGGCTCTTAAACTGTTAATGAAATGGGCCACCAGGGTAGTACTGCTGCACACTGTATGAAATAACCTGCAAAGGAAGGAATAAACAAAAATATAATACAAGCAAAAATATAATACAAGCAAAAATTTGAAGGATTCAAAAAGTGAGAAACAAGATAGAGTCCTGTTTGAAAGGAAAGTTTCTTCTGTGTTTGGAGGTGCTTTATAATTACTACTTATAATTACTATAAATTGACTAAAGTTTTGTTATGAAAAAGCCTTCTAAGCTGCAGATGGCTTCCAAAAACTTTTTAGCACCATTGTTCTTGGTCAGGTGTATGATCTGATTGTGCTTGTATTGACTCAGAGTACCATTTATTGTTACTGAATTTCCTGGCCTGGCTTCAGAAGGAAAGTTCCAAAGTAAGGGATGCAGAAGCAGCCTGGTTTTTCTGATGGTTATTTAGACTTCATCCTGTTGTAAGGGGATACATGTGAGGTTCTTGTCACAGTGAACTCAAAAAAAATGTTCTAGGACCTAAAAGTTACTCTGTTCTCAGTCAATGCTAATACTTAATACCTTTTAAAACCAGAATAAAATACTTCACAATGGGGAGCTGGAGATGCAGAGAGGAAAAGACAGAAATTTTTTTTAGCTTGTGAGTAGGATTTGATACATCTGCTGCCTGTGCTGGTAAAGCTCCATGTCTTTATGTGATAAAGTTGTAGCCCCACTTCTGTTTTCTCAAATACCACCTAGAACAAGTAGTGAGAATATCTGCCTTCTTTCTTGAACATGTCTTTTTCTTGGTTTGTTCCTCAGCAATTTCCTTGTAGAAAAACTTTTTTTTACGTGTCTCTTGGAAAAAATTGATGTTCTGTCATTGCTTAGCACAAAGCAGACCAGTGAATCATTACTTTGAAATTCCTAAGTGTATAGTTAGTGAGGGAAAGATGTTTTCCAGATAATGCTAGTCTTCATCACCTAGTAGGTATGTTCATATCAATTCCATTTTTGTTTTGTATTGACTAATTTTCTGCTGCATTGTGTCTGTGGGGACTGGAAATAAGATCACTTGGGAGCAGAGGATAAGCAGTGTGAGCATTTCCAGTCTACCTGGGTTAGGATCTATTAGTTTTGAATTAGTTCACTTTATTGTTTTGAATTTTTGCCTTTTCCCTTTTAGATCCCAGTGTGTGTTTGGTTTGCCTCCTGTGTCTTTCACAGTTTCACTTCACAACAAGCTGGTCACATACAAATTAGATGGGTGTGGGACAGGTCGTGTGGGCACAGAGTGTCTGAACCTCCTTGGCTAAAGGTTATTAGAAGTCATTAATGCATGCTTTTATTAAATGCTTTCTGCTATTAAAAAAAACCTAAAGCCCACACTTTATAACCAGGCTTGATTTTTAGTTTGTGATGGGTGCTTTCAGTAATTAGTCTTTTTCAGAACACTTAATACAAATAATAACCTGATTTTCAAAGTTTTTTCTTTTGGCCCTGCAAGTGCTACAGGTTGTCAAGGAAAATGTCATTTGTTTGCTTGTTTCTAATGAAGCATTTAGTACTGTAATTTTCATAGCTCTAGTGAAGATAATTTAGAAACTTCTATCATCTCTGGAAAAGTAACTTTGGAGTCACAGCTCTGTTGCCTCATGTGTTGGTAATCCCTTTTTACTAATCATTTATTTTTGAGGAAATTATATAGTCATTAAAGCTATCACTGCTGTTTTCTCAAGTCTAACTTAAATTATTCCCATATTCAATAAATGGTAATATTTTTCTCCACCTTTCTGGGGTCTCAGATCTCTTGCATGGGAGACTTTCCAGATAACTTCCAAGTTGCTTAAGCAAAAACCCCCAAATTCCACCATAAAACTTAAGTGGCCTTTTCCATGAAGATTAAAACCTTTTCCAGGTGAGGGGGTGCCATGCAGAGCTGCTTTTTCACCTCTGCTCTTGCTCAGGGAGCTGATAGTAGTAAAGAGATAAATTTTCCAGAAGTCACTGAGGCAGCAGTTTAGGTTATGGATGTTCCTCTGCATGAGTGAAGTCAGATGATGAGCAATTATTCTCTGTGCAGCTTTGTATGAAAAGTTAAAATGTCTTATGCTTGAGAATAGAATATATTAATGATAGTTTCTTTCACAAGAAAATACAAAACATTTACAAATAAAAAAAAATTATCTACATGTTTACTAAAAAGTCATTCAAAATTCCAAGTGTTCAGACTTGCTTTAATGCTACCATACTTACTGTGCATGCAGGAGTGTCTGATGTCTTCAGTTGTTACAGATGTAAGACTGACTTAAAATGAAGTATCCTCTATAACAGAATATAGTATATAAATTTTTTCAGTCTAACAGTCATTTGTGAGTGAGCTTTTTTTTCATAGCAGTTCTAAGAGGTAATGTGAAATCCTAAAATCTCTTCAGAATGTTTCACCAAACAGAATTCTCATAATGTAACATCTTTTTTCAAAATAGTAAGTGCTGTCAGCTACAAAGTTTATTTTCTTGGTTTGACCTTTGACTGGGCCTGAATTAAAGATAGAATAACATCCAAACAGTATTTTTTATTTTATTTTATTTGTAATAAATCACTGTAGAACACTGCTGTAATTCATGTAAATCCATACAAGTCACTTGGCAAGGTAAATCAATTTTGCTTGCTCATGGCCTCATAGTGTCTGCAGTACCTGCAGAGGAGTGAATGTGTGTAACACTTTACTTTCTTCTTCGTCCATTAAAGCTCTCTTTGTTTTAATGATTGACATTTTAAGAGCTTGGCCCTTAAAAACCAAGAAAACAAACAAAAAACCTCACTGAGATGGCATTCAAAAAATTGTGTGACTTGTAAAAATATTGCAAAAATTGTAAATGAAGGTGAGAGAATGGGGAAACTGTTTCTTAGAGCTGAGAGGCAGATCAGTTTTTAAATAGAAGCCTTCCTGCTCCAGTTTCTGCCCTTATTAATTCCCTGGGAATGGTAAAGTTAGGGAGCATCACAGGTGGCTATTTCCTTTTCAAAACAGTTAACTTAGTGCTAGAAACTTGAAAACAAACTAAAATAGATCTGGTAGGTAGACATACATTAGTTAGTAAACATGTTAACTATTCTATTTTGTCTTTTATATGCAGCATAGTACTTCAGAAACTGCTTTTAATTTGAAATAAGAAAACCAAGGACACATCCATCATTCTAGAGTTAATTTACAGAATTTAAAACTATTTTTCTTTCCCTGCTGTTCTGCTATGGATTTTGTAGACACAGAGCTTTGTTCAAATTAATTGAGTTTTTCAAATGTTCATCTAAAGACTCTATGGGTGACAAGCATAGTGAGTATAACAAATGAAAGTAAGAAGACTGGCAGTGATGATTTATCTCTCTCTCCAAGAAATTTAACAGTCAGAATTTATGATACTGCTTTTTGGGGCTTATATTCCAGCTGGTGAGATTAAGTAGATGGTATTTTTGCTGAGGACATGGTAATATTTATGCTGTTGGATTGTAGAAACCAAATATAAGTGTTTAATGATCAGACTTGCAGGAAAAATATCACACTGATATAAGCAGAAAATTCACCTTTGTACTGTCTATTTCCAGATCATGAAATAAGACATTTATTCACATACTGCTGCTGCCAGTCAAATAAACATGATAAAAAATTGCAGGACTAGGGGTACCATTTGTTTTTACACACATAAGTCTCTCTGAACAACCTCTTCTAGTTGTCTCCTATTTTTCATGAGCCATCGTATTACATTGGTATTTATTCACATTATTTGTATGCAAGGTTTGCATCATTTCTCCCTTGTCTGAGCCATTCATATAAGCTTTAAGTGAGACTGTCTTGCATTTTTCAATTTTTTTCCTTCGCTTAATGTACTTTCTCTGGCATAATTGACTGTGTAAGGATCTTTGGGATTTAATACAAAGAAGGAAAAGCACAAGTTCAAGATCACTTCCTTCTCCTGTAGGTACTATATTCACAAAGTGTTAGCTTCACTCTTTCTTATTTATAAATAATATTCAAACATCATCAGAGATGTGGTATTTTGTTAATAGACAAAAGAAATAGTCTCAGATTAATTATTTGAGAGTTTTTTTTGATCTTGCCATATTATGCTGAAATTTCTACAGGTTTTCCTAGGTCTTAAATCTAATTCACCTCATTAAACAAAAATACTTTTGTTATAATTTGTCCTTTAAATTCTCTAAGAGTCAATAAACCACTTTCAATCTACAAGGATGAAAGTCTTGCTATAGTAAAAATAGCCTTTTGATGTTTAAATAGATATTTTTTCAGTTTATTCTATTTAAGGACATATCTTATTTTGTTGGTTATTGGCAACTTCCAATGACGAATTGGAGGCTAAGGAAAAAAGCCTCAAACCAAATACAAATCAATATAGCACCAGCAACTTCCAAACAGATGTTTAGAAGTTAGTGATTAGTAATAGAAATTAGTAATGGAAAGTTTTAATGCTGTGGTTGTGCAAAGAGTTACACCCACATTCTTGAGTGATAAAAAAGCAAATAAACATCCAAGACACTGCGTGCTTGTAAGCTGTTCTTCCAAACATCACTGATCAGGCTGTGCTCCATAAATTGAACTATTTGCCCTGTACTGATATAACAGTTAGTTTATATATTGTTTTGGTACTACTGTTTTAAATAAAAGTTTACTGACCCCCTCAACACTCAGAATTCAAAGGATGATCATCTCAACTCTCTAGGCAAGTTTTAACATCACTTATGTGTAAATATTTCTGGGAATATAGGTAACAAGATAAGAATGCACAGCAATGATTCCATAATCCTTAGCTGAATGTGGCAGATACCTTCTTATACTCTGTACAACTTCACAGAATTTCTGAAAATTTATTATTTCTTTTGTGATCATAGTTCCCAGCACCATCTCCCTTTTTGCCGTATCTCCCCATTTCATATAATGTGGCTTGAAATTGAATGTCCTGCAGGAGTGGCCAATTCAGTTGCTATTTGTTATACCAAAAACATGTGTACAGCAACTTATAATTTTGAGTCTCCTTTAGCATTGCACCTTGCTTAATATGATTTAGGATTGCAGTGGAGAAAATGCTGTTAAGGGGGTGTGCAGTGGTAGTGAGTTCTGGTTTTGTTTTTTCTCTGCACTAGAAATAATCTTACTTGTGGATCACACCCTGTCATCTCTTTCTGAAAATTCTTGAAAGGACTTCGCAGCTTCATTTGGGTCACACTTGTATTAGCTGCACAGAAAAAAACTATTTCTGCTTAGTCTTCTAAAAACTGGCAAGAAATGCTTTAAGTGCTAGGACCAGGGTGCAAAATTAAAACCACTCATCTTAACTGAATTTTCATTGTGTTGAGTGATGGAGCAGTCCTGAAAGTACAAAGCAGATTTTCCCCTGGAGTGATTCCAGGTGTAGGCACAAGCTGAAGCTGTGCTGGAGCTGCACAGCCATCCTGGAGCTCTGGAGTCTGTGTGACGATGCTGCATCCTTCATTGTCTGAGCTCAAGGAAGTTGAAGTTAAAGCTGTATGCTGGAAAAACTCCAACTTTAGTCCTCATGCTGAGGATCAAAATACAAATCTTGGGATTTGAAAACAGATTTTTGTACAGCAGCACATTAAATGGAAATAACTTATTTCCTGGTGCATGAGATTTATCAGGACAAGTTACAAAATGAACACATGTACTTGCACCTCTTTCAGTTAAGCCTCAGCTGATGAAAAAGACTTAAATAATAGATAGGCAGGCATTCAAAGTCCAATCCTTTGCCATAGTTTAAGAGTGGTCAGGAGTATTTTATAATGTAGCCATTCTGATTTGCTCATAACTGAGTATTCCTGTCTTCCTTGACAATAATGAAGCCTTGTTATGGCTCAAGACTTCTAAAAAATCTTCATCACCTCTGAAAATTCAGAGGAGAGAAATGAAACTTATCTCACATTTGTGAACCAGGCAGTTTGTTCTATGAATTGAGAAGAATTTTGATGCTTTAATAAAACTGATAATACAGAGCACAGCTTTATAAAAGAGAGTGAGCTGAAGAAGCATACTCAGGTCTAACCTCTCATGAAAATAAGCTAATCAATTTGAAGCAATTTTTTAATCTGTCCTATAATTGATTGCTTTTGTTGAGAAAAAGATGTTATTTAACTTGATCATCTTTAATTTAAAATCTTGCAGATTTTTGGAGGACACCTTTTCCTATTGTTCCTGTGCTTTAACTCATTTCAATTCCTGTATCAGGAAGGAGATGTAACTTGTAGCTGGATATTGCCAGTTAAATATTTGGATACTTGCAGTGCTGTGAGACTGTCATACACAGATAAACATAATGGCTGTTCACTAACAGCTGCTTTTTTGTGTTCTTAATTGTCTAAGTGATCAATCTTGTTCCTTCAGAAAATCTTTAAAAATAAATAGTATTTCATTCTGTTTAAAATATATATAAAAATAAATCCATGTGAGTTATTTTACCTTTGTATTCACATTTGCCTCTTCCATTTTATCCACAAGTGTCTAATGCTAGTGTTTGGCTTCTTTTATGTTTCTTTATTTTGTTGCTTTTGTTTGAATGTATTATTGTGTTTATATGGAACTGGTCAAAGAACCGTTACTGTATTTTATGTTTGTATCTACATTTTATTTTGCATGCTTAACGTGGCTTTGCCTGGATATTCTTTTTGGTAAGTTCAGAATTTAAAAGCATAATGTTTTTCTGTAGTAAAGTTTGTAACCTGCCACCTTATTTTCTTCCACCCCAAGTAACATAATTATTTTGGTTTTGGCATACTGATTTGTGCTCATGTACTGTTCTGCTTTTGCAAATTATACGTATGTGATAACATAACACTTCTCCTGACTACCATTTTCATCTCTAGCTGAGCTAAACAATATGACTCTGGTACTAATGTGTACTAATGTAACTTTTATCTTCAAAATGTAGTGGGCAGCTGTTAAAATGATCAGTGCTGAGAACTCTGTGTATTTGACACACACAGAGCCTCAGTCTTAGAAAAACCATGTTCCAGCTTCTTTGCATAGCCTGGTGGTTTCTCTGCGCTTCACAGGTATTACTTTGCAGCAGTCTTCTCAAGATCTTCTAAGAACAGTGTGCATGTTTATGTTTCTCTTGTAGCAACAGCTTGCTCAGCTCCAGAAAGAAAAATCAGAGATTTTGAAGAACCTGGCATTATACTACTTCACGTTTGTTGATGTTATGGAATTTAAGGTAAGGCATTACAAATGTGTAACTTGTTCTGTCACATTGGGTTTCTGTAATTTTATTGGTGAATTAACACTATATAATGAAATGGCTGAACTTGAAGCTCTGTTTTTCAAATAAAAAAAATGAAGCTCCATCACTAATCGTAGTAACGTGATTTAATTATATCTTTCTAAACTAAACTTATTCCTTTGTTTTTCAAGGACCATGTCTGTGAGCTGCTAAACACTATTGATGTTTGCCAAGTCTTCTTTGATATTGTAAGTTTCTAGGTTTAAACTTTCAATAATGTTTATATTCAGAGTCCTGTGGGGAGAAGGACTTGTTCTTGTTAGTTCAAGAAATATCACATCTCCAGTTACAAATGCAAGAGAAATAAAAACAAGGGAGGGTTCACATTTCTAATTTTTATAATAGAGAGATAGACCTTTCTCAGTAGGATTCTTATGGACAGTAGTAACAGTATTGTTACCAAACATAAAAAATTTTCAGTAATTTTTGATTTATTGCATCTGCAAGTTAACTCCTAGTCATCTGTATACTTATGCCTTGTGAGACTCACGAGAAAAGACTGTTACTTGTGTCCACCTAAGCTATGTGAGGAAGTTATTTTTGGGGTTGACTAAAACAACTACAAAAGCATCTAAAAGTCTTATATTTAAACCAAAATCACCAACCCCCCCAAAAAACACAGCAAAACCCACCACCAAACAAACACAGGAAAAAAAAAGCACCCAAAAGAAAATCTCCCAACACCTTTTCCTGTTGGTTTCAACTTTCTTAATGTTCTTAATGTCACCTTGTTATTTTTTGTCACTATTTTAAATTTGGCCAACTTAGATTCATAATATGAAAAAGGAACAGGTGTGTATTCTGTTACAAGGAAGGTGGGATATGTGATAGTCTTTTACATTTGGATCTTATTAAAATACAGTTCATAGGCATGGCACTGCTGACTGCTTAGTAAGCAAGAAAAGTTTTCCTGTCTGTCAGGTAATCTGTGATATTTAAGCCTGGAAGGATTTATCTGGATGTTTTGCTTTCATGAGTGTAAACAGTTCTGGGAATCTGAATGAATAAATTAAGGTTATAGAAAGTCACATGCCACCAGAACAAGAACTTTGTTCAAAAGACAGCCCATTGTATTAAAAAAATTGGTGGAAATGTAAGGAAAAATGTGTTATGCTTGTTTCTAAAAGTTTTTAAGTGATAATTTACTGGTTTTCATTTCTAGACTGTAAACTTTGATTTAACAAAGAACTATCTAGATTTGATTATAACCTACACAACTCTAATGATACTGCTGTCCCGAATTGAAGAAAGGAAGGCTATCATTGGACTGTATAACTATGCCCATGAAATGACACATGGAGCAAGGTAAAATACTGATTGTATAAAAGATGTGCATGATGTTAATGACAGTAACAGCTTCACCTCAGTGAATTGTTTGTTGTTGCTTTTAGTGACAGAGAATATCCACGCCTTGGCCAGATGATTGTGGATTATGAAAATCCTTTAAAGAAAATGATGGAGGAATTTGTACCTCACAGTAAAGTATGTAACTACTTTTCACAGGCATGCAGTAACCTTAATTGGGAGAAACATAGATAAAAAGTAAATGTGCAAGAGTTTGTTTTATTGAAGGCCATTTGGAATAAATTTTACCTGAGATTTCTGCTTACATTGAATGTCTAGGCCTGGGGATTACCTATTAAAAAGCACAACCTGCAGAAATACAGGAATTTTAAGATCTGTTAGTAAGGTGCCATTCTATTCACTAAGCATTAGATATTTATTAAAAATCACTTGTGGATCATCTGAGAATAGTTACTTTTGTGTTGTGTGTTAGCTTGTAGCTTGAAGTTAAAGAGATTCACAATATTTCTGTGAAGTTGATTGTTTTGCTCTGTGGCCATCCTAGATGAATGTGATTTTCTGTTTTCCAACCTAAGGGGCTTTGCTTTGGATTGTCCTTAAACTGGGAATCCTGGAGGTCACCACTGTGTCTTTAACAGTAGCTCCTGTACTCAAAAGCTGACACTTTGCTGAGTTGCCTGCACTGAGTTAAAGAAGCTCAATTCCTTTGGTTCTTTCTGTACAGATGTTTCTAAGTTTCTGTTCTTACACAGTTGGTTGTGTTGCAGTTCCACGGTGTTTTATCTAGGCTGTATTTTCCTGTAAGAATACCTTGGAAAAGTTACAGAAGTCTCAACAAAGTCAAAGTACATCTTGTTTTATCACTTCCCATTTGTTCACTAGATTTGCTAATCTGTCAAAGCAAACTAAATTTCTCTGATCAGGACTGACCAACAATTATAAAGACATTACTTTCTAGGTGCTTGCAAATTATTTGCCTAACAATTACAACTTACTTTGGAATCTTCAGAAGTAGCTTTAAGTTATTACCTAAAGTTTTTAAGGTTTGGGTTTTTCTTTACCTATTTTGAGGTTTAGGACTTTTGTACTAGGTTGTCTTTTCCTTCTTTAGCTTCCTTTCTAGATTTTTCTTGATTTCCTTAAACTTTTCAGTATTGTCACTAGAAGTTCAGAACTTTCCAGCTACTTTCCTAAGTGCTCTGAAGTGAAATAGTTTCCAATACTTCTAGCTTGTCTGTAATCTTATTGTTGTTACACTTTCCACAATTCCTGTCTTGTTAAGACTCACTTAGCTAATGATGTAATTTACAAGTAATCTTTTCTAATGCACATTTTAGCAAACATGCCTTACTTCTCAGTATTATCTTAGTTTATACTCTTGTATTTAATAGTGGGTCAGTCCTTTCCATTGACACATTTGTAAAGATGCCTTTCAGTCCAGTTTTTGCTCTTGTGATTATTCTGTGCTAGAAGCATAAATTGGGGTCAGGGATCTTTTCAGGTGCTGCACTACAGAAACATTCTTGGGCTGCACTCTTGTGGAACTGCACACTGAATTTGTCATTCTGTAATCCCACTGCTTTGCAGCAAATCAGGCAGTTGTTTAGTCCTTTACATTTAGCTTTGGCAGATGACTGTATTTTTTTTTGCCTGTGTGACCTCCTCTGCTCTCACACTGTTCAGGTCTGGCTCCCTGAGGATTCATTCAAGGACCAGTATTGAGAAAAAAGTCAGGGGAAAGACTTAGGATACACTTTCCCAGAGAAGCTTACTTTGCTACAAAGATATTCCTGCGGACAGTATCTGCTCAAAAGAATTATAGTTTGCTGCCATGGGGAAAGACATACTAAAGGAAGTGGCAGGGAAGGCACTGACACAACAGCTGGGATGCTTGAATAAGTAATGAACAACTTCCAGTTGTGTATGAGAGGGCTTTTGTGCCTTATTTTATGCCTTATTTTTTCCATGTCCTCTAATTCTGAACTCAAAATTTTGTAACTAACTAAAATAATAGAAATCAAACTCTTCCTTCTTTGCATCCTTCCTCTAGCCTGGAGTAGTTTTTTATATGTTAAATAAACTATGTGCAATGGGGTTTAACCTTATGTTTAATTTCAAAACTAGTTCAGTAAAACGTTTTGATGGCTGTTAGTAATAATGCTGAGGAAACAGTACTGACCATTCACACTAATCATTAGCCTGCTTTCTAGTCCCTTTCAGATGCTCTGATTTCACTCCAGATGGTCTATCCTCGACGGAATCTCTCAGCTGACCAGTGGAGAAACGCACAACTGCTGAGCCTCATCAGTGCCCCCAGCACAATGCTCAATCCTGCACAGTCTGACACAGTATGCTCTTTTAATTTACATTCTGTCAGAGAGTTAAGTAGGGTTTTCTGTAAAATGAATGTTGGATTACCTCTATGTGACTTTTAATCAGAGAAGTAAATATGCTGGTTAGAACAGGGGGAAAGTTTTCTCTCATTAAGTAAAGTTTCTATTACATTAACTTGTGCCTTCAGCTTCAGTAATTTGTTGACCAGAAGACGAGAATTTAGCTTCTGCAGTTGTAAAGGAGAGGAATCCTGAGTACCCTCTCAGGTGTTTGTGAGCCAGGAGACTGGAAATCAGAGCTGGTCCTTCCTTTAAAATTTATGTTTGCACTTGCTGCCTCAGCTATGATGTGAATGGTTGTCCTTCTGAAAAAAATTGAAGCTTTAATGGCTGTCAGGTTGTGATTAGTACATCAAAAGCTTTTCATTCTAGAATATTGTTAAATACAATGTTTATTGAAAAGAAATATTTGTCAAAATTTGTTCAAGGTGTTGGAGGGTATGGAAGCTCACTTAATATTCTAACCCTCAGTTTCTGAAGTGCTGAAACACTGACTCACTGTTAGTGGTCAGTGGCCTTCTATGATCAGCATTTAAGGCTTTGTTTGTTCCTTTTTACTAACAAGTACTTATAACTAGTGTGCTACAAATTACTTTCTTTTTAATAGATGCCATGTGAATACCTATCTCTGGATGCAATGGAAAAATGGATCATATGTGAGTAAAATATTCTGAAACAGCTCAGGGTTGTATTAAAAAAATTGTTTAACATTTAAAAGACCACTTGCTTTCTGTACTGTATAACAGCTGTGTTAATTACAGCTATTAATTACAATTAATAGCTTGATTAAATTTCATTTGTACTAATATGCAGTGAAGCTACAATTTAGCATGTGCTGCTGCAATAGAGTGTGTCATCAGTTTGTTCCAGACTTTGATTGGAAGTGAGGGCTTCAGTAATTCTGATGAAAGTAGTCAAGTAGCATCAGCATACAGTAATTAATTTCACACAAATATTGCAAAAATACTTCCATTAGAAGTGGGGAGGGAGGAATTTTTTTATATTAGAAAATGTTGTACATTAAAGAGTTTATTAATGATCTATGCAAACTATTTATACAAAGTGCATAATCATCTCATTGTTCTCTCACTGTCTTTGTGCATCTGATTTGTGACTTACATCAATGCGAACTTTTGAAGTTGGATTTATTTTGTGCCATGGAATCCTAAATAGTGATGCTACAGCTTTGAATCTTTGGAAACTTGCACTTCAAAGCAGCTCTTGCTTGGCTCTGTTTCGAGACGAAGTGTTCCATATTCACAAAGCTGCAGAAGATTTGTTTGTAAACATAAGAGGGTAAGCTTTTGTTCTCCTTTCAGCATCTCTGCTAAAACCCCATATTTTTTGAAGGACTCTTTCAAACAAATTACTTCTGTTTCATATAAATTTTGCTTAGGTACACAAACATTTTTGCTTGGTATCTTGACTGTTTCTTTACTGCATAAGTTTTAGGGGCCTGATTTTATAACCACTACACCTTTTTTTATCTCAGTTCTGAAAGCCTGGTGAATCAGTCTCTAAAATGACAAGTCTCTAAGATTGATGATCTCACCCACAAATCTCAATTTATTGAAGGGAAATTATGTTATGGATGTGGAGTTTGCTTGAAAAATTGCATCTTGCTGCCACTATTTCTGCAGTACATTATATGAAAACTCAGAAACAAAGTTGAGGCCTCTAGCAGCAAACACCAGGAGCATTTCAGTAGATTTTTGGTTTGATGATCTAGTTTTGGCATTTAGCTCTGCTCAGGAGCTGGTGTGTGTTTTCTGCTGTATCCTGCTTGCTATAATAACATTGTAGCTCCTCTCAAGTCCCACTCAGCTCTTTCTAAAATGTGCTGCTGATTCTTATACCACATGTGATTGCTTTTTACTTGCAGCTACAACAAGCGTATTAATGACATCAGAGAGTGCAAAGAAGCTGCTGTTTCACATGCGTAAGTGGCTTAAAAAGTTCTTCTGACAGATTTCAGGATTGGTTTTCTTAAAGCAAAATTATAAAGATTCTACAAACAGAATTTGTTAAATGCAGAATTAGTCATGCTTTTTCAAATGA
The DNA here is from genome assembly GCF_027887145.1 of Ammospiza caudacuta. Taxonomy (NCBI): domain Eukaryota; kingdom Metazoa; phylum Chordata; class Aves; order Passeriformes; family Passerellidae; genus Ammospiza; species Ammospiza caudacuta. Next base: position 11,297,176 of record NC_080600.1, on the reverse strand, counting down.
ATAATTTACTGATTGTTCCTTTAAATCTGGATTTGCTTAATGTCATTCCCAATTTAACTTCCCAAGTTCTGGATTATTTTTTAAATTATCAGGATGATAGTATTTAGTTTATTCATTAGTTATGTTTTGTCTGATTACAAAAGGTGAATGCAGATGAAACAGAAATGTTTTAATGTAGTCAAATGCACATCACGGAGAGGGGGCAGAGAACTTGGGCTTTAAATTTATTGATGCTTCAAGAATATATGGTGTTGGTGATGAGGATGCCAATTTTTTGAACCACATTCTTCAAAATTCTGACCTTTTGAAGTTGGTATAATATAATCTGCCTATGCTTGATCTTGAATGCTTTTGCAAATCAGGTATTCTGTGTCTGGCATAGTGGATAATGTATGTTCTTTTGATGCAGTGGTTCAATGCATAGAGAGAGACGCAAGTTTTTACGTTCTGCACTCAAGGAACTTGCCACTGTCCTGTCTGACCAGCCAGGCCTCTTGGGTCCCAAGGTAATGACAGCCCTTTTGGTTTGCATTTGTGCAAAAACCAGTGTGTTTCTCCACGGTAAATCCAATCTTTATTTTCTTTCGGGGGGAAAAACTCCTCACTTCACTTCGAAACCTGCTTAGATTTTAAGTTCTTGGGTTTTAGAGACTAGTTTCCTCTTGAGTGCACAAACTATTCAGCTGTTGTGTATATTGATAAGCTTGTGAACAATTGTGATAAGCAATTGTTCACAAACATTGTTTGAACAATTTTTGTTTTTCAGGCACTTTTTGTATTTATGGCATTATCCTTTGCTCGTGATGAAATTATTTGGCTTCTTCGTCATGCAGATAATATGCCAAAGAAGAGTGCAGATGATTTCATAGATAAGTATGTACATTTTTAATGCAGTTCCTTCAATAATAGAATTTCACAGACAAAATAGATTTGAAGGCAGTGGAATCTCAGAAAAGGTTGGCTATATGGAGCAGCTGGGAATGTTCAGAAATTTTTTTGGGGAATATTAAGTGTCCCATGCAAACAGAAAACTAGAAATACTGTCCTAGAAATTGGAGCACATCAGTGAAAATTCATACGTAAAATAGAAATATTTTATATAAGTTTTGGTTTTTTAACTTTAAAAGGCAAAAATAAAGTTTTTTTTCACGTCTTCATTGATTTTGCATTGATCAAATCAATGAAGGAGGCACGAAAACTTTCAGAAAAATTTATTTGTTGATTTGTAGATTGTCTCTTGTAGCAAAACTGTCTTTTAAATCAGCTAAGCTTTAGTTATGTAATACAGCTTTAGTGTCACCATAAGCAGATGGTAAAAATGAGAAATATGATTACAAGATTTTACAAGTGTGAATAGGCAGGAGATTTCTCAAGATTGTTGGACAAGGTTGAACTGAAAGACTGCAGGATTTTAAACAAGTAACAATCACAAGGCCATTTATAGAACTGGAGTGGGAAAATCTTGGATTCTCTTCACTGGATTTATGTGTTAATGAAAGATGGAGGTTCCAGAGCCTCTCTGAAACTACCTGTGCTAGTATTTCACCATCCTCATGGCTTGGAAAAAAAAAAAAAAAACCAACCAGAAAAGTAGTTATTAAACTTGTATTTTCCAGGTTTAACTACTTTTTGAGAAAAATGTTTTTGCAAATTGAGCTGTACAGAAGGGCTTCTTATTCAGAAAAAGAACTGAATACTTATACAAACCTTTGAGGATTACTATGGTGATATCCTGCTAACTTATGTCCTGTTGAGTAGATTTGAGCTTGCAGAGAAAATTACCTATGTAAGCTCCTTTTACAACAGTAACAAATACTTTCCTACAGAAATTAGCTATTAATAATTGTTTTAAAAGCAAGGTATAGGAGGAAAATCGGATGATAGAAATTTTTAAAAATATTTTGAGTGACATTTCTAAGCTTTTCCTTGTTTTTTTGTCCAGGCACATAGCTGAGCTGATATTCTACATGGAGGAGCTCAGGGCACACGTGCGGAAATACGGACCAGTGATGCAGAGATATTATGTACAGTATCTCTCTGGCTTTGATGCAGTGGTCTTAAATGAGCTGGTGCAGGTATGGCAGCATCATGGTTCTGCCTTCTCAAGTGCAAATTTTAACAAGGGCTTTTTGTCCAAAATTACATCATAAAGTGCATCCCAGTTTGTGGAGTTTGGTGAATGCTATGGAGTAAACCAGATGAACTTACTGCTTAATTCTGGGATTTAGACTTACATAAAAACATGTGGATTTTATATAAAATCACAGAATATCCAGAATTGGAAGAGACCCACAGGGCTCATCAAAGTCCAACTCCTGGCCCTGCTCAGGACACCCCAACAATCCCACCCTGTGCCTGAGAGCATTGTCCAAATGCTCCTGGAGGTCTGGCAGCCTTAGGGCTGTGACCCAAGCACTGGGGATCCAACCACTCTCTGGGGGAGGAACCTTTTCCTAACATTTTCCTTTCCTTTTCCTAATACCCAACATAACCCTCCCCTGACACAGCTTCAGACCATTACAAGTGGTATGAATTTATACACTGCAGTATTCATATATGAATATTATGAAGCACTGTTATGTTTAGAGACTGTAGAACAGGTACTGTCACTGAAGGAGTGTAGAAATCTTTTCTTATTTAGCCCAACCAAGAAATTATAAACTTTCTGAAGTGCTTTGGTTTTATTTCCTGGTGACCCCACTAGATGGAGCCCAAGCTGAAATGAGGGGAAAAATTTGCTTGAATTTTAGTTGACATTAATTCATAACAGCTGTCAAGCACCAGATTAGACAAGTGATTGAGAGGTAATTTGAATTTTTTTCAACCTTTAGGTTTCAATATCAGTTTTTTCTGGAATTATGAGAACCTCTGCATGGCATTACTTAACAGAAGTGTGGTCCTATTTAGTAAAACTACAAAGATTTATGTTACATTTTGTAAAATTTGAATGTTTAGTAAAATAAATTTCAAATTTTTTTAAATAAAAGTTTTGAGGGAAGGGTTTTTTGGACGTAAAGCAATGCTGATGTGGGCTCCATTATGCTCTGCAATAACCCAATTTTCATTGCAGACAGGACAGAAAATGTAGTGTAACTACATTTACTGACAGACGTTCCCATTTTGAGCTGATATTGGTTTGGAAGCAATCTTTTCTAAGTATTTGTAATCAGGCAATCAATTAAAAAGTGAAAGCTATTAAATACCACTATTTGAACTATTCCATTGATTAAGTTACCTCTTGTAGGTTTTTGAACATTTCAGAATATAGCTGATCAATGGGGCATAGATATTGACATTATTTCATAAACCAAGTTCAAAGTAATAATGATAATAACAGACACAACATTTCTTTTAGAATCTTTCAGTGTGCCCAGAAGATGAATCAATCATCATGTCCTCTTTTGTGAACACAATGACTTCACTAAGTGTGAAACAAGGTAAGTTTATATGATCTTTGGAAGATTGGCAGATTCCTCTGAAAAGTTTAATCACTTTTGTTTCATGTAATCAGTAGAAGGAGATAAAGTGATTTTGTTCCCTTGTTTCTCTTTCATTTTTGTATCTGCTTCTTGTGGTGTCTCCCTTTTTCAAAGGATGCTATTGGGTAGTAATCCAACCTTTTAATACAGAAAACATTACACATATTATCCTGTAGATATGTTAATTCCTTTTACTGCCACTGTACTGGATCAAAATTCCTGGGTAAAAACATGAGGTTCACTACCCAAATAACTCTTTAGTACTTTGGGGTTTTTAGAAGGTCTGATATAGTATATCTCAATTTGTTATTGTTTTCTAAGGGTTTTCTGTTCTATATTTTTCCCTGATGCAGTTGAAGATGGAGAGGTGTTTGACTTCAGAGGAATGAGATTAGATTGGTTCAGATTGCAGGTAAGAATTGGAAAATATACATGATGTTTCACTAACTTAAAACCAAAATGTTTCATAGATTACTGCTGTTCTAGGTTACTCTCACACTGCAAATGGGTGACAGGCTATCTAAAAACAACCTACTCTTAAAATCAAACAAATACTTCAAGAGATAATTTGCTATGTTTTGATATAACTTTGTCTGCTTTGGGTACTTTTTGCAAATCATCCCTTGGGGTGTTTATAACAGTTCAGAAATAGAATGTGTTGAGGCTGAGCTGTTTGGTGGGTGTGCAGGGTGTGATTCAATGTGCCTACACTGGTGAGGGAGAGATTACAAATTTGTGTTTTGCCAATACATTTGTTCAGCAGTTTGTCTGTGAATTAGTGCCATATCCAGTGGTTCTTTAGAGATTTCACTGAAAGGCAGTTTGCTGATTTTTAAGCTCTAGTGGAAAGAGAAGAATCCCTGCCTGGTCTTTAAATACCCAGGTGTCCTATGCATAGCACAAATATTATTTAACACTGATATTGAGCAATAGCAATAGAATTTGCACAAAAGCTGCTGCAGATTTAACACAGAAATTGTGTTTTCTTTCCAGGCCTACACCAGCGTTTCTAAAGCTTCACTTGGCCTTGCAGACCATAGAGAACTAGGAAAAATGATGAACACAATCATTTTCCACACAAAAATGGTAGATTCTTTGGTGGAGATGTTGGTGGAAACCTCAGACCTTTCTATCTTTTGGTATGCTACTAAAGTGACTGTACAAGTTTTTTATTATTTATTGTTTGGTTTGTCCTTGCAAGTGTGATTTTTAAATAGCACACTTTGTAGGAAGGTAGACCAGTGGAAGAATCAATTGGAATTTCTGGTTTCTAGCAGAATTAGTTTGAAAAAGATGTTTATGAACATTTGTCAGACTTATTCTGACAGTCATATAATTGATCAGGAATCGTTTGCAGATTTTTTCTTAATACTTCTTGTCAAAAAATGCAAGTTTTACAGTCCCTATGTGGCAAACATCAGAATAAGAAATTATTCTGGTAATAATAATGATGTAAAATAGATGTGCCAATAAAATGCATAGCAAGTGAATGTAGAAAACAAACAAAACTTCCCTATACTTTCATCATTTTTTGGTATAAAAAATGTGTTTATGATTACATTTAGTTTGTGTGAAGTAACCCTTATTTGCAGTAAAAAATATACATATTGCATTTAATTGTCTGGTTAATAACTGATTAATTCTGTTCAGTTTTTATAGTCGTGCTTTTGAGAAGATGTTTCAGCAGTGTTTGGAGCTTCCCTCTCAATCCAGATACTCAATTGCATTCCCACTGCTTTGCACTCACTTTATGAGCTGTACCCATGAACTGTGCCCTGAAGAGGTAATTTTTCAATTTTGGTTATTTTCATCTCTTATTGAACAAAGAGTGAACTAGAGCTGAACACTGCAAGAAGGTGTTTGTTATGGCAATTTAATATTTGAGGGAGGAGGGTGCTAAAAATATTAAAAAGGAGGTAAAACAAGTAGATACCTTGTTAGATGCATAAATCCTGCATAAATCTCTAAATCCTTTTCTCAAGTGAGAAAGAATTTTGATCTCTGCTTTAAAGAGGGATTAGCTAGGGTACAAAAATTAGATGACTTTTCAGGCTTAGATGCTAATAAATCCTCTCTGCCTGTTTAAACTTAGAAGCAACAGTTTTCCTCTTAAATGATATATACAATCATGGCTGGGAGAAGGAAATAGGAAGCTGGGAGTTCTATATGACTTGTTACAGTTTTCTTCAGTAAGAAAAAAAAAGTGATACACAGTATAATGCAAGCATTTGCTTTGATCAGAACTGGGTAATGGCAGCCTTGTTGGTTAGAGTTAGAATTTAAAAAATACTGTGGTGCTTGAAGAAATGGACTCTTTGTTAAAGGAAGCAGTTAGAATCTGAGGAAATTCTTTCTATTTTTGTTGTAAGGGCATAAATCCTTTAGTACATTTCCTGTATGTCCATTCACTTTGAAATTAGTCTGGGAGTTAACTTGGCCATTGTTATCTAGTACTTATGAAAATGTTGTTTTCATTGCTAACAGTGCTCATCTGAAACAATTAGTTGAGTAAGATTTAATGTAATATACACAATATGGGGTTTTCTTCTTTAAAAATAAAATTATTTTCTGCTAAGCTTCATTACAGTATACATCTATATAGATATTTTCCTTGTATGCTTTCCTTTAAATAGCAGACAATGCTATTTATACTAGACAAGCATTAAAAAGTTTCCAAGAAAGCTGAACCCTTCAGGACAAGAGACATCTTTGAGAACAGTTATATTAACAGTAGGAAATCAGTAGCCAAAGTCCACTGGACACTAGTTACTGTGCATTCAGCTGCTGCAAGCACATTTTGTCACAGCCAGCAGAACTTGAAATTCAATATCTGAATTGTATTCCTCAGTAACTATTATAATTTTGGAAAAATAATCTTTGCTGTGCTGCATGCAGTCTGTCATAGTGTGGCTGATAGAAAATAAACATCAGTGGTGAAAGGAGGATTTCAGCAAGACAGAGGCTGTGCTTGTGCAGATCCAGTGAGAAAGGAATAGAATCCAGAAATTAATGCAGCAGGGCTTTATTACTGACTTTTTCAGTGATCTGAAGGACACTGCTGTCTCTATAGCTTGAGTTGCATGCTCTTTTCCCCCTAGACTTGGGATTGGCACATACTAATGAAGGGGACATTCAGAGAGACCTTGGAATATTTGACACAGTAAAGCAGACTTGGTCCAAAATTAAATGTGAAAACCTATTCTTCAAACTTTTTTTGGCCTTTTTTTACAAAGAATATTTTTAATGGTGACTTTGGAAATTTCATGGTTCAGATTGCTTCCAAAAAGAAAAAACAGCCAGGAGTCAAGACTATTGAGGACTAAATAGTTTATTATTTCCCATATCCTAGTTCTATGATTAGTGAACTGTTCTCTGCAGTTCTGTAGGACTGATGGGAAACTGAAAATCCTGCTTTCTTTTCTCCCTTTTGAACAGCGACATCACATTGGGGATCGAAGCCTTTCCTTGTGTAACATGTTCTTGGATGAAATGGCCAAGCAGGCTCGAAATCTCATCACAGACATTTGCACAGAACAATGTACACTGAGTGACCAGGTGAGGATGGTTGTGTATGTTTTCATTTTTTATTTTATTTTAATTTGAGATTTTCTCCATTCAGCTTTCTGGATATTTTCTGTTCGCTTTTTTTTCTGTGTGTTCGGGTAAACTTTCTGTTTATTAAATTGAAGGTGATTTGAGCAGGAATTTTTAATACTAGAATTGTGTCAAAGGAAGAATGTGTTACTTGTGTGATGAAATGTGCTAAAAAAACTGGATTTTAATTTGGAGGGGCTGTTTCTTTTTGTTTACTAGTTGTTGCCAAAACATTGTGCCAAAACCATCAGTCAAGCAGTGAACAAGAAGTCAAAAAAACAGACTGGAAAGAAAGGAGAACCTGAAAGGGAGAAACCAGGAGTAGAAAGCATGAGGAAAAACAGATTGGTTGTGACAAAGTAAGCTGTTTCTTCTGTTCCTTTCACCTTGAATCCCAAATCAAAATGTGTTTCACGCATTTCAATATGTTTTACATATTGAATGCTTCTTGCTTAATTTGTTTGAATAAATTTAATTGGCTGTAAGTTTGACAGCTTTGCAGTTTGTGAGCTTATGATGCTTCTGTGGCTTGTAGAGAGACTGAATTCTGTTACATAAGTAATAGAATTTTTTGTCTCTTGAATTTATCCCCTTGGCTGTTTCCTTTCCTGAGCAGAAAGAACCCCTGTGCTGTAACAAGGCTTCTTAAATAGTCATATTAACTGTGGGCATGTGAGGCCAAGGAGTGGGTGGCATCTTTGATTCTACCATGCTTTAGCTCTCTTAATTACAGCCTGGACAGGAAGTTCTTGCTGTCTTCTAAATCACTTAGACATCTATTCTTTTTTGGGGGAGGTAAAAAGAAATCTATATATAGATTAAAAAAATATATCTCACATCACTGTATTTAATACAGATCAGTATGCAGTTGTAGGATGTTTTCTTGGCTAAAATATTGGTTTTTAAATATGCTAGGAAAGTGTCTTGAAGCAGAACATGATAACAAAGAGTTAGACCTGTTCTTGCTTTTGAAGCATTATTCATTCGTGTGCCTTCCATGATAGTATACACTTCTGTTACATTAAATATTTTTATTAATTTCTTGTCTATTTTTAAAGCCTGGACAAACTGCATACTGCACTTTCTGAGCTCTGCTTCTCAATCAATTATGTACCAAACATGGTGGTTTGGGAGCACACGTTTACCCCAAGAGAATATTTGACATCTCACCTGGAAATCCGCTTTACCAAGTAAGAAACATTGTAGAGTTAGAGGCATTGATAGACAAGACAAACCTTTGCTAGTTTATGTTGGAAATATTGTGTACTTGCTACATTAAACTAGGTTTTAAGGGTGGATTGTGAAACCTATGAGTAGAATCCTAGCAAAATGATTATAAGTCACATGTGCAGACATACACAATAGTCAATTCCTGTTTTAAATTAAATGTGTTGAAGTCCATATAATCTGTTTAATAGCCAGATCTGCCTTTCCAATCCTGTGTATTTTGTAGGAGCTGGTGATGACTGTTTGTAGGCATGTATTAAGATATGTATTCCCACCATTCTTTTGCACAGTGCTGGAGTGATTTTGAGTATTTGAGTCCACTGCCTTGCTAAAAGGAAGTCTAAAAATCAGAAGTCAAGATCTGACAAAGCCAACTGAGAATATGTGCAGTTACTTTTCTTTTTTTAATAATAAAGTGTTGGTGTTTGATATTCCTGTCTGTTCTAACTTTGATCTTCCCATAATTTTTTACAGAAATAGGCAAATGGCAACTTTTGTAGAGGACTTCATATTTAACCAGCCAGTTATCCTACTATTTTATACCAAAGATCACTGGTTATATATTTCAAGCAGGGTATAAGGCTTAATCAGTTTAATCATTAAGACATAATATTAGGTCACTGGAGCATTCCATCAGTAAGATAAGGTGGCATAAAAATGAAGATAACTTCATGGTATTTTAAGAAGTCAACTCTTCAGGTTTATGAATTTAGACCAGTGTTGGTCACTTGTGCTTATTTTGATTTGGGGAGGTCGCCTTTTGGATTGGGGCTGAAGCAACCAGGCACATTACTTTCAGACTGCTTTCCTTTTTTTTGCTTCATGAAAGAAACTTGTAAGCAGAGCAGAATAGACAGTTTATAATTATTTTTCAGACCTTCAAGTGGCATTTATTTCAGAGGCTTGCCATGTTCCTTAAATGACAGTGTCAGTGTCTCACTGTTGGGATTTCTTTACTGTTTTAACCTCCTCTGTGTCATGTGTGCTTGGACTGGAGCTTATTATTATGCCACTTAATCTTGTTATTGTATCAATTTTGAATTTTTTTTTTTAAATAAGAGACTACTTCAGAAGCAAACTGTTGAAAATACTTAACAACAACAAAAAAGTTACTCTAAATAATGTGTTCTTCTCCAGAGTAACTCATCCTGTTTACCTGTGATGATACTATCTACCAATTTCTTTTTTTTTTTTTTTTAATTGCTGTTCTGTCTTTGAAAAGTACGTATTACTTAAAAGCTTGGCTCTTAGAAGTCTAAGACCATTACAAATTGAAAATAAACACTACAACAGGTATTTGTTTACTAAGACTGCTTTTAAGGGTCCCCTGGCACAGTTTGCTTGAGGACCTGGTTCCAGTGACATACTGGGTAAGGTCCATGTCCATGTATGTTAAAATGCAATATACAGTTCTACTCTAGCTTGAAAGCTATCCTATGAATGTCTGTTATTAGAAACCTGGTTTTATTTATAGTGAGAATTTGAGCAAATTAAAGTATGTCCTGCAGTTTCTTGGTTCCTCGATTAAAGACAGAAATCAGACTGTGTTAGCTGAAGGGGGATGTATTTTTCATAATAGGATTTCTGTTTATTTACTTCATGTATATATTGGATATATTTTTCAATTCATACTATACTATAGCTATGTTGTTTTTTAAAAGATATTTCAAACTATAACAGCAGCTTTGGTCAAATAATTTTTATGTTAATATGCTTTGAACACTTCAATACATGATTGCTCTTGCATCTCCAAGAAGTTCTAAAAGACTTCAAAAAAATTAATTTATTTGTTGAAGTAGTTGTTACATAAGCCTTGTACAGTGTGGGTTGCTTATAAGGGGGAAAAAACTTAATTTAAAAAGGGCTTGGTGAGTATTAGTCTCATTAAATTTTTACTGGAACCACAGATATAGTTGTCTTTGGAATCCAAAACTGTTTTTAAAAGTTTGGATGTAGCATGTGCATTGATGAGAGTTTTATACTTGAGGATTTGCGAAGTATTCAAGTAAAGTGAATATTTTCCGTGCTTTAAAGTGTTTCAGACCAGGTTGGATGGAGCTCTTGAGCAACCTGATCTAGTGGAAGGTGACCCAGGAGGGGTCAAACTGGCTGGTCTTTAAGGTCCCTTCCAACCCAGGCCATTCTATGAAAATCTGTGGACATAAAATCGTCTTTATAATTGCATCTTTGTTGAATTTTACTAAGAAATTAATTTTTTTTCTTCTTATCCCTTTGTTTCCAAAAGGTCAATTGTTGGAATGACAATGTATAATCAAGCAACACAAGAGATTGCAAAGCCTTCAGAGCTGTTGACCAGTGTCAGAGCCTATATGACAGTCCTGCAGTCAATAGAAAATTATGTACAAATTGACATTACACGAGTGTTTAACAACGTTCTGCTTCAGCAAACCCAGCATTTAGATAGCCATGGTGAGCCAACCATTACCAGTCTCTACACAAATTGGTAAGTATTGCATCAATGCTTGTTATACATTTTTTAGAGATTTTTATTGTTGCTGTTGTTTAATGAAGAATCTAGACTTGGAGAAGTGGAGTTACATTAATTTTTCTTAAGTTTCCAACATCATATGTTTGTTTGTCTCTGTACCTGTTAAAAGCAGCTTGAAATTTGCCTGTTGGCAAACTCCTTATACTTATTATAGGGATGAGATATAGAGTGGAGTTATTTTAAATTTTCTTAAGTTTCCAACATCATAGGTTTACCTTTGTCTCTACCTGTTAAAAGCAGCTTGAAATTTGCCTGTTGGCAAACTTATACTTTTTATAGGGACGAGACATAGAGTAAAATCAGTTGAACTATGAAAATAAAGCTTTGGTGTATGGGCTTTGCTGTCCCTTGTCACACAGCTGTGTGACATTTCATCTGCATAGAGTATCCATGAAGATGTGCCTTTTCATCTAAAACATTTCTCTTTTCTGATAAGGTATTTGGAGACTTTGCTACGGCAGGTTAGCAATGGTCACATAGCCTATTTCCCAGCTATGAAAGCATTTGTGAATTTGCCTACAGAAAATGAATTGACATTCAATGCTGAGGAATACTCTGATATATCAGGTAAACTTTGATGTTTATACTATATTTGTGAAGGACAGTTATTGTATTGCTTGAGTAATTGGAATAACAGCAACTGTCAGAGCAACTGTTGCTGAAATAACAACTAACTCTTAGAGTTAACAGTTGTTATCCTTCAGTAGTATTTTAAGTACTTTTTATTCATGCTGCCTCTTGTCTCACTTTTCCTGTTTTTGCTCAAAGTAGCATTGCATTTAAGCTAAAGAGATGTGTGTCAGTTTACTACCATACAAATTCTTGTCTTTAAAATTATGCTTTCGAGTAAAATATTGGGCTGCAAATAAGTGAAGATGGAATATTGGAAATAGAAGAATTTCTTTTATTTCTCAGAAATGAGAGCCCTTTCTGAACTTCTGGGACCATATGGCATGAAGTTCTTGAGTGAAAGTCTGATGTGGCACATCTCTTCACAGGTTGCTGAGCTTAAGGTAACCTTGGAAGCTGGTGGGTGGGAACATTAATTGAAGTCTTCTTTAAACAGAAGGAACTTCAATGTTCAGAAGAACACAAGAGATCTGCATTTTCTTAGCTGTTGATTGTCCTCTACATAATCACTTTTCCCTTTCTGAAATAGGGTGCTTAGCATTGAGACTGCAAAAATATTTTTATAAGAATAAGCGCTCTATTTTTTGCTTGAAGAGAGTTTAAAAATACAGCTTGGCACAGCCTAAGTTCCTCAGCTAACAGGAAATTTGGATCTGACATTTTAGAGATGTGATTATGCAATCTCAAATTTAAATTTTAATCTGTTAAATATTTGGAGAATATTTCAGGAAAGTTATTACATGTACTCTAATCTTACAAGTTGCATATATGAGAGCTGTTAAAAATTAGAAACAGACATATTTTCTTTTCTTTTGGCCAAACTGAAATGAAAACTACTGCACTTGAGTTTAACTGTTTCAGGCTAAGGTGTTGGGACTTGGAACTATGTCTTTGCATTCTCATATTATAGAAAGAAGAAAATTTCAAGTAAATAGCATCAAGGTTTCACAGTCAACTTCCACTCTTGATCCCATTTTTCAGTTTTACCAACATTAAATTTCAGCATAATCAGTGAAAACAGCAATCCAAAAGAATTGATGACTTTTTGAATTTATATTTTTTTATAATATGTATACTTTTCTTCTAAAAAGCTGAGTGGCATAAGGACCTATTGTCTGATTTTCACAGAGTTAAATTCCTTTACTTTAAGATGTGGTACACATTGCTCAATACAAAAATCATATTCTTAGGGGTATCTAAATCCTCTGCTTTTTGATTCAGAGCTTGCTTTTGTGTATAGTAGTGACTGATCATGATATTGATGTTGGAGTCCCATTAAGAACACAGTGGATACATCTGTATTCCCTGGGGTTAGTTGTTTTTCTGCCAAGTTGAAATGTACTAAATCAGGCATTTATGCAGCTGACATGCTGAAATCTAAAGCTGACATGGATCTTTGCTTCTTTATAGAAACTTGTGGTGGAGAATGTTGAAGTTTTAACACAAATGAGGACCAGCTTTGACAAGCCAGACCAGATGGCAGCACTCTTTAAAAGATTATCATGTGAGTATCTAACAAGATCCTACTAAAGATACACAGATATTTTCTATATTTGTCTTTGTAAAGAAAATGGGAAAAATTAATTTCTCTGTATTGAATATCCATAAGCAGCAAAATGTACATGACCTCATATAAACTGAGGGATCATTTTGAACTTTTCCAGTCTTCTCATGTACAAAGTGAGATTTCAGTGTTATTTAGTGCACAGGCACAATATTAGTGATGAATTTTGAGCATCATTTCAGGGATGATAATACCTAGCTGTAGCGGCATTAATGTGGAAGCCTGATACATAGCTTAATGTGAAACAAAAAATAATTACAGTAAAGAAGCATTTTTGTCCTCAAGAAAGCACAGAACAGTGCTAGAATCCAGGACTGCCAGCTGTGTATACTAGGTTTCATTCCAGGAAGTGGTAATTGTGATAGTCTTCTACTGAAAATCCCGTTGTGGATTCAGCTATAAAAACCTGCTTTAGCACTGCTTATTTTGGCTCTTTTAAGGAAAGGCTTTGTTTCAGTACCGTGTTGCTTTCAATATTTTGTGTAATATTTTTTTTCTCTTATTTAAAAAACTGATCTTTTAAACTTCAACATTTTGTCCATTGTTCTCTTTTCAGCTGTTGACAGTGTTTTGAAGAGAATGACAATTATTGGTGTTATCTTGTCTTTTCGGTCGTTGGCGCAGGAAGCACTTAGAGATGTAAGAAAGAACTGAATATGTTCTGAATCATTTTCATTGTGTTTAACTTAATGGAATGGTAGGATATTTGAACCTAACTGTTCAGGAATGCTTAAAACATTGTCATCTTAAAAGGTTGATGACATGTGGGTAAAATGGCAATACTCAGTTGTAACTGAACTTGGAATTGCAACTTGGGGTGAGGGAATCTGTTTTTTGAGTACTGTTCGGAGAACTGTTGCATTAAAACATCAAATTTAGTTTAGATCATGTTTTCTGTGTTTACTCATTTTAAAGCCTTTTATTTCTCTCCTTCATTGCAAACTCTTATTAGGCTTTAATGTGTTAAATCTACAAACAAATTTAAATGTGTAAAGTAAAACCCATTAAAAAGGAAAATAAGCCCAGTAAAATAATGGTAGTGTCTAACTCATAATTAACATGGGAAGCAATTTTTCTCATTTTGTGCATATTTGTGTCTCTTAGGTCTTATCCTACCACATTCCTTTCCTTGTAAGTTCCATTGAGGACTTCAAAGATCACATTCCAAGAGAGACTGACATGAAGGTAATGTTTGGCTGAAAGGCTGGTAGAGTAGTTTTGGAGTTAACTGAAAATACGTAAGCAACAAGACTTTCATGTTTAGTGTTGAACATCCAGACACAAAAAACACTCTTTTTCTTTTTTTTTCTCCCATTTTCCCCCCTCTAAGAGCTTAGTAAATGTGGATCTGCAGCTTCTTAATGTTCTAGGGAAAAAATCACAACCAACTGATAGAATAAGTACAAGTCTCTCTCTGCCTGTGATCACATTTGAGAACTTTGATAGACTTAAGAACAAAATTTATCAAGTGTTAAAACAAGACAAGGGGAAGAGTGCTGAGCTGCTCCACACTGTGAGCAGTACAGCTGGTAAAACAAAATATTTCAACACTGTCTGGGTGGTTGGAGTTCTGTGCATGTAATAGTGACAAGTCTGATTTTTAACTTAAATTGAATTTTTTTGTAAACCCACTGTATGAAATACTTGTTTATAAATGCTGTATTTGTAGATGTTGGCTGATGCTTTAGATCTGGTAGAGAAAATATGTCAGTTTCTTTTGAACATGAGAGAAAGATGTAGAAACAGCTAATTGGAAGTCAGGGTGTTGCTTTGGAGGTAATGTGGGAAAGTATATGAGTTTTGTTTGGCTTGACACAGCAAAATTACCATCTGGTTCACAAAGTACAGACACAGCTGCTCAGTGGAGGTTAGAAACAAACAAAATCTACAGTCTCTGTCTAACATTTGCCAAATCTCTGAAATTCCTTAGTGCCTCAAACTCATTTTAAGCATGACAGCAAAAACTTGCTTCATCATCTTGACATGAAAGCCTTCAGTGTTGTCTTTCTTCTGGTCCTCAGGTGGCAATGAATGTATATGAACTGTCATCAGCTGCTGGATTGCCTTGTGAGATTGATCCAGCCTTGGTAGTAGCACTGTCTTCCCAAAAATCAGGTAACAAGTTCCAACTTCAAAAATAAAAATGTTAAAAAGAGAAAAGAACTGTTTAAAGTGCTGGGTGGAAACTTGTGTATCTTGACTCCTTTGTTTTCCTTCAATCAACTTTATAAAGGGCATAAGAGGATTAATTACTTGTGCCTGCTGTTTGTTGGTGTTAGCTTGAGAATCTCTTCAAATATGCATGAATGGATGTGCTGACCTAGAAAAGGATACCAGGTAGATGTAGAGGGAATTTAATGGTGAACACTGCTGTAATTCAACAATGACAATAAGAGTGTCTTGTGAACAGCTCGATCAGTTCTGTTGCACAGATGTGTGACAAATCTGTCAGCTAAGTGAGCATTAGGAGCTGAATGCAGCTTGTGAATTTCACAGTATTTTGTTGCCAGTGTGCCCTACAAGTGTTAACATGAACTTTACAAGGGAAAACAGTAAAATAAACATGTTAGAGAATTTACATTTATCACGCTTCCTCTTTGTTGCTTTAAGGCACTGCTGTGTAAGCTTTTCAGTTTTGTTTACTCTGGCATGTTCAAAGACATGAATTAAGACTCCTGAGTGTTTTTTGATGGTCTTCAGCTTTTTTCCTATCTTCCTTACTGAGCATTTCATGACTTTTTTTCCTCCTGATGTGCTCTGGATAGTTGATGTTAGAATGAGACCATGAATATTTAAAATGGTATATAAGTTGTTTGTTCTTACTTCAATTGTAGTTATTTTGAGAGGGGAAAATACTTTTCAATATTTGAATTTAAGTCCCAAGCACAATTTCTTTGTGCACATAGAAAAAAAAAGCAACCCAAAGTGTATTTGTTCTATATACATTATATGTATAACATACAAAAGTATACTATTGTTAGATATCTGGTATCTAAAATGCCATGTTAAATAGATTGTTTTCATTGTGGTACAGCTATGAAATGTTTAAGCTAGGTCAACAAAGAGAATTTCTGTATATTCTCATAATGGTTTATGATCTTGTATTTTGATTGCTACCTTTGGAATTTGAAATATTTTGCTTTTATTCACTTTTCATAGACATAAATTCTGCATGTCAGTAATTGCTGACTTTTTAAAAACTGATCTTAGGCTAATGGGTGATAATGCTGCCATTTTTGTAAGCACAAATTGACATGAGCGCACCATCACCTTCTGTCTTTTGCCAAAGGGAGATGCAAGAGAAGTTCTTCCTAGCTTACAGCAATAACTGGATTTATACCAGCATGAAAAGATCACTATTGTGTTCATCATATTAAAGGCTTACTAACTAAATCATGAGAAGTAATAGCATGGCAGTGGCTTCTTTTTCTTTTCCTGGATAACAGACTGGACATTTTGCAGCTCTGCTCTGTTTCTTTTGGCAAAATTGACATTAATATTCCTCTTTTCACAATACAAACATTGACTTTGTTGGATTTTGCTTTAAATTTCAATTTGATCAAACAATTTATGTTCTAATCTGCCTGCAGCTGAAAGGAAATATTTCAAGATTATTTCTTTAATTAAAGAACTTTCTTATTTTTGTTTTTTAGAAAACATTAGTCCAGAAGAAGAATATAAAATTGCTTGCCTTCTAATGGTCTTCGTGGCTGTGTCCTTGCCCACTTTGGCTAGCAATGTGATGTCTCAGTACAGCCCTGCCATTGAAGGTAATGTAGAGTCAGCTCAGTATTTGCTGGGAATGCTGTCTTCAAGTGGTTCTGGAAGTGTCTTGAATACATTCACCTTTAATATTTAATTTAACTATATTTAATTTTATATTTGTATATATTATATATATGTTTATATTTATATATAAACATATTTTATATAGAAAATTATATTTTATTATATATATTTATATTTAATTTTATATTTGATTATAGTGAACAAATTAAAAAAGCAGTTAGGCTTAATTCAGGCAAGTTTTTCTGAAAGTACTTTAAAAAACATTTACTTAACTCTTGTCTGAGATGACTTTCTGTGAAAAATTAGTTTGGTACTTGAAATTTTCAGAATAGTTCAGACACTGCAGGGGGCAATCTTGTCCTAACATGGAATCATTCAAGCACACATTCTGCATTAATGAGAGTGACACTATTTAATATAAAATATTCTACTAAGTATTAATGTTTTCATAATCTTTACATTGGCCTTGGGCCAGTCACACAAGGTGTCCTTTATATATTTTATGTGCTGTGTTCATACTGCCAAGCATAAAATTTTGGAAACAGAATCTGGAAGGTGTAAGGGGTGAACAGAATTATTTCCTACACAATAGTTCAGCTTTATTATTTAAGAAAAAATAATCTTTGCCTCAACAAAATTCTTTGCACGTAATCCACAGTTTTCTTTCTCTTTTTAAGTTGAAAAAAGGCAGTACTGTTCAAACACACTCAAAAGTCACCTTTTGGCTCTTCAAGCTGTTTCCTTTGTGATGTGTAACATGACTCACATAAAGACCATGTTTATACTGCTTCCATTCACTGGGATGCATGTTTTCTTTAATTAGTTTTGAAACTTGCATTATTTTTAATATGCTCAAAAATTGTAACTCACAAAGTAAGTGTAAACTGGGTTCTGAATATTAAAGTGCCAGGAAGATAGAAAAAATTTTGAAGGCTTTCTGTGTCACTGAATGTAGTATGTAAATCATGTTTTTTAGAGACACAGGATTGTTGTTTTACATGGGATTAATCAGCCTTTTCTTCAGTTTTGAATTATTAGGGATCTGTTGACTCTAGTTGCATTTTAAAACAGATAGCATAGACATCTCCAGTTGTGGAAAATGTTAGATAAATCTGATGTATGAGTAGAACTTGAATAATGCTTTGAAAATCAGAGAATTTTAAAGTTAAAAGGTTTTTCTGATGAATGGGGAGAGCAATCTGTAACCTGTTTTCTGTTATTTGTGCTCCTGTACTATTTCTGTTGCTCTTGGCAAACTTTTTCCAAGTCATGATACTTGAATAAAAATCTTGGAATATAGGTGAGAGCAGGCAATATCTAATGTAATTGATGAGGTGCATGGGTAGAAACTTCCTTGTTTGAAGATTATCAGGTTGGCTGTCTTTACTCAATCCAAATGAACTTTTTTGTATGTATGTAAGATCACATCTCTTAAAAAATTACCTATAGTTTTGTAAAAGAAATCCTCTGGGAGCACTTCCAGCTGCCAGTTTCTCCTTCAAAGGATCTTACCAACTCTAGAGTCTCAAAACCTGCAAGGCTTGCCAGGGGGGCAGTACTAAAAGTTTTACTGGTGTTTATATTTTCACATTTCCCCCTCTGCAAATTAATTGCTAAGAAAATGACAGGCTAGCTGGAGGCTCTCCAGCAGGTTAAATTTCAGGTGGGTTTGGCTTCCTCAAATTTCCTCTCTTCCCAAAACCCTCAGCATGCTAAAAACATGACTATCATGTTTTTAGCAGGCTGCAACAACAGATAATTCTTCTGTTGAAGATAAGCAGATATTCTTCTGCCTGTTTTATATCATGTAGCTTAAAAATTCCAGTTTATGTGGTTTCATTTACATTAAATAACTCTTAAGATGAAGTCAGGCAAAGCCTTGTTTCAAAGTGAGCTCTTAAAATATAGTTAATAGATGACATGAAGCTGTGGCTGGAGAGAAGTTACATCTTGCACTCAAATAAGCCCATATTAGAAGTTGTTCTGTGAGACATGGCCTGTGTATTACATAATTTTTTACTGAGTGAGGTCTTATTGAGAGGAAAATGTAGCAAAAGGTATACATAAAAAATGTTCACTCTACAAAAATAACTGAACAAACAGAACAGACTTTGTCATTCCTGCCTTCCCTGTATAATACTACTTTTTCTTGTGTTCTACCCTTATTGTAGAACATCTGGCTTGAAACACTTAATATAAATGGTATTTCCAGAATGTGAACTTAATAAATTCTGCTTTATGAAGTAAATTCCCTGGACAAATCCTGAATTAATCCATCAACGAGTCACAGATTTGAAGGAGTTTCAGCTTTCTAATCTGGCTAGGCATATCTCCCAAAAACAGACAGTGCTTGGACAGCTGTAGCAATGTCTGTATTCCCTCTGTCTGCTTCAAGATCAAGTCTGTTTCTTCCACTAGTTCCAGATAAAGGCTCAAAGTCTTAACAGACCTTTACTTTTATTTCCAGTACAGAATTTGAACTGCTAGTCGAATACCAGGCTAGAAGTCTAATTTATCGAGAGGGTAGAATAGAATACTAGTTTGCAAGAGCCCTGGTTCTTTTCTAAATATTTGAAACCTGTTGTGAGTTGGAACACAGCAGTTCTTTTGCTGAATTCCCTTGTTGATGCTTTTTCTACAGCCTGAGACATAAAAATGAAATCTCTTGAATAAAATGAGCCTCTTCAAAGACAAATACAAATTTGAATCAGAGTTAAGCAAAACAGATTTTCTTGACTGATGTTCATGTAAAAAATAGGAGACAAAGTTGGAGTATCAAATGTGGGGGCCCTGCTGAAGGAGATCCACAGGGATCTTCTCTGGGACCTACAGGTCAGCATATTCACAGACCACCTGGATGGAGGGGCTGAAGAGTGAGGTCAGAAAAATCTATGTATCATGTGAAGCTGTTGAAGATAATATAGGAATGAAGAGCTGCAGAGAAGTATGATACTGAGTGAACTGGGCAATAAAATGACAGCTAAAAGTACTTTTAGGTAACAATAGTGATGTGCATGGGGAAAAAATTGATTTTTCTCATGTGGAGTGATGGGGTCCAGCTGACCTCACCATTCAAGCATGAACTTGAAGTGACTGAATGAAAAGATGAGCTCATTGCTCAACAATGGTCAAAAAATAAGAATCGGCATGCTTGAGTACTTGTTAACTCCTTCAAAGACCACCTCCTTTTCATATGTTCACGCTTGCCTAAGATACTTGCTCAAGTGTATATTAATTTTGTATTAAAGTGATATATTTGACTTAATTTGCCTGGAAGAAATACCAGGTTTACTGAGTTCTTCTGCTCTTTGTGAAAACTGGTGTCATTTAACCATCTTCCAGGGCTCTGAAGCCTGGGTGAACTTTAGGCAAATGTTACATCTGAAAGTGAGCAATAGAACACCTTTGTTCTTGAGTACCTGCAGATCTGTCTGAGTGATACTGTCTGGGCATGAGATGTTCATTTACACAGAGGGGAAATAGTCAATTAGCTTATGAAAATCCTATCTTTTTGGCCTAGTCAAGTGTTAACACTTTAAAGTTTTGTAGAAACCAAATAAACTTCCAATATATCCCTTATTTCTAAAAGCCCCAGGTTGTTTCTCAGGTTGCTGTGACCATTAGGAGATGGAAGGCAGAGGTGTATTTTGGTGACTTTCCTGATAGCAAGTTTAGTGTGGAAGAGTTCCTTGCTCTCATTATGTAAGATGCTAAAAGTCCTCCTTTCATTGTCACAAGTCTCTTTAGTATTTGGTGATATTTTCCAAAGAATACTGCCTTTTCCAACATGGTGCTGAGTTGTTTTGAATGTTTTTTGTTTAGGGCATTGCAACAACATTCACTGCTTGGCAAAAGCTATCAATCAGATTGCTGCAGCTCTGTTCACCATCCACAAGGGAAGCATTGAAGACCGTCTCAAAGAATTTTTGGCTGTATGTATAACTTTATTCCATTTATTAAAATGTACTGTTGGTTTGGGATGCAATGCAATTGATTTAATAGAAACTGCTTTTGGTGCACAACAGACTATTTTCTATATGTTTCTATATACAAGTCTATACATAGATTAAATTTTGCAATAGTTCTTTAAAAACACTTGTGTGTGATGTTGGAAAGTTAGAGGAGCAAATCAGAGCAAGTGTCATAATTTTTTTCAGTACAATCTTTAGTATTTTAGCACATACTATTTCTCACATTGTGTGGCCCATGAGTGGGCAAAAAAATATTCAATGCATACAAAATCAAAATTCTGTCTAGCTGATTTTTCCCATGATATACCGGATACTTTATTTAGTTACCTTCTTTGAAAAAGTAGGATAAACTTCAGGTTTGAATTTTATCCTTCAAAAGGTATTGTACCTTTTGACATGCCTGCTCTTCTTAAACATGAACAGCCAGGTAGCAGCATGTTGCAGAGGTAGTTGGGAAGAGGAAATTTTTTTATGCCTCAGAGTAGACTGAAGATGAAAGCTACTGAAATCCTTAGTGATGCTTAGGAAAAAAAATCAGAAGTTTTTAGGTCATGGTGACCTGTTTTAAATACATTTTGGTGTGCTGCTTGAGTAGAAATAATTTTTTTTTTAAATGACTCCTGATTAGGCAGTACTTAAAGGAAAGGAAAGGTTAAAACACAGCATCACTTTAAATAAAAAAAATTACTATTGATTTTGAGTGGGTTTTGATTTTTCTGTTTGACATTAAAATATGTGGAGAAAAAGCCCCTTCCTCTTTATTTTAGGTAACTTTCTGTAACTAGAAGTTCACAGAAACAATCTTTCTCTTTTTTGGTGGAAATTCATTGCATTTTGTAAAACAGAAAAAACCCCTTTGGCCATTGACCTTGTCTAATGCAAGTGCTGGATGTAAAACATGAAAGAGAAATGGTTGTATCAAGTTGCATACATTTGACAAGTGAAGAAAACCAGTATAGTTTCATGTGATAAAAACACTTTTGGTATGAGGTTTGCATTCTTTCAGTGTTTATGGACTGCTTTCAGACCACTGCTTTTACTGCACAGACTATGACTTGATGGTTCAGATATTTTGTTAATCTTTCTTTTTTAACACTTACTGTTAGTCTGAAAGAAAAACAGTTCTCTTGAGAAAGAAATTACTGCTGCTGATGATCTGCTTTCCTGTCCAAGTTAATTAAATATGAAAAAAACCTTAGGAGGTTCTTTAATGCTGATGAGTATGTACTGTGTATCTTTTGAAGTACACATATTAACTTCATATGAAAAATTGATTCATGACAGTTTTTTCAAGAAGAAGGTTGTGAAAAAAGCTGTTTTTAAAGTTAGTATTTTAATTTAAAATCCTTTTCTGGTAGACATGTTGTTTAGGAATGTTGTGAAGGCCGAAATGATGATTGTACATCTGAAAGTTGGAAGGGGTTTCTTTCAAATTTCTATAAGGCATGAAAACATGGTGTATCAAGGCATCTAACAAATTAACTATTTTACTCTATTTTATTCTGTGATCCTGAGCTTGTAAATACCTAAGTACATGTTAGAAGTTTTTAGGATGTCTTCTAAAACTAGGATAACATGGTTGCTGATGGCAATGCCGTTTTCAGCCTAGAGATAATATTGATATGGGGGGGTAACATAAAAGTGGATCTTTATTGGAGCTGCAGGGACAGTTATGGAAAAATGTCCCCAAAAGCCCACAGAGGGTGAATACAGTTTGTATAACTTTAGCAAATTAGCATAATTGACAAAAAGCATCAATTAGGAGGACAAGTGGTGATGCAATCACCCCCCATCCTGGTTGAGTTCCCTCTCTGGAGCCCTCCCCTTGGTACTAGCTGTCCTTTGTTTATGAAAACGTGTCTCAAAAAGTTGTTCTCAACCCTGGTAGCCAGGAAGAGCCATGATAGCGCAGGGGCCTTGTGCCCCCAGGGCTTGGAGCTCTGGAATAAGTTTTCTGTCTGGGGAAAGGGCATAGAAAAGAACTGGCAAAATGAGCTAGAATACAATAAGGCTACAGAGCTCCAAATATATGTGTAAAGAATACAGAGAATACATAAGGAAAAAAAAGACAAAAATCAATAGTCATCATTTCCCCCCTTTTAGAGACTAACAAGACACTACCTTCTCTAGTCTCTACTCCATATTTAATCCTACCACCAGTTTACACAATTGGCTACACAGA
Source organism: Ammospiza caudacuta (assembly GCF_027887145.1). NCBI lineage: Eukaryota > Metazoa > Chordata > Aves > Passeriformes > Passerellidae > Ammospiza > Ammospiza caudacuta. The sequence goes on along the minus strand of NC_080600.1, from coordinate 11,274,231 downwards.
TGCTAACTATAACTACAGCTACTATGAATATTTTTTCGTCCAGGCCCAGTTTGGCAACAATGAAGTGAGTGTATACTGAAGGTATATTGATAAAGTATTATTCATTGACAGTTAAGATGACATTTCTTCAAAGCTACTTCTGTTGCAAAATGGGTAAAATTTCAAGCAATAAAAATTTCTATCACTTAAAACCTTACAAAAATGTAGTAAGTTGAAGTGTATATTGAGAAGGACAGAAGTGAGATGTTGATCTCCTGGGAGTTGTCATTGATTTCAGGAGACATCGTAATTGTCAACCAGTGATTACAACAAAAAGTTCTCTGCAATGAATTAATTCACTTTTTATATTAAAATAGCATGTGTCATTAATTAAACACTATTAGGAATAAGCCAATATGGCACATTGAGACTAAAGGCCAGTGATGGTTCATGTGCTCAGGATTACTTTCCTTTGTCATTATTAGTACAATGATGAGTCCATTGGCTTTGTCTAACAAAACAGCAGAAGCTCATCAATGCTTTGTTTTATTTATTGCTTTGAAATACTCATTTTGTATAGCTTGCATCATCCAGTCTACTGAAGATTGGCCAGGAGACAGACAAAACAACTACAAGGAACCGAGAATCAGTTTACCTACTACTAGACATGGTGAGCATTTGTGTGGTTTTTTTTCATTCCCCCAATGTGCATTTGTTACTGCCATCATCCTTTATTGCTCAGAACATTTTATCATGTTCAGATAATTTTCACTGTTTGCTTAGTACTTACCATACATGTAAGAATCAGTGTTCAGAGTGTGTAGGAGAGAATCCTCTCTGCTCAGAGGATTTCCTCTCAGTATCTTTTGGAAGATAACTACTTATATAGGAAAGCTAAATACTTGCTTTGAGAAGCAGTGAGTTTAAATGTAGGGAGTTTAAATTTAAGGGGTTTTGTAAGTTGGGGGTTTTTTTTTGTATGTATTTATATGTAAAGTTGTGTTTAGTTTATTATAAGTAGATAGTATCTGGGGAAATACTATCCCTAAAAATATGCTGTACATATACTAGGGAGAAGCACTGCTATAAATTTGGTGCAATTTATTTTCACTGTGAAATATGTGAGTGGTAATGGGATGCAGGCTGGAAGGATCTACATGAAACAGATTATCAGTAGCAGGCAGCAGAAGATGCTCTGCAAAACCTTGTGTTTCTGCTATTTTTCAGATTGTGCAGGAGTCTCCATTCCTGACAATGGATCTCTTGGAGTCTTGTTTCCCTTATGTCTTGCTGAGAAATGCATACCATGCTGTCTACAAACAAAGTGTTACATCCTCTGCCTAAGTATCTACTTACTGGAGATAAGACATAGCACGCATCTGTGTGGCCTCAGTTTTATCTGTAAACTGTGGAGCTATTTTACTCTATGGCCTGATGAACAGTTTTGTGAATTATAAATTTTTTCCATAAAGTTGTATTCCTAAACAGTGGTTTCTTAATATGGTTGTACTACAATATAAGCTTGGTTGATTTTAGGTTGCACACTTACGGAAAATTTCTTTTCTCATTCCTTTCTTTATTTTATTTTTTTTTTAACTTTAGAGCACCAGTTATGTTTTAAAAATACTACTTCTGCTATATGTTTTTTGATATTGATCATGCAAAACAAAAATTGCTTGTTTATTTCCAAGAAGAAAAATGTATGTAGTGATTATTTTACATAGAGTAGCTTTCATCTGTGTGTAAATTATTTCAAATAGGGAGAGTTACAAACTTGTACCTATTGTTCTTATTGAAAACAAATATTGGATGTGCATTTCTGTGAAGTAATTACAGCATTTCTAGTTTTATTTTGAAACGTTCACCAATCTCCGTACTATGACACTATCTAACATTAAAAATGTTATAGGACTGCTTATCCTACAGACAGTGATCCTCTCCCAATTCTCTTAAACAACTGCAAGTGGTGGTGTTTGTATAAAGCATAGTGGAAATTTTTTTTAAACTAACTTCTGTGGTGCCCTATTGGCATTAACACTACCATTGTACCCTGCTGTATAATAAACATTCTTACACATTTATCATATATTGATAAAATGTTAGCCCTTAACCACTTTTTATATGTTTTAAATTTTTGAAATTCAAGTGTACCTTCCATAACATACAATAAACACTAGACTGTATTATCTGTAGGTGAATTATTTTTAATATAAATGTTATCCTAGTATTTTAAGCTTTAACTGTGCTGTTGTGCATTGATTTACATCTCACAGTTCATTAAATATCAATACTTAGAGCTTTTATGTGAAGACTTCTTTTAATCCTTCACCTTTTGCGATAGCAAATCTTGTAAAAGGATGGAAGAAGGAATTAAAAGCAATGTTAAAAATGTCACTTTAGTGCCATTATCCTTTAAATCTTATTTTTACATAATAAAGCAAGAAAAGCATTTATATAGTATGTAGTTATGCCAGTTGTACCCATAGAAATAAGTGTATTGTTAAAGTATGAAACTTGAAATACTCCTAGAAGGGGCGAATGTTGCTAAAACCGTAACATCAGGCATGACTGAGACAGATGTATAATAGTCCCTTTTTTATCAGTCATGCAAATTGGCCTTGCAGGGTAGCATGGGCTCATTTAGCCTGAAAGCTGACCAGATGGTTGTGCTCTGTAATCCCTGATGTATAAAGCTGTGTGTTCCTCAACAGGCTCTGGACATTGTATAGAGCCCCTGTTCTTGGTGCAACTTCTGTGCATGCTGGTAACTTTTTCTGTTATGAAAGAGCTGTTGTGTGCTCAGTTACAATAGCTTCCTCTGTCCAGAGGAAAAAAGTACTGGAATAAAATTGTCCTAAGGAAGTAAGACAGTACATCTATATTTTTCCTAATTATGCATTTTATGTTCTAACTATGGAAGTGTTTTTAAACTGATAAGTTAGTACCATAATGAAGAAGTTTGTTCATAAAGTAATTAGGTTGAATGCAAGACTTATGAGTTCTTAAATATTACTCTGTAATATTTATAGTCTAATACATTCAAATGTTCTGATTTCAATTAAGATTTTGATTTTGATGTAGCCTTTTGTGGGAAAACAATGCCTGTTTTCAAGATGGATTCTTGAAAAACTCAAGTTTAAGAAATAACTTTTGTGCCTTTCATATTTTAACAAAACAATTATATGTGTCTATTTGCCTCAGATTCCAGATTTCTGCTGTCTGTGATGTTAGTGAACCAACAGAAAACAGGTAATCAGTGATAAACAGGTAATGAGTTGAGTATCTCTGCAAGAAGCTGCTTCTGACACAGTTGGATTAGATTTAGGCATGAACCTTTTAGACATTTCTGTGGGAGTCCTTACATGTGTCTGGCACAGAAATCCCTGAGGTGATGCCTCTTTAACTACACTACTCCTTTTTAACTTGGGCAAGATCAGAACAAACCACACAAGGGAAAAGCTGGGGAAGAATCATGTGGACTCATCCATGTGTTGGTTGGATTTGGGCAGGGCTGGAAGGGTTTCCTTGTTTTGTTCTTGCTGTATTTCTGTTGTTCCTGCTTTCAGCTGAGCAACCACAGGACTGTTTAGGGTTCAGCCTGCTCATGGAAGGCAGAGCACGTCAGGTCTGGTTCTCAAGGCAACCTGTGTCCATGCACTGCACAAACTGTCACAAGCCTGGTGGAAGGAAGATAGAGAAGGAATTTTTCCTCTGGAGCCTGCAAGACCATGTCCACAATTTAGTAAGTTCAACACTTGCCACTGTATGTGGAGTCATCTCAGGTGGCCTTTTGTGCCATTACAAACAAAATGTGTTTGTAATTCCTGGAGCACGAAGCACAGATGGCTGGGCTGAGTTGGCCCCATATGGAGCCAGTTTGGATCAAATGTCTGATTCATGGGGGAGGGTTTTGCCTCATGTGAGAAACAGTGCAGAAGAAGAATGTCCTGTTGCTGCCCACAGAATTATTTTTATAGTTTAAAAAGATCTGTCTGCCAGGACAAAAGATTATCAGTGAAAGCAAGGGCTACTCCTGAACCTTTTTTTGCTGTAGTAATTTGATTTCTATATAGGAAAAGGAATTGGTAGCACTTGGACTGTACCACTTTTTTTACACTAAAAGGCATTCTCCCAGAAAATGTTGGAATGAGGCCAGTGATTTGAAGAAAGATATGAGCCTTCTTCAGCAGGTCGTCATGGGCTTGTATGAATTGAAAACTTATTCATTCCAGATTCAGGAATTTCAGACCACAAGTAAATATGCTTGGCCTCTAAACTGCATTTTTTCCAAAAGCTTCCCTTGTCCTGAGATTCAGCATTGTGATTCATACTAAAAACCAAACCCTCAGTTACTTACTAGTAACTTACAAATTCCTTAAGGTCAGGTATGTCTGAACTAATTATGTATTTTTTCTTTCCTGTGAACTGCTCCCTTGAGCTGAATGAAATGCCAGGCTTGGAGTTTAGGTGTAGCAAGTCATCCTGTTCAATCAGTGAAAGAGATTTTTTTTTTAGACATAAGCTTCAAATTGGTTTCACATCCAAATTCAAGCATCCTTTAACACCATAGTGCATTTTGGATACAATACAAGTAATTTATTGCTGTTGTATTCACTACTAAATGGGGCTGATAAACTGAGGACTGGAAGAATACAGGGAAGTGCTTCCATTTCAGTCCTTGTGGCTTGCCCTGAAACGTGGACACAGCTGGCTGTCCATAGCAAAGTAATTGACATGGCAGCTACACACATATATGAATTGGTTTCATGGGGAGGAATGGTTTTCAGTGTTGTCAAATAACCAGCTTTCAAAAGTACTGAAGTTCTACCTGTATTCTTCTGTAAGTACAATTTTTAAAAATAATTTTAATGATAAAGCTAAATCTTCCCCTGAAAAGACAGAACTTTTTTACTTTAATTGACCACTCCTTGTATGCTTTTGCTATTTGTCATGTTACAAAGTCTGTAAATATTTGTATTAACTCATAGCAAAACCAAAATGTCCCCCTGACCTGTGTCCAAAACCATATTAATTTGCTATTAGTCATGCTTTTTCTAGCACTCCTGGGTCAAAACGACCTGTTCACTAGATATGGTGTCAGTCTGTCTTAGACAACTCAGGAAAAGAATTTGTGAGTATTACATTCAGAATGAAAAGCCTCTGTTGAGCTTTAAATGACGTAAGGGTATTTTAAATAATTTCTCATGTAGACTTTAAGGTTGTTGCCCTGCTCATGATCACAGTAATCTCATGAAGTGCCTTCTCACAAAAAGTGAAGGTAAGCAATCAAAATGATACTCCCACCTGTGTGTAGAGAGATGCGAGCTGCAAAGTTATCACAGCACAGTGTCAACCCCAGTGCTCACAGTCCAGTTCACTTCCCACTGACCACAGACTTTGCTGCTCACATCATGTGTGTACCAGCACGTGGGAAAGACCATATCACAGCCAACCTGCAAACTCTTCTTGCCCTCTCTGCCCTTGGCATTAGCCTTTGAGTCTGGCTGAATGTGAGGGAATCTCGATGGGCACTCAGTGCAGAGAAGTCTCATGTTTGGCAAAAGCAGTAGTCCTTAATACAAATTCAGCTGTCTTTTTAACAGTAAGGACACAGTCTCAGCAACAATGAAACAATTGCTTGCATAGTCACCCAAAGGAAAGAAAAGTATCACAACAAATGCATTGTAAACTGAGACTGTTGCAATTATGGTGATACAGAAGAGGATTGAAAAGACAAGGGAGGTAAGAGGGGAAAATGCTTATCACAGAGCCAGCAGAGAAGTTGGGAAAGACATTGCTCAGTGACTCTGATTCCATTTTGTGACTCTGAAGTCACTGGATGTTTTGTGGATCAAATCTATATTGTATCTCACAGACTTCAAAACCACATTTAAAAATTTCAGCTGATGTATCCTCTTTGTTCCACACTGCACATGAAGCAAACTTATCCAGCCTTAGGACTATTCGTAAATAAAGGATCCTTGCAAGTGTAAAACTTTTAGGTGTCTTACCATGAGCTTTTGTTTGCCAAGACCAAGTCAGCAGAACTGGATAGGACCATCTCTCTCATGCCTGCTTGTCAAGAAACACTAAAGGAGGTATATGCTGATTGGATTTAGTTCCATGTATGTCTAAACTGGAAGATGTTGAGTGTTACAGTGAGATCAGGTAAGTGAAAGATTTCATCTCAGCAGTTTGTTATTTTGGATAACAAATCACTTCAAAGGGCTGAGAAAGTGGGTTGAGCCTGTGGCACTTGCTTTAGAGGTAACTTTATTAGGAGAACAATTGCACCACTGTTTCCATAACTTTTTTTTTGAGTGCTAAGAAAATACGTGAACTTTTATCTAGTAAAAACTCAAAAACTAGTATCAAGGAAGTTACAATGCATTTGAATTTTATCATATAATACTAATTATTTGCTGGCTAATCCATGGTCCCCCAGGCACTGGTTAGAGGTGGTCTCAGTCCTTTGGTAAGGGGTATTGGGATCCTTCAAAGAGAGGATGGGCTCATTGGGTATTTCATTAGTCCTTAATGAGCAGGTAAAATACACAAGCTTTTCTAAGTCACAAAGAATTGATCAAGTTTCTTCCTACCCAGTTAAACTGGCAAATATTTGTATGTATGCATGTGAGCTGCCTTGCTACAAAAGGATTTGTTTTCAATTTTAGTTTGCAGGCCTGTGGCTTCAGGGAGAGGGGAAAACACAGCATTGTTGTAAGAACAAAGGTTTTATAAAGGTGGGGGCAAAAAAACCCCAAACAACACACCCTACCCTGAGAAAAGCTTTTTGGAAGGTTGGTTTTATGGAATTTGTAAAAGCAATGCTAGGGGAGGGACAGCAAAATGGCCACACTTAAAACCTGTAAATAATTCCTAGAAAAATGCCACTAGCTTTCCCCCTTGGTATTAGTTGAGCTATGGAAGTTTTTTGAGTAGAGAACTAAAGTAACTTTAAAATATTTAGTACTCAATAGTATTATCTTATTATTTAACCTTTAAAAAAATAGTTTAAAATCTTAGTATCATCAGGATATAATTGGAGAAAAATAAGCATAGTAATAATTTACTGGCTCTGATTTTTCTTATACCACAACTAAAGTGTGTATGGGATAGAGAACTCAAAGTCCCAGACTTCCCAAAATGTCCCCCAAATCCCTTTTGAGGGGGGTAGGGCTTCAGCATAGCTGAATACTTCAAAGGACTGTAAATCATTAGATATGCTGTGGACTGCTGCAAGGGTCTAAAAGATCTGGTAAGCAAGTAAAAAGCTTCTACAGAAAAATAATATTTTCTAAGAGATTGGACACTTATTTTAGACTAGACTGTGGATTATATTAATGTATAATGGCTTCACACTGAAAGAGTGTGTGGATTTATGCTCATAGACCACCTGCTCTTCCTTAATTTTGGGATATTTTTCTACTTTCATTGCTATCTCTCACAGAAGTAAAAATAAAGTGGCAAAACATGGAACAGCCACAGCAGACACTTCAGCCTCAGTAATTCTCCCCAATTTTAAAGCTTTTCAGTAAATCAGAGATGGGATGAGAAATTGAGTTGTGAAGTTAAAAATAAGCAGCCAGGAGCTACTCATGTGAAAAGGCCAGCTGTGCAAGGGTCTGACAGAGCACCAGTGAGCATACAGGTAAGGCAACTGGGAACCTTCGTCTGGGAGAATTAATAATTTCTCTCTCTGGGTTAGCTTTTTAACATGAAATTGTTTTTACAGGGCTAGATTTCATAGTTTTCAGCTTGCTGGAGCACGTGCTGTTTGTATGGCTCAGCAAGTGTGTAAGGAGCTCTCAGGAGAGGTGATTCTTCTCCCACATTTGTTGAGGCTTCCATAGTGAACCCTAAGAGATCCCAATGGCTAAAAACATGAGTAAAAATACACAGAAACTGGACTCGCTGCAATTTATAGGTATTACTTGATCCTTGGTGCATCACACCCAATTAGCTCCCACTGAAATGAGCAGTGAGGCTGAGTTTCAGCACCTGGTGATGGTGGGCTGGTACTGCAAAACTCAACTGTGTATACAGGGCTTATTTTTAGGCATGGGTGTGATTGATTTGGCACTTCATACTGCAGGGCACTGCTAATAAATCTGGGTAAGCAGTAGCAGAGGCAGGCTCAGGCCATGGAACCAGAGAGGCTGTAAATCTGAAATAGTGAATTTATGGTTTAACAAAATTAAATTCAGAGTGGTTATGGCCTTTAAGCTAGGCCTCTCAAGTTCTTTCTGCAGAGCCAGGCTAGAAATGCTGTGTAATGTGTAGGGTATTATAGACCTCTGTGGGTTTGGGGTTTTTTGTCTTAAACTCCATCTGGAAGCAATTATAACTTGGAGAGGGTTCAGTGGATGTGGTTGTGTCTCTGTCGTGGCCCACAGTGGGAGAGGAGGATGTATTTTTTATTATCCTCGTGGTCATTGTAATAGGGTATAGCGATTTGTCACATTAGAGTAACAAATTGAATGCATATTGAAATCGAATGTCTGTACATAATGCCACCATTGGTGCTATCTCACAGTCATAAACACTTGAGCAGGAGTTTAAAGCAAATAAAATTAGAAAAACCTGTATGTTAGCAAGCAAAGCAGCCAAGCATCCTCCTCTGTGTCCCCTCCCATGCAGCAGCAGGACAACCAGTGGAGCAACAAGTGCCTTCAGGACACTAATTACATGTCAATCAGTGCTGTTAAGTGACTGTGGATGGTTGTGCATCTTTGTCCTGGGAAATTGGTACATTAACACGATGAGGAACAGTGGAATTAAGTGAAAGCGGAGGTACTTTACTCTGAAACACATGCAAATGCTTTCCCAGTTTGAAGCCCAGGAACTTAGGTACTGACCAACTTTTATGGCCTCTGAATTTAGGCAATTTAATTTTAAGCTATTTTAATGTAGGCAATTTAATTTAATTTTTCTCCAAATTTAAGATGTGCTCTCATTTTTAAGAAAAAAATGGTAGTGTCATCCCTTGCTTTAAGTGACTGCACCCTTGGTGCTAAACCAGGGCTCAGGAAAGCTGTTGGCATTGTAATTCAGCTGCACAAGGAACAGGAGTATTTCTGTTCCACCACAACCTCTTGGCTCACACCTGCACGATATTTTACAGTGAAAATGAGCTGGGAGAGTTTGGGGGAAGGTTGCTAAGACACATCAGGAGGTTCAGCTTTCTGTCTTCTGCTCTAAGTCCCTTCAGCTTAGTGCTTTGAGAAACTTGCAACTTGCAATACATCTGGCACTGAGTTCCTACAGAAGCATTCAACCAAGTTCCAGTGTCCAGGTGGAAAATCAGCATTGCAGGTAGCAAATTTCAGTATTGAGAAGCTGTAAACTCTGACATGACCATAAAAATCTGGGAAAAATCCTAAACAGCAGACAAAATCACTGCAAAATGAGACTGCTGTGGGAGAGATGTGCCAGTATGTGTCTTTGTGGATAGACTTAAAGCCTGTAATACAAAATTGGCATAAGGTTGTCTTTGAAAAGCATGTCAGTTAGGTTTCTTGGTGTTTAAAGATAAAGCAGCATATTTTCATAGTCATACTACTAATTTTACCCATAACATGGATGCAAGCACTGGGCAAATAGGTTATTTTTTCTGGGAATTCAGGCACACTGGCAATTTGAGAAAATATTACTATGAAAAAAAAATCTAGAAGGCATGCAGACCCCAAGAGCAAGGGATAGTTAATAATGGTCTGTCCAATAAAAACAGCCTCAAATATTAGAGTCTAAAAACTGCATTAAAAGAATCTTTTCTTCCTTGCTACTTCCATACCATCCATGGAGAAGCCTGAAAGATTATTAGAATAAGTTAAGAGTCCCCTGTGTTTTATCTTCCTGAGGGAGTTGTAACAAGACCCTGGCTGAAACAGGAAATATACAATAAATCCCATTTTTATGACTCTGTAAGTCAATGATTTTATGGTTTTAGTAACAGGCATGTAAGAAGTATTTTAAGGTTTATTTTTCAGTGAGTTGCATGGTTGTTTTTGGTTTGTGGTTTAGTGTTTGTTTTTCTAAGGCAGTGTTTGTAAGCAAATTAAGTCACATGTAATCCTGAGATTGCCAAAGAAAGATTGAGGACAACAAAAACCTGTTCTAAAGAAGTATTTTTCTCAGCTAGTTTTATTCTTGGGCATGTCCTGAATAGGTACAGTCACACCTGCACGTTTTTTCCACCTGGAATGGGCAGGACCAGACCATAAAGAAGGCTTGGTTTACAAACAGCAGCCCACTGGGTCCTTGGGCAGCCTGACCCAAGGGATGATGGAAGCTCCCCAAGCACAGAGTGAGCTTGCATCTTCTGTAAACACTGCCACAGGTCACTGGTCTGAGGGGTCTGGCAGAACATACAAGCTCAGAGTGGAGAGATGACTTATTTAATGTCACCTAGAGCTTACAGACTAATGCAGGCTGTTCCCTCCCAGTGCTAATGAAGTTTATGGTATCTAAAATACAAATGTGCCTGCACACAGGCCTCTGCATCTTCAGGGCCAGGAAAAACAACACCCTTCTTCTGCTTTTTTTTCCCTGATCTCTGATTTTTCCTCTCTGAAATTCATAGAACCATACAATGGTTTGGGTAGGAAGGGACCTTAAATATAATCTCATTCCACCACCTGCCATGGCAGGGACACCTCCCACTATTCCAGGTTGCTCAAAGCCCCTTCCAACCTGGCCTTGCACCTTTCCAGGGATGGGGCAGCCACAGCTTCTCTAGGCAACCTGTGCAGGGCCTCATCACCCTCACAGGCAAGAATTTCTTCTAATATCAGCCTAAACCTGCTCTCTTTCATTTTGAAGCCATTTCCTTTTTTCCTGTCACTTCAGGTTTGTTTTAGACACATACTCATTTCCCAGCCACTTGTAGACTATGGAATTAAATGCATCCACAGTAAGTACTTAGTATCTCTCCTCTTAGAAATGTAAACACAGATTTGTTGATCTGCTGAGCTCTGCCCCAAGCCAGAGTAGGTGGGACATGTTTTGAGCTGGTCCTTCACCCTCCCTGCCTCCTCTGACCTATGAGCTTATAAGCTTACCCCTTGCTTATAGAGGTAAAATGCTGGGGTGTGTGTATGGGGATGTTTCTTATCTCTAAAGGGAGACTGTAACACTTCAGGATAGAACTGATACCAACAAATACACTTGGGACTGCCTTGACTGCAGCAGGTTAATCTTGACCAAACCTGTATTTCTTACTCTTTTGTGTTTCTTACTATTGCAAAGAAAGCTTCAGATTTCAGTTTTATTTTTTCAATGAGGTCGCATTTCTATATTTCTCTCCAGTAGCATAGTTCCAGCTTGGATTTGAAATACATGTATTTCTGTATTTCAAGCCATGAAGTTTTCCTGATGGACAGTTCTAACAGTGGAGCTGAACATCAAAGCATCTCAGAAAGCCAGCTCTTGCTTCTTAAGCCTGTTACTGTTTATCTGCCTCCTGCAAGAGAAAAACAAGGGGTGGGGGAATAGATACTGCGTAAAGGAAAAAATAACAAAGAAATAAATTAATGCCAGGTGTCTGGAAGCAGTTCCTTACTTAGCTTCCTTTTGGGAAAAGGTGAAACAAAAAACTCCACAATCCCTTTTTATTTCCTCTGCAGCCCTCCTTATTCTGCTCTGTTTCTGTATCCCCAAATAAAGTTGGTTGGCCATTCCCAGAGCTGTGAGGGTTATCCTGCCACCTCCTGCTGAAATCCATCCTCATGGCACTCCAAGGTAACCAAGCTGGGTTTTTTTGGGGTTATGGATGAGTAAGTTGGACCTCAGGCACTATGCACTATTTTAAGTTACTGTGATACTTGTAGGGAATAATAATAACAACAGTAATGATGACAATAATAATAAAACAACCAACAAGTTTTTCTATAATTTTTGTATGAGCTACTCTAGAAGCAAATCCCTGCCCTAGGCCTCAAACCCACTGAGTTCTTGTTTATTCTAGGAAATGACTTTGTGTGATACTATGGGCTGTATTATTATTCTTTAAATGTATAGGTTTGTACCAACCCCCAAAGTGTACCACAAAACTCACAAGTATGCAGTGCTGATCTCAGTCTGCTGCTGCCTGGGCACACTTTTATTAAGAAATTCTTACTGGTCATGCATGACATCAAGTTGACAGAATGATGATACCATAATTTGACTAAACCCTTTTGGAGTTGTCCAAGATAAGGAATTTGATTGTTGTCACAACCCAGCCTCAGAGTTTTAGCGCTGCCCTTGTTGATGGAAGCTGTAGGAAGAGATTTTTTCTTCATAAATCGTAAGGAATTGGTGGAAGAGAAGGGGGTGAAATTCCTGACAGCACTGTGGTAGCACCCAGAGTAAAAGCTACTTTGTATTTTGAGACTGGTGGAAAATTTCAGGTACCACAGCACATGCTTTCTCAGCTAACATACACACTCCTGAGTCACCATTTTCAGTATGCACACACATTATAGTTCCAATTAGCAGCACTGGTGTTGTGCAGCAACTGCATGTGAAGACAGAGGGTAGGTTGGTAGCTTGCTCTTTTCCTCTAGCCATTTTGTTTTCCTTCTAGTGTAACTCTACCTGCAGAGCAGAGCACTGTAGCTGCATTCTGATAGCATGAAACCACTGCCCTCCTCTTCACTGTCTCTTTTTCTGTTTTACTAGACTCCTCCTCTGTTAAAAAAGGTGTCAAGGCTGGCCATAGTGCTTCTGTATAACAGAAAATACCTTGGCAGACACAGGGGGTGTAAATGTTTGGTTAAAGTAGCAATGTTTCAGGTCAGTAATCAGACTGCCTAGTTCCAGCCAGAGGTGGATTTTTACCACCTCGTTTAAGCTGATTTATAGTGGAAGCATGAAGAGGTAATGAATGCAGACAGCCCTGCAGGCCAGCAGCCCCCATCCTGCTAGCAGCCCATCCTCTCCCAGGCACCAGCTGCACCAGGAGCTTGCCAGCAGGGCAAGTGGGCAGTGCTCTGCCAGCTCAATGCATGGGAGGTATCAATGTTCACACCAGCACTGGGAGATGTGAAGCCACTTTGTATAGGAATGTGTTTTAATGTTTGTGATCTCATGGGGATGCCAGCATTTGCTGTTCTGAAAGAATTTTCAGTAATTTTACTCTTTGAGTAAAGAAATACAAGGTCATCTCATGTAATCTTGTAGACTTGGGACTAAAAAATTAAGCTTATGGACTTCATAGTCTTATTGCAGGCATAGGAATATTCACTATTATCAATGCTTTTTCCTGCAAAACACAGGAAAAATTTATGCAATTATCAATTATCAATCTGGAAAAAAGTCCCAAAGATGGGACAATTTCATAGTGAAGTAAAAAATATGTTAATTCATGTCAATAGGTGCTTTGCATTGCTCTGGCCTGTTTCCCTGGACTCACTCTCGGGGATGCACTGCTCTCACACTCACTGCTGTCAGGTGTATTCAGTTCCCACCACCTGGGTAAGGTTTTTATTACACCACATGGTTTTTAAACATGTATTCTTTTACACTGCTAGGGAAAACTCAGGCCTGAGGCTTTGCTATGACTAAATTTGAAGAGCTAAGAGGATGAGTAAACCCAGTTCTCTCTAATTCCCTCTGCAGAGGAGCAAGCTTCCCTTTACAGGTAAAGCCCTTTCCCTTTCCTTTGGCTACTTGGCAAGCCTGGATGCAGGCACAGGGTCATGGGTAGCCTGAGTGATGCCTCCTAAGGCTGTCACATGCACATGTGTGTGAACATTTCTGCCTCCCTTTGAGGCCCAAATTTTCTTCTAGGAGTGCAGGGAACAAGGTTTGGGTCTTTGAAATCAGCACCTGCAGTGGTGGGCAAATAAAAGGTACCTGTACTCCACTGGCCACATCACAACTCCTTGTTTGCTTGGCATGTGCCTTTGCTGGAACAAGGACATCAGCAGCTGAGTTAAAGGGATTAAGGTTTCATCTGCAGTCATAAAGTGAAAAACTTCAGTAAAGCCTTCTAGGCTTAGACCCTGTGTTTGTGAGCCTGTATCCATGGCTGCTTTCACAGCTTGTTCACATTTTTGGTCTGATTTCTGAGCACTGGCTTGTGGTAGGTGTGTTTCTACTCAAAGGTTTGATTTAGGGGCAGAAGCTGGAATAATAAATGTGTGATTGACCAGTTGCTCGTATGTTTATAACTGGAAAGAACTTATTCAGCTAATAAATGTCAGCTTGTGTTCTCTGTGCAACCTGGTCCAGTGGAAGGTGTCCCTGTCCCTGCAGGGGGTTGGAACTAGATTATCTTTAAGGTCCTTTCCAACTCAAACTGTTCTGTGATTCTACGATTATATGAGGGCACGTTTTTTCTGATCAAGTCAGAACTCCTTTTGCTGCACCACTGTTTTGCGAGGTATCTTAAACAGTATCCAGCCTCTTCAATTTTTTAAACCTTCTGTAAAGATAGCATCCCCAGCTTCTGAGCTGAATCTCTGTCATTTTTAAGCCTCTCAACATTATTACTCTCCTCTAAAACCCTCATCTCAATGTCTATGTGCCACGCTTTTCGCGTGCACCTCCTGCTTAAGCAGTGCACCCAGCATAGTGTGTGCAAAAAAACAAACAAAAAAAGAGGTGTTTGTTATAAGATAAGAATATATCTCCGAGAGATGGGTCTGAAATCACGTTCAGGCTCCCAGCAAGGCTTTTACTTCGGGGAGAATTCAAGCTCTCTCTTGAGAGAGAAATGTCTCCTGTCGGGTTCTTCCCAGCAGGCGAGCCCCCTCCCCAGCGCAGGGCCGCTCTCCTTTGTTCGGGGCCGGGCTGCGGGGCGGAGGGGCGGGCCCCGGTGCGCGCCCGCGGGGCCGGGCCAGGGCGGGCGGAGCCGCCCCCGCGCCGCGCCGCGCCCGCTCGGCCCCTCGCTTACCGTCGGGCCGGGCGGCATGAGGCGGGGGCTGCCGCTGCTGGCCCTGGCCGGGCTGCTGCTGCTGGGGCGGCCGCCCGCGGCCCGGGGGGCGGCCTGCGAGCCGGTGCGCATCCCGCTCTGCAAGCCGCTGCCCTGGAACATGACCAAGATGCCGAACCACCTGCACCACAGCACGCAGGCCAACGCCGTGCTGGCCATGGAGCAGTTCGAGGGGCTGCTGGGCACCAACTGCAGCCCCGACCTGCTGTTCTTCCTGTGCGCCATGTACGCGCCCATCTGCACCATCGACTTCCAGCACGAGCCCATCAAGCCTTGCAAGTCCGTCTGCGAGCGCGCCCGCGCCGGCTGCGAGCCCGTCCTGGTCCGCTACAGCCACGCCTGGCCCGACAGCCTGGCCTGCGACGAGCTGCCCGTGTACGACCGCGGGGTCTGCATCTCCCCCGAGGCCATCGTCACCGCCGAGGGCGCGGGTGAGTGCGCGGGGACCGGCACCGGCGCGGGGACAATGGGCGGCGGGCGGGCGGGGAGGGCAGCCCGGGAGCCCTGCCTCCCCTCCGGCTGCTCACTCGGATTCTCTCCGCTCTGCCCTCCGCTCTTTCGCTGTCTCCTCTCTGCCTTTAGCAGCCGCCTCGCTGCTGGAAAAGTTTTGCTGTTGGGCGCAGAGTGTGTGTGACAAGTGACAGCCCCGCCACCGAGTGTGGGAGTTGCAGCCCTCGTTGCACACGAACGGGAAACGTTTCCGTACCGCTCTTCTACCGGAGATCCATCGGCAGCGCTTGCTGGCACAGAATGAAGAGCCCCCCAAGTGAGGGGCAGCCCCCCAAGTGAGGGGCAGCCCCCCGGCTGCCGGTTCCCCCTCTGCCCCTGCTCCTCTCTGCTCCTCTTCAGCCGCTCCTTCCCAAAACAGGTTGCTCCCTTCTCACACAATGCCAGCACTCCACAGATTTTTGGGAAATATCAGGGCCCAGAGGAGCCACAGGCAGGAGCTGGGGGGCCGGGGACTCCCCAGCTACTTCTTTGCCAGTGGTGGCACATGCACAGCTGGAGGGGAGAAAACACGCTCATCTTAGTGGTTAGCACCGAAGGTACAGTTACAGCACAGGTTCCCCAGCAGGTCCCTGGGCTCTAGAACAACAGCCAGGTGAGGAGTGCAGCAAAATGCAGCCTTCCCTTGTGGTTTGTTCCCAACATCCCTGAAACCAGCCAAGCGCTGCATCCTGCACCCGAGCCTGATGCTGTGTGACCACTGTGGCCTCAGAGGGGCTGCTGGAACTGCTCAGCTTTCTCTCTGCATCCTGTTTCACCAGCTGAGCTCACTGTGATCCCACAGGGTGGCTGGTGCTGGATATCATCCAGCACCACTGTCTGAGGCAGGAGCATCTCTGCACAGTCAGGTGAGGACTGCTGACTGCTCAGACCATGCTGCAAACCTGCTGTGCCTCAGGGATCCTGCTCTTGTCACAGCTGCCTTTGGGCTGGAGGAGTTGGCAGGACACCCCTCCAACGTGGTGAGCTGAGCTCCACAGAGATATTGAATACAAGGGGCTATTGAACAGGAAATTAAAGCAAGCTGGTGGGTGGTTATCACGAGTGAGCTCTGACCTTTTACAAAGTGACTTCAGTTCCTGTGCATTTTCAGGAAAGCATTTGCTGCTGGTGGGACCAGGCTACCATTTTCTCTGGTGCAAAGTTTCAGTGCTGGTTGCTCTGCCAGACCTCTCCATCAGAGTACTGGGAGAGCAGTACTGGGGTGGGAGAGCAGACCAGGGGGGTCAGAGCAGCATCCATGCACCCCAGGAGCTTGTTGTGCTGCTACCTGTCTCCTTCAGTGCCCACAGCTGCAGTGCTGGGTTTTGGGAGCTCACTGACACGCAGTGGATCTCACCTCTCTCTCTTCCTCCAGCAGTGGCCTGGGAATGAAAGGGGGATTTTTCATGCTGTGCTCAGCACAGTATTTTACTGTGCTTCTGTCCCACTACTAAATGCTTTATGTATCCCTCTGCCAGTAATGCCAAACGCTGTAATTCCTGTTTTCTTCTCCTAACAAAATCTCACGCTTCAGTTTCCTGACCGTGCTCCCCAGCTCAGCCTTCCCAGGTAAGCTGCTCTCTCTGTCTCCATTTATTTACAGACCAGACAAACCCTAATCCATCTCTGACTCTATTCTCTCACCCTCTGCACCTCCTGAAACCTCCATACTCTCATATCTCCAGTTATTACTGCTATTTCTAACTTCCCTTGCCTTCCCTCTTGCCTTTTCCTACTTTTTTCCCAGCCCATGAATGTAATCATCTATTTTTGTCATCAGCTGCTGCTCTCTGAGCCCTGCAGTCCTGCTGGGGTAGTTTTGGGGAGAGATGTGGTTTTGAACACCAAGCACCTTTTTCTGCAATATTGAGGTGCTTTCAAAACCACCTTAAAAATGGCTCAAGGTTTGGCAGGTCTGCAGCGATTTGAAAGCAATCACATTCAAATCTGGAGGGAGGAAGCTTGGCTGAAATCGCCCCCGAGTTACCTATTTCTGAGGACCTCAGCAGTACAATAACCTCTTTGAGGGATTCCAGGGCCAGATCCATGAAAACTCTCTTTCAGTGGATGAGAACCTGATGACATTCTCATTTCTGGGCTGAATATTTTGAACAGATGCATTATGCACCAGACTGAAAGAATCCTTCTTGAGGGAATAAAACTGTTCTTTTAGAAAGCAGAGGGAATGATTCCTGTTCTAGGAAGAGGTAAGGTGAACACTTTCAAATCCAATTCTCCAAATAAAGGATTGCAGCTCAGTAGAAGACGCAAATAACCAACTGCCTGACGAGTAGTGTGCAGAATCCCTGCTCTTATTTGCTTTAATTTATCTCCTAAGCATTCTAGCCCCTTCTGCTGTCTGTACTGCACCTAATAGAGTGGGCAGAAATATAATCCATTGTTTTGTGGCTGTTGTAGTCTTCAGAAGTGAAATCTTGTTTTTGCTTTCATTCTTTTGCTACCTGTAACGGGACTCTGCTGTTTCCTTTCCTCTTGAAGTTTCTGCATATTTCTGCATTTTTTCTGCATTATTGTTCTAATGTTCTGGTGAACATTAGAACATTTGTCTTGTCCCTTCCATGAGAGCGCCTTAAGGATGATGTAGTCAGTGTTTGTCCTTGTCAGAGCAGGGACTGGGTTCACAAGCCTAATTTCCATCAGTTATATTCCCAGTAATTTGTGAGTGTTGCAAAGTATGTGGTTGGTAAAATCTATGATAAATCTCAGTAAGAAGTTCACTTTCAGCTGTTGAGGCACAGTCCACCACAGACATCTTCTAGGACCTCTCTTCATCTGAGTCCAGGTGTTGAGGAAGATCCAGACCCTTCCTGCCACAGCACCAAAGGGCTGCTTTGTCTGTGATGGAGAAAGCTGACAGCAGTGCTGTGTTTTGGGCTCAGTTAGAGGAATAGCTGTGCACACCCCCTGAGCTTGTGCTGGTCTCCAAAACCTGAGTGGGAGTATGATTGGGAGGTCTCAAGTTCCTCAAGTTACAGAAACTGACTTAAAACATGTGGGAAGTGTATGTTTCTTGATTTTTCATTCTCTTTGGGAAACATCCGGGTTCCTTTACAGCCAGAAAGCAGAGGGATGCTGCAGGCATGGTGTGGGTGTTCTGGAGGTGTGATACTGAATAATTTGGCTTTTTGTGGAGGATCCAACATATCAGCATCCAGCATGGAGGATGAAAGAGCATCCTGACAATACATTAACACCCTGGGTGTCAGATTAGTGCATGCTGTCTGAAGTCTCCTATGGCATTTATCCCACATCCCTGTCCTGGGCTTTTTGGAGGAGAAAGTGGTTCTGTGTGCAGACATTAGTATCAGCTGTGTTACATCTCTGGGAGGTGCTGTTCACTTGCTCCATGTATTTCATTCTTCACATGTATTTGCTTATTCTTCCTCCAATCTATCACATTATCTGCTTTCCTCATTCAGGGCCCTGTCAAACTTCCTTAAGTCTGTGAAGCACAGGAACTGCTGAGAGAGAAAATTATCTCTCTAGAATTCTAGAATAAAATCTAGAATTTCAGAGGCAGGACCTTGTCTTTAGTTTTGCAGGTAATAAGTGGCAAGTGTTGGCATGGGGATGCTGACTAAAAAAGCATCTTCAACATGTGTTCTTGGCTGCTACTGCCTGGCAGAGTGTTTATGTCTCAAGTGAAATGTTTATTCCTGTTTTGAAGAGGGAACTAGCAACAAAACTAGAGCAGTGTGATGGGTTCTGTGTATATTGGAAGTCAGATCTGTCAGGCAGGTTGTCTCACCTTATCTTACTTAGATAAGAACATAGCTTGAAGGGGTGTTGGCCTGTTACTAAGATGTTGGAGAAAAGGGAAGCCACATCACAAGGTATCAACCATGTGTAGTTAACACCCAAACTATCATAAGATGTCTAAGGAGAACTTGAATTTATTTTTTTATTTTAAAATATTATCTCTTAAACATTAAAGAAAATTGTACATTATTCACATGCTGGACACCTATTTCTTAAATCATATGTGAACCCGCGATTTCTCCATGTTGGCCAAGTCCTCCATGTCTGTCTGGATGAGTTCATAGTAACCCAGTATGTTAATTTGGCATTGAAGGTTAAAAAGGCAAGTGAACAAGCCATTTCTCATGCTTGTTTCTTATTTATTATTACCTTAATTTCCAAAACAGTGTTTTCCAAGCTCCAGGTCAAGTTTGTTCTGACTCAGTCTTTGCCTAGCTGTACTTAGAGCAGTTGATGTGCATGACAGTGCCAGGGAAGTGTTACAGACTGTGCTGAGGACAAGCAGTTGTGCCCAGGTTATTGTTTTATAAGGTTGGGATTTGTTTAGGTCTTTTCCTGAAACATGAGAGCAGCCCCATTTCTCAGTTAAATAACAAAATTATTCCAAACTTCAAGCCGGAATCAGGACAGGAGAAGTAAATAAGGGATTTTAAATCTCATTAATGAAGATACCATCAATGGTGTTATGTGCTCACTGCAGTTCAGCTGCCTTTGTAGGCTGAGTCCCCTGGATTTTACTGTCTAAGCATTTAATCAATACCTGGGCCATTAAATGCCATCAAAACCTGGTGGGATTTGTTGTGAGGAATAAAATGTTACGTGGAACAGCCATGTTGCTGCCTGCTCTACAACTTGGAGTTAGAGTTCTTTGTAATAAATGTTAACTAGAATAAATTTTCCTATCATTTGGCTTTCCATGCATGTTTCTGCAACCAAATTAGCAAAGATCCTCTCTGTATTAATAGCTGAAGTGACAATGAATTCATGCATTTTTTGTGGAATGGTTTCTTAATTAATAGTGCTTTAGATATCTAAATCTGAAGAAGGAGCCCAAGCAGCAGCCACTGGCTATGGTTTAGTTCTTTGGAGCACAGTGCCTGGAGTGGCTTCAGTAATAGTTGGGCCATATTCTTTAATCACAGTGTCAATCAGGATCATGGTTTTTTTTGCCTTCCTCTGCCTTTTTAACATTTTTATTTATTTAAATAGTGGTATAGGAAAAATGTTTGCTCAAAACTAGGTATTGCCAGGTTGTTTCTCTGTTCCAAACCTCTCATCTAAATCTGTGGTTGCAGGCATTGTTATTTTGTACACTTACTGTGTAAGTGGCTTTCATTTAGCTCTCCTTGTTAGTGTTTGGTTTTGGTTTTTTTTAAAATATAGAATCGATCTGAAAAGAAATTAATTAGGATGGCATACTGGAAAAAACAGTTTGGATTTGTCCCCTGCTCCTAAACAAAATTTAATAGGAAACTTTTGGATAGTGTTCCCCTCGTTGGGGATCCAGCTAACCATCACTGGCAGGTATTTATTTTGGAAAGATTGCTTTGCATAGACAGAACTTGGCAGAGGGTTTGCCCATGAAGAGACATGGAACAATAGGAAGTCAGTTGTTTGAGGGATTTTAAATAGCTTTTTTTTCCCCCTCCTTCTGTCAGTGTTGCAGCTGAAGGTTTCAGCTTGGTGGAGAGAGGCCTCTGTCTATCAGCTGCTGGGGACAGGGGCTGGGTGGGTGCTCACACACACTGAGACCTGACCAGTAGCTGATGGCAGGCCTGGCCTGGACCCTCTTCCAGTCTCCTGTCTGGTGGGTAAGCAGGGACCAGACTGTAAGAGTTTAACTGGGAAAAGGGTCAGAGAAATGAGAAGGGTTTCCAGAAAGGTGTCACTGAGTGGCAGAGGCCTCCAAGCCCATGCTCCTGTCCATCTGTAGAAACCAGCCATCCCTGCATAGGCATGAGCGCATTGGAAAGGATAAACACCAAGGCAGGGTCAACCCTTGCCTGGCCCAAGCCCTCCCAAGTCCAGAAATGAGCTATGAGCTGATGTATGGGTACCTGTTCACCCCTGCCCTGCTGCCTTTGTGCAGGCACACAAACAGGAGGCACTTCCACTCCTGGCTGCTCTGCACTCAGTGTCTGAATTCCTCTGGCTGCACACAGAGCTAATTCATTGGGAATTCTGGTTTGGGGTGGGACAGGTGACCTGGCAGTGCAGAGTTAGCAGATGCCTCGAGGCTGTGGTGTGCTGTAATTTGGTTAAAAATAAGTTGTGTACCTGAGAGTGTGTGGGGACATCTGGTAAAGCAGGTCAGTTCCATGCTTGTTTGCATGTTTATACTGCCCATACCAAGTGCTCACTGGTTGTCCTGTGTTGGTGTGAGCTCCAAGGGAAGTTCCTCAGCCAATACTTGTGGGCATTGTACTCCACGTGGGCCAGGGAAGGCTGTGAACCCTTTACTGCGCTCTGGTTTATTTTGAGGTGCAATTTGAATGTGGATTGGACTAGGTTTGCTCAAGCACCACAAAGTCATGTCTGTTTGGATTCATCCTTAGTTTAGGTAGACACTGTGCACTTCAGAGCTTCTTTTTCCTTCTGTGGATGGGAGATGGTAAGCATTTCATGTGATACTTCTCTTGTCTTCTCTGTGATTTTTTTTCTGTCCCCAGTAACAATTTTGATACAATGGGCAATGTGCTTTGAAGGCATGAACAAAGTATCCCTGAAATACCTATTTTGGTAAGAATTTTTGCTTGCTGGGTCACATGAAAAACCAGAGGAGTTGGCTTGGTCATTTGCAGATAGCTTTTGAGAAGACCTGAGAAGGTGGCCAAGGCAGCTAAGTGAGAGGGGCAGGGAATCCCGAGAGCTTTCTCTGCAGGGCAGTGAATCCTGAGAGCTTTCTCTGCAGGGCAGTGAATCCTGAGAGCTTTCTCTGCAGGGCAGGGAATCCTGAGAGTTTTCTCTGCAGGGCAGGGAATCCTGAGAGCTTTCTCTGCAGGGCAGTGAATCCTGAGAGCTTTCTCTGCAGGGCAGGGAATCCTGAGAGTTTTCTCTGCAGGGCAGGGAATCCTGAGAGCTTTCTCTGCAGGGCAGTGAATCCTGAGAGCTTTCTCTGCAGGGCAGGGAATCCTGAGAGTTTTCTCTGCAGGGCAGGGAATCCTGAGAGCTTTCTCTGCAGGGCAGGGAATCCTGAGAGCTTTCTCTGCAGGGCAGGGAATCCTGAGAGCTTTCTCTGCAGGGGTTTTGGGTGCCCAGAGTGGGGAAACATCTGAGGCCAGCCCTAGGTACACAGAAAGGTTTGTATGGCCACCTCTCTGTGGCTGGAGGGTTCTGCAGGTGTTTTGTCTGTACTTGGAGCAGATGGGAGGATTATCAGACCATAGACCTCTCTCTATGCTTTTACCACATCAGAAGGAATTGTAGATTTAAAGCTACAACTTGGCTGAATGAACAAGACAACAAATAATTGGCCAAGGAGGGGAAGAATGGGAAATGTGGTTGTCCTTTTGTTTGCCATTTGCAAGAGGGAAACCATTTCAATTCCTCTTCCATCACATTCTGGAACGCCAGAGTGCATTTGATGCAATATAAAATGCGTTCTTAATGCATTGAGAATAACTCAGGTGAATAATCAAAATCAAACATGAAAGAAAGAATCAGCTTGGATAGTTTGACTTGTTAAAAGGCAGCATGGTGAAGATTAAAATGTTCTGTGGAAGTACCTGATTGCAAAGATCAGATTGACTCCTAAAGATGTTTGTTTGTTTTTTCCTCCATAAACAAAGATCCTGTGGTAGTTTGGGACTTTCTTTGCAAGAAAATGGATCTGATGTTTTATTAGCAACAGGATATTGAATATAAAAGAGCATCTATTCAATCTTCCTATGCTGTTTTGTATACTCTTTGCGTTGGTTAGAATAATTATTCCTGAAGTCTCAAATTTTTTTAAAGTTAATTATTACGTAAGAGAATTAGTTGTTTTTCAGCTTTACTCTTGCCCTGACTGTGATTTAGCTCCATCCTCATTTATGTAAATGAAGTTTCATGTTGCTTTGAGTAGTATAAGTATTCATTAAGTGTAGATTTAATTTTTTATTTTAACAAGGATGGCAAAATTAGAAGGTTAGCTAAGTCATATTATTTTTCTTGTAAATGGGTATTACAGAATTTGTGATTATATAAATATAAAATATATAAATATATACATATATGTATATATACTTGGCCCTTATAATTTAATCCACACATCTGAAGTCATCATGAGTGCTGAGTATCAGGAGTGTCCTGGGCTGTCTTACAGCCAAAACCTTACAGCTCAGGCTGCAAGACAGGAGTTTTATCACATTTATTCTACACTGCAAGGCAGCAGGATTGCCTCCATGATTATGTAAGAATCTAAGAAAGTTGATTGTAGGATACCAGATTCCAGAATTGGAAGAACAGCATAAATGAATAAATGTGCAAAATTACAGAAGGGTTTTTTCTTTGAAAACTCATTTGTTTTTCCATTTTATGTGCCATTCTAATGAAGTGTCCTGCATCTCTCCCAGTTCTTATTCCTCTTGCATTTATTTTGTCCTTGGCTCATTGAAGGTTATATGCATGAACATACTTGTTTTTCATGATTAAATATATGTATAAACCCATTAAATAGTGTGATTTAATAAATAGGTTTGAAATGATGAATTTTAATCTGGGACACAGTCCACTTATGAATGTGTCTGAAAGCATTTCTTTGGGCAGAGTGCCTGTTTAAACTTCTGTTCCTTATCTGTCCTTCAGAGTAATCTGTGTGTTTTTAAACTGAGGGGAAGGTCTGAAACATTTATTTTGGCATTTGCTTCAACAGTGTGATTGTGGTTGGTTGATTTGATTTCCTCAGTAACCAAAAAAATCCCCCAAAGTAATTTCTCCTTCATCATCTAATTAAATGCAAACACAACACATGTTTTCTGTAGGTGATCAAAATTCATGGCATAAATGTCAACCCTTGTCTGAAACCTGCCAGTCTGTAGCAATGGAAATGGGATATTTAGTCTGCTTCAGCCTTTAACATGATATGCTGGATTCAGGTGAAATATGGGTAAGACATTGTGTCAACTTTACTGGAGTGACCTCTAGAATATTGCAAACTGTTTATTAGTGAAGTTATTAAGTTTCCACGTACTAAATATTACAGAAAGAGAAAACATAGTCATGAATGTGTAGTGAAATAATCCAATATTAAAAATACTAACTTTTTTTTACATATTTTACAAATCCATGGCAGATTTCCCTATGGATTCTAATAACGGCAACTGTAGAGGCGTTGGTAAGTACACTTTTATAAAACTGTATAATAATTTTTATAAAATTGTATAATAAGCTGTAGACTTTCAAATCCTTTAAATATTTAATTAAGAGAGGTACTAAGTGATAAATACTTAGTCTTGATTGAGAATACTGCAGATTTTGCGTTTGCATTCCATGGGCAGGTGGGATTTGGGGGTTGGTCAGCCTCAAAATGTGCATCAAAGCAGGAGGGCTGTGCTGATTTTATTAAAAGTTTTGTCTTGAACAGAGAGAGTAATCGTTAAATTGATTTTTCCCTGGGCAAAACCAGTGAAGATAATGGTTCATTTTGACCTTAAAGTTTTCAAATTAAATTCAGTACTGTTTGTAGATAATGGCAGTGCTCCCTTTAGCCTGAGGAGGTTGAGGGTGGCACCTTCTGAGGCTGGTTTTATTCCAGCAAGTTCCCTGTTGCTTTTTATTGCTGTTTTGGTTTTGCTGGAACTGAATAAAAACCCTTGAGCATTATCACTACTTGCCAATGCAAGGAAGCAAAGCCCAGGATGGTGGCTAATAATAATTATAGGAATGTGAATCTTTTGCCCATGCAAGCCAATGACTGTAGATTTTCTTGTATTTTATTATGACTCCATCCTCTTAGATCTGTGTCAATAAATTGAGACTTGGAAGCTGTAGTACTGACCTCCATGTCTTTCCTTCTGCAGAGGTGCTGATGAGCTACAGTGTGCACTGATGTTGACCTAAAAGGTGTTGAACCTAACATTAGGTACCTATAGATATAATTTCAGCATTAAGCTCTGTGACCAAATTGCAAAAATATATTAGTAATGCCCAATATACTGTAATAATAAACTGTATATAATACAATAAACTGTATATAATACAGTTTAAGATTTTAGTCAGTAGGTCCCAATGTGAAAGCAGCTATATTTGTGCAAAATGTTCTTTAAATCACAGTGCATACCCTCTAGAAGCCCAGGTACAGTTAAAAAACCTCATAACAGCAAACGCCTTAACAGGCTTTGCTTTAAATTGTCTTGAGCATGGGATCATGTCTGGAGGACTTGCTAAAG
Source organism: Ammospiza caudacuta (assembly GCF_027887145.1). Taxonomy (NCBI): domain Eukaryota; kingdom Metazoa; phylum Chordata; class Aves; order Passeriformes; family Passerellidae; genus Ammospiza; species Ammospiza caudacuta. The sequence goes on along the minus strand of NC_080600.1, from coordinate 11,248,698 downwards.
ATATTTGTTACTAATGTTAGTATCTTCTTAGTTTGAAGCCATTTTCAGTTGTGTGGCATTGAGAAAGCTGGGATTTCATGCACCATGTGGACTGTACAGAGAGCATACAAGCTTCACTCTGAGCATGAAGCAAAGCTGTGTGCTCTCATTGTCACCTTAAATCCAAACTATGAGGCATATCTTTACTGCTGCCTGTCCATAGGCATGTAAGTCCAGTGAGTGACCCTGCAGTGGAAGAGTAAAGTTTCAGTCACATTGTTCCTGTTGTGATGCTTTTTGATGGCTGAAAGCAAAAGCAGACCTAAAAAAATCCCATCTAGAAAATAGACTAAGGATGCACAGAAAAATTGCTGCTGCAATATCTGCTTTTACTGTTCAAACATGATTTCTAGTTCAGTGTGCTACATCTGTCTGAACTGACAAACACAGTTGGACCACCTAAAAGGCCATGTCTCAAAATGGCTTTGTTTATGTGTTCAGTAAAGTAAATTTAGAGCAGTTTTGTTTGTTTGTTTGCAAGTAGCAAATTGATACATTTTTTTTAAAAAATCCCATTCTCAGCTTTGTGGTTTCTGCATCTTATTGCTTGTGCTGCTGTGCATGGTCACAGGGAGCAGTACTCATGGCTTATCCCTATTTGAGACACCTTTTTTCCCTGTCAGTGTCTGCTGGCAAAACCTTCCCTCTCAGTCTGCATGAGGGTTTTTTGGGAGACCTTTTTTACCTCTGTTGGCAGTAAAGTACATGATTTTCTGCTTCATCACATGCTCCTCAAGTCTCTTAGAAAATGTTCTAGAGTGTTTATTTTATATCCTTTGTTGACCTGGGAGGTGTTTGCCAGGTTTGAGTGCCTTTACAGGTCAGGATTACAGCCAGGTTTTCCATCATTCGCATATATTTAAGACAACACAAATGTTTCTTGGTAGCAATCCATGGGGAAAGCCGTTCTCTCCATGTCTTTTGGCATTGACAGAGTGAAGTTTTCAAATACAGGGACTTTGAGCAGTTTGTAGTCCTGTATTTATTTGAAAAGAAGATTTAATGGCTGGCTGTGATCTCAGCCAAAGCCAGTGGGAGCCTCTGCTGCTGTCTCTGTGCTGGGGACATGCCATTGTTGTAGTGTCAGAGCTCTTCTGCTAATCCTGGCAGCATCTGAGGAGGCTGTCGGGTAAGATGGGATTTTCCCTCAGCATCAGGTGATGCAGTACCTTTTTATAGCCACCTTTTGTGGGTGTTTCCACTCCCTGGGGGAAGGTCAGCATTTGCCTTCCTTGGAAAATCACTGTACCAGGAGCTGGGAGAGAGGAGTTGGATCTGGCTCTAACTTTGTAACTGACCTTGGCAAATGACTTTTGTGTTAGTTTCTGTATCTCTAAATAGTGATTAGGATTAATGCAGCATTTTGTATGGTTCTTTTAAATGTAAATTTAAAAAGCATGAGGATGACTAGGATGTTCTTCAATAAGAATATAGGCATGCCAATAATTTAGAAATAGACTAACAAAATATATTCTAAAATTAATAAAGTAATACTGCCTTAAAACTGAAGGAAATGTGAGGCTGTGTTCTTGTCTTGCAATTTAGCCTATTTTATTTTACCTGGGACACAGTGCAAAGTTCTGTAGAGCAGGAGAACATTACAGTGTGCCACTTGCTGGACTTGAGTGCTAAAGTGCTTGTGTGAGTGTGGGTCACAGGAGCACATCTTTTATTCTCTGCTCCAAGGCAGCTGTCATTTGGCCTGCAGTATCCATGAGCTCACAAAGGCAGAAGGGAAGGCAAAAATCACTTCCCTTCTCTGCTTTTGTTGTTTTAACACAAACACATAGGGAAGTTAAAGTCTGTAGGGCTCTATATATAGATTCCTGAGGATGTGTTTGAAATTCAAGGAAATAATATATTTTTCTTTTGAAATGTTTTCCTCTTTCCTGTATTTTTTTTTTGTATTTTCAACTACAAAAATTCTTCCAATAGAAAATAATGATTCCATCAATTTAATTTTTTTTTAATATGCAGAAATCCTATATAATCAAATAAAAGTTCTTTTTCAGACTCTTCATGTTAGATTTAACTAAATCACTAGCTTATATGCATTGATATTTAGAATGATGGTGCATAGAAATAAACTACATTAAATCTATTTCCATTTATGCCAAATCAAATGTCAAAATATACGCACATGCACATGTAATACTGGGATCTGCTGTTTTAAATTACTCCACCAAACCACACTTAGACTGGTGTAAAATAAAAAGTAAATATTTGCAGTAGAACAACCAGCCCTGAAATACCAGTGGTGTTTATGAACACCACTGTGGCTCTGGAGCTTCTGCATTGGCATTCCCTGGGCACTAATGAAAATGTTTTTACCTCTCTTAGAGTTCCCAGCTGTCTGGCATCTGCACCTTTGGAAATGCTGCTCTGACAGTGCTCATTTGTTTTGTTTTTTTGAAGGCTGTCCTTCTGGCCACAAGGGCTAAGAAATTCTCTATTTTCATTAAATTTGGGCTTCTGGTCATAATAAAATTGTGTAAAATTTACACCATTGCTCATGGTGGATTGGATGGACCTCTCAGCAACCTGGTCCAGCTGAAGATGTCCCTGCTTATTTGCCAGGGGGTTGGACTAGGTGGCCTTTAAAGGTCCCCTCCAATGCCAAATATTCAATGAATGCCTGCTGGCCAGAATATCCCAGTTTGCTAAACTGACCTGAGATACTGACCTGATAATACTCAAAAAAATGTTCAGTCATGCACTGCCATGGTATTTTCTTTCTGTGTCTCTGTTATGGTCTGTATGATAAAAGGAACAGAAAGGAGGGCATTCCTTAAGTGTAGCACAGAAGAGAGTGCAGCATTGCAAGGATGGAATTACAGCACCTGTGAGCTCAGAATTGAACATTGAATTGGCTTAAAATCATGATTTTGTCACTCCTGTCTCAAAGTCTGTGTGTCTTTGTTGTTGTGCTTTGGTTTGTTTTTGGTTTTTATTTTTTTAATTTCAGTATGTCAGGTTGTTCTCCTAAAAAATATTTAAGGTCTCATGGGCAGTTCCTCATCTCCCAGCAGAACAGGCCAGGAATGCCCTGTTGTTTTTTAGTGTTTCACTGTAATAAGCAAGTCAGTTCAGTGAAATTTTTGTTAGGTGTTTTTTGATTTAACCCTTTTCTGACTTAGAGATGGGGTAACTGAGAGGTGTTTTAAAAACTTTTATTCCATTTTCAGTCCCATGAGTAGGGTGAGACAATACAAGGTGTTATAATTCACACCATCCCAATCTTTAGTGTTAGTTTCTGTATCTCTAAATAGTAATTAGGAATAATGCAGCATTTTGTACACTTCTTTTAAATGTAAATTTAAAAAGCATGAGGGTGACTAGGATGTTCTTCAATAAGAACATGGGTATGTCAGTAATTTAGAGATAGAACTAGACTAACAAAATACATTCTAAAATTCATAAAATAAGCCAATACTGCCTTAAAACTGAAGGAAATGTGAGGCTGTGTTCTTGTCTTGCAATTTAGTCTATTTTATTTTACCTGGGTCTAATCAGAAGCCAACTATTTCCTAATTACAATACACTATAAGTGTTTCTTGGCTTAACAAGATTTAACAGATCAAATTAAAACAGGTGATAGATCATAGTTGGATGACTTGTTTAAAAGATCAAGTTTTACACCTTATCGAAAAAAGGTAAAGATACAAGATAAATCTATGTTCATTAATTATTATAATAATAATGTTAAGAATAGTATCTTGTGTACTTCAGTGTATGCGGCGGTCAATGAGCAAAACCATCAAATTTATTTCTTGGATTTATTTTCTATTAATCCAACTCCCACACTGTGTGAGCTCCAGGTTTTGGGAAGATTGTCACTGAATACATGTTTTTTTCTTTCTAAACAAAGCTTTTTGTTTCTGTAGAGCGCTGCAAGTGCAAGCCAGTGAAAGCTACCCAGAAGACCTACCTGCGGAACAACTACAACTATGGTGAGAGCAGCTGCACTGCCAGCTCCCAGCCCTTCTAAACCTGCAGCAAGGGGCAACTTCTCATTTAAAAAGCCTAAAAACTTCACTGTTACTGCTGGTAACCCAATATAGCTTATTGCAGGTGGAAAGTATAGCCTGAAATGTTTCCAAATTAGGATGGAGGGGATTAGCTTGATACGTTAGTACAAGGGTATCTTTGTTATTTCAGTTTTAGTGCAGGCATTTGGGGTTTGTGTACTTGTCAGGTGTGAACAGTGATGCAACAGAAATGGCACTGTGGGCTGCTGTGCCTGAGCTGCCTCTGTGATTGCCAGTACCCTCAGCTTTTGCAGAAGGGGATGTTTGTAGCAGCTCTCATGCCCACTAGCTCTCCATGAGATCTGACAGGTTCTTTTCCTTCTGGTGTCTCAAAGCCAGCAGTGAGCATCTTGCCAGCTGTGTTAGGCTGTCTGTAACACCTGTAAAAGTGCACATGGCCTGCTCTTCAGGCATATCATAGCTCCAGGCTCATGTTTTTCTTCATACTGTCAGTTTCAAGCAAATTAAGCCAGTAAAACCACTGAATACATATCACAGGGACTGAACATTGGGCCCTTCCTTATTGCAAAAACTAGGCCTTTTTAAACAGTTGAGACTTTATCAGTTATGAACCTAAAGTATCAGGATCAGTTGTATCAGTTACAAACTTCGAGTTAAAACTTTATTAGTTTTAAACCATAACCACCATAACCCAACCAACCACCATACACCACAATGTGAGCACATCACGATTATATAACTTCTTTTTCTACCCCTAATTCAGCTCAGTCACTTTCCCACAGTCCTTTTCTACTTAGCCAAAGTTGCAGGCCTGAGCAATGATTTTACAAGGGTAACAAGCACTTATTTTATAAAGCTTTATCAATATGCAGTACTTCCTTTTTTCCCATTAATCAGGGGAAGAGCTTTAAGGTCAGCCAGCATTAAGGCTTTATTTAAATTGTAGTAATTGTATAATACTTATTAGGATTGCACATTTGTAAAGCCAGAATCAGATAATCTTATTTTAAAAGTAGTTTGCTGTTAAAAGCTAAAAAATTACAGCTATATTCAAACACTTTCTTGGTCAATAGTCAATTTGATGTTGTTTTGGTGAATTTGTTTATAAAAAATTAGAGTGACTATTCTCTGATCAGAAACTGCATATGGCAGAGTCATTGGGCATGCTCCTGTCCATTTTCTTAAGCTTTTCAAATTAAATGGGTTTTAAAAGGCATTTGAAATATTCTCCAAACTAAAATAATATTTTATTTTGAGATCTTAAAAGGTTTTGAGAAAGGGAATCACTTAGGGTAAATTGTTCATACTAGATACACAAATTGGTGTTTATTGGCAACTGTATTTAATGTGCCTGCAAGACATGCTGGTTAATGGCTGTTATGGGGAGGAGATGTGCAAGTCCATGGTTTTCTTTCTTCTCTACTACCTTTTTCACACAGGAGACATTTGGAATTTGGGCTATCTCCCATTTATAGTGTGGAAAAGGACTCTTTGAATGATGTGGCATTCTCTAGAGCACGCCCTCTGGGTTGGCTTTGCATTTGTATGTGGTATCAGTTCACTGGTCACCCTGAGAGAATGAAAATCTTTGCCTTTGAAAGGCAGCCTTTCCTCCTGTGCAACTTGAAGCAAAAAGAGAGGCCAAGAGAGGAAACAATTAGAGAGGTCATTGGGTCAAGATCAGGAGCATTTGAAGTTCAGAAAGAGCAGAGCAGATTAGTGCTGGGTCACTGGAGAGAATAGAAAAGGTAAGGGCCTGTCATCCAGCAGGAGTAGTGATATGAGAAGTTTTAATGCACATTCCCTTTCTGTGTAAGGTTCAGAGTGATAAAGTTTGCTCATCTGTACTGCAGGTAGTCAGAGAGGGAACAGTCACAGCTCAAGGGAGAGGGAGAGCACACAAGAAATAGATTTAATATATTTAACATGGAAAGGGTGAAGAAAAAAGGAAGGAAGTCAAAGCCCAACTTAAGCAGGACATAAATCCAACTGGTACATAAGTCCTGCTCCTGACCATTATTAAGGGACACACTGAGCTACCTGCACCTCCTTGGTGGAGGGTGAAGTAGTGAAGAGATGGAGGCAGAAACATTGCAGGAGTTCAGCTAACTTCTGATGAGGGACCATGCAAAAGAGTAATGCCAGAGGTCACCAAGAGCAGCTGGGGAGTGACCTGCATTTTCTGCTGCTGCTAACAATGCTCTTTGTGGCTTTCCCCAGTCATCCGCGCTAAAGTGAAGGAGGTGAAGACTAAATGCCACGATGTCACTGCAGTAGTGGAAGTAAAGGAGATCCTGAAATCTTCCCTGGTCAACATCCCAAAGGACACTGTAAACCTGCACACGAATTCTGGCTGCCTGTGTCCACCCCTCAGTGCCAATGAGGAATACATCATTATGGGCTACGAGGACGAGGAGCGCTCCAGGTAACTCCTCCTGTGCTGTCCTCAGCTGTTCTCCTGTCATAAAGCTGAAAGTCAGAGCCAAAAGGAAGGAAAACTTGGTCTTCATGGAGGGCAAGTCTCTCTACAGGCACAGAGATTTTAGTTTTGTGTGTGCTGGGTTGTATAGCCCCTTGATGGATTTGTCTCTGTTGTGTAGGTTACTCTTGGTGGAAGGCTCCATAGCTGAGAAGTGGAAGGAACGTCTTGGTAAAAAAATAAAGGTAAGAAAATACCTCACCAGAAGTCAAATGTTGTGGGTGCCATAAAACATCTACCTGTCTTTGCAAAATAAGGGAAGAAAATTCGTGTGCTGCCTCCAGTTAATCAATATCATGTATCAAAAACCAACTTGGTGTGTTATTTTCTTTATTACTTGGAACTGCATGCTGAGTAAATTAAAGGGATACATTGAATTACCCCAAAGTATCCCATTGTAGCAGCAGTCAAAAGCTATGTCTCAAAAAAGCAAATAGCAGGGACTTTTAACTCTGTAGCAAGCTGTGTGTTCCACAACACCTGCTTAGTTGGGGTTGTGATATGAATTAAAAAAAACCAAACAGACCAGGGGGGTTTACAAATGTTTTTCAGACCATGTCATGGGCAGGGACACTTTCCACTAGACCAGGTTGTACCAGGCCCCATCCAACCTGGGCTTGGACACTTCCAGGGATGGGGCAGCCACAGCTTCTCTGGGCAACCTCTGCCAGGGCCTCCCCACCCTCACAGCCAAGAATTTCTTCCCTATATTTTATATAATCTAATGTAATCTCATCTAATCTAATCTCTGTCACTTTAAAGCCATTGCCCCTTGTCCTGTCATTAAATGCTCTTGTAAAAAGTCCTTCTCCATCTCTGTTGTAGCCCCTTTAGGTATTGGAAGGTCCTCTAAGATCTCCCTGAACCCTTCTCCAGGCTGAGCAACTACAGCTCTCTATATGAAAATATATTCTAATTTTTTCTGACTTAAATGTTTTCTAATGCCTTCCAGGTTCTGGAAGGATTACCTTTTTATGAAATAGATTTAATATATTCAACATACCTTTTTATGTTCTGATGCACTGCAAAGTGTCAGTGGTTTTGACATTGTCAGGAGTGTCACTTTACACTGAATATTTTCATTTTGACACAATTTCTCAGCCGTACATTTGCCATAGTGGTTTTGCCTGTGCAAACCAGTCTTCTCTTCCACTCAGCACTTTCTTCATCAGTGTAAGGGTCACTGGCAGGAAAACACTGTTGTGTTTATAAAAGCAGGATTTTCTGTGCACATTTCTCCCATCAGTGGAGATTACAGGAGTGAAAGATATAGGGATTTTATTTCAAGTTGTTGTTTGATTTGGCAGAACCCTGGGAAATCCAGTGCCACAGAGAAAATATCATTTTACTGCCATGAGCTGACTTCTGCTCAGTTTCAGCTCTTGGATGATAACATTATTTGTTGGAATTTTTTTGGGGAACACACTTACTTTCTCACTTACCGCCTCTGCCCTCACACATGGCCTGGGGGTGTTGAGGACCCTGCCACATCACCACCCACTTCTTATCATCATTTTCTTTCCAAGAGCATCAACAGCTGTGCAAACTACATTTATTATGTCTTTTTATTGTTGTTGTTTTAACTGTAATTTCTATTGCCTGCAAAAATAAAAACAAATATTTTTTGATTAACAAAAACCCCTTAACTTTTTTTCCTCCTGCTTCCCCCAAAAAATGCATGAGTGGCTTCATTTAAGTTTTATTATTTCGAAGGTGAGTCCCCCTTGTGCTGAAGCCTTGGATCAGACCCTTCATTCCCAGAAGCTGCAGGAAAGCCAGGAAACAGTTTCCCTGTTTAAATGGGAACTTTTAAATGTTTAACATTTAAATGGGGACTTTTCTCAATGAGCTCTCATTGCACCCTTAAGCCCAGCATGGTCAGGTGACATGATGGAAACAGCAATAGCACCTTTTGCTGCTGTTTGTGAACACATTTTCTGTGTGAAACTTTTGAACAGGTGGATCCGTAGCCTCTCTGGTAATTTCTGTAGGGTTACTCTAGGACACAAAATAAAATGATGCCAACACTGCAATCTCTAAGGTAAAAGAGGGGCAGTTTAATTCTGACTCCAGCATTTATAGATTTCCAAAAGTGACAGTGGATTGAAGGATGACAGTGCCATCTCTCCAATGACACTGGACAAACCAAGAGTCCATCAAATTTCTCCTCCTCCAGAAAAGAATGTAAGAAAACAATTATTTCCAGAAAAGTGTGTGAGAAAGTTCATTACAAGAATATAAACATCAGAAGGCTTAGAAGAACAGAGCAACACTGTAGCCTCTCTGCTAATTTCTGTAACAATGGTAATTCCTGTGAGCTCTCGGGTAATTTCTGTAGCCTCTCTGGTCTCGATGGTCTCTGGCTGACCCCAAGATGTGTCAGAGAGTCTCTTTTCCCAGCCTGGCAGCTGAAGAAGGAGTCAGGATTCTTCTGTTCTGGTTTTCAAGGTTGTTTATTTGCTGTTATCTATATCATTCTTTTCCTGGCCTGCTGAGGTCCATTCAGCAGGTCAGTCAGTGGCACACTGCCCACCTTCAGGGCGGTGTTGTCTTTTTATACTAAAAACTACGTGTACTTTATTTACAATGATTTTCCAATACCTATTACCTGTGTTAGACAGCGTGTTCCTACCTGAAACCAATCCAAAAGTGCCACCATCACCCAAAAGATGGAGGCTAGGAAGAAGGAGACAGTAGGACAAGATTCGCCCAAATTCTTCCATCTTGGGACCCTGAGCCCCCATTCTAAAAACCCCAAAATTCTACTTTTCATCCTGTGACAAACTAACTGTCATTCTACTTAAACTTTTGTGACTTGTAAATCCTCATAAAAGGTCGGTAATTTTTTGCATGGGTCATAATCAAAGGCACAGGGGTCTTGGGCTCTGTGCCAAGGTCTGTGAGGCCCCTGGCAGGGGTTTGAGCCATCCAGGACAGCCAGAGGGATGTCCTGGGTTCTGACATTCTTAATTTCTGTGAGCTCTCTGGTAATTCCTGCAAGATCTCTGTTAATTCCTGTGACCTCTCAGGTAATCCCTGTGCAATCTCTCTGGTAATTCCTGTGATCTCTCTAGTAATTCCTGTAATTTTCTGGTAATACCTTTAAGCTCTCAGGTAATTTCTGCAATCTCTCAGGTAACCCCTGTGCCATCTCTCAGGTAACCCCTGTGCCATCTCTCAGGTAATTCCTATGCAATCTCTCAGGTAATCCCTGTGCCTCTCTGTTAATCCCTGTGCTGTCTCTGAGGTAATCCCTGTGCAATCTCTCTGGTAATTCCTGTAATCTCTCTAGTAATTCCTGTAATTTTCTGGTAATACCTTTAAACTCTCAGGTAATTTCTGCAATCTCTCAGGTAACCCCTGTGCCATCTCTCAGGTAATCCCTGTGCCATCTCTCAGGTAATCCCTGTGCCATCTCTCAGGTAATTTCTGCAATCTCTCAGGTAACTCCTGTGCCATCTCTCAGGTAACCCCTGTGCAATCTCTCAGGTAATCCCTGTGCCATCCCTCAGGTAATTCCTGTGCTGTCTCTGAGGTAATCCCTGTGCCATCTCTCTGTTAATCCCTGTGCCTCTCTGGTAACCCCTGTGCCATCTCTCAGGTAACCCCTGTGCAATCTCTCAGGTAATCCCTGTGCCATCCCTCAGGTAATTCCTGTGCAATCTCTCAGGTAATCCCTGTGCCATCTCTCAGGTAATTTCTGCAATCTCTCAGGTAACCCCTGTGCAGTCTCTCAGGTAATTTCTGCAATCTCTCAGGTAACCCCGTGCCTCTCGGTGCTAACGCCGTTTGTTTCCCCGCAGCGCTGGGACCAGAAGCTGCGGCAGGCGGGCAGGGCGCGGGCCGAGCCCGGCCCCAGCGCGGCGGCCCCGAAGCCCGGCGGGGCCCGGCAGGCTCGCAGCTGGGCGTGACAGCGCCGAGGGATGCCGGATGCACGGGACTGTCTGCCGGGGCTTCCTCTTGGAGCAGCAAAGGAGAAATTGCACTATTGCACGTTATATTCTATTGTTTACTACAAAGTCATGTTCTAGCTTTTATTAGGTTTTATTCTCCCTCTTTGTTCTCCACCTTTTTCTTTTTGGATATGTGCAAGTTCTGGAAATGTATATTTTTTGGTTTTTTCTGTTGCTAAGAACTGTAGAAAACTGCCCTTATGAGATGAAGAAAGACAATGTTCAATTTACCTTTTTATCTCCTAAATCTTCTCTGGGAGAAAATTCTCATGCAAGTAGGAATGAAATCTGGCAAAAACCATTGCTTAAAGTCATGGCTCACATGGGCTTTCCCTGTTCATTCTTTCTTGGTCACTGTTTGCTGAAACTTGTTCTCTTTTGGGTAGGTTATCATCTGCATTTAAATGTATAATTTTTTATTCTGAAATATAATTCTGAATTACATAAATTTTTTTTTTTGCTAAAAGAACTGTTTGAATCAGTACAGCTTTATTAAGTTTTCTTACAGATAAACCACTTGCATAAGGCAAACTCTAAATATTTCCCTGTGCATGTACACAGGGAACCTGGGTTTTCCAGTGCTTTGGACCTTGAAGGAAATATTATCTAGTTCTGTAACCATAATTTATAACTAAATTTATGCTTCTTCTCTTATAATGGCAGTTTTTCCCCTTTTCTCAGCTGAGTTATAGGAGTAGACAGACTCACCAGGCCTGTTTCTCAGTTCAGGTCTGCAGTTTAGCCTTTTGATTTTGTGGTGTTTTTCTTAAATCCGTGCCTACATAAACAAGTGTTCAATGCTCAGTAACATATGTCCAATAAAAGAATTGTAGTTGCCAACCACAGACCTTACCTGACATCATATTGCTAATACTACCCTTGAAAATATAAAAACAAACAAACAAAAAAAAAAACCTTAATTTTTGTGCTTTAATAGAATTCTTTGCAGATGGTGCCAACATATTGGAAATTATCTTTGTTTTTCTACTCTCCCATGCTTAAAAGAAATCAAAAAGGGGTACATCAAAGAACAATCCTCTTTGGCATAGTCTGCAGAGGGGAACCAGCTCTACTGAAAAAGAGAAAATGGCTGTTGTGTCTTTAGTACACTAGGCTGACTTTCATAAGAAAATCGTGTTGAGTTGTTGGGTGGCTTGAAGATATGATGGTGATAAATAGGACTGAAGTATTTGGGAATACTATAATAATGATGTTTTAAGATTTCAGTTAATAACCAGCAGTCTTGGGACAGGTTTTCCATTGGGCTAGATACCAAGAAAGTTGAAAAATAACAATATCCTGCAACACTCAAATTTTTATTTATAATTAAAAATAAAGGGATAATTTAAGGGACTGATTGGTTCTGAAAGCTGGCAGAAGGATATTAATCTTCTAGATATTAAATCCTCAGTATTTTCTCAGAATTACACAGATCACAGAATTATTTAAGTTGGAAAAGACCTCCAGGATCATCAAGTCCAAGCTTTGATTGATCTCCACCATGTGAACTAGACCAGAGCACTAAGTGCCATGGCCATTCTTTTCTTGAGGACCTCCAGGGACTGAGTAGGTAAATAACAGAACCATTTGTTAAGTTGTGAATAGCCTGTTCAATAACGTTAAAAACCTCATTATTTACCCCAAAGCACCCACTGAAGTCCTGTAGATGAGTGCTGGAATCCCAGGGTCAGCAGTCACCACTCATCACGTTGTGTTCTGCTATGAAAAGAGCTGTGAAATCATAAAACTCTGTTAAAGATGTAGAAAATCCCCAGACAGCTGGGAGTTTACCCTTTTCTGAAGGTGGCCTGTCTCATGCCATTTCTCTGTGATTAACAGCCACCTTTATTTAATCCACTTGCAGCTCAGTACTGACATTAGTTGCATTAAAAATTGCCAGAGCAGAGCACAGTGCTGCACTTCCAAACCTCAGTAAGAAAAAAATGAGCAGCATTTGTAACTGTCACATCATGATGTTACAGTGAAAATATTTCTCTAACTGGAAGCCACCAGATTGGTATTTTTCCAGAGGAATTAAGCATTTTTCATTAACACATGAAAAATGAGGGTGGCATGATGGGCTCCTTGGAAGAGGCAAGAGGCATTTTTCACAATCCCTTAATTAACTGAGGAGCCTTTTACCAACTCTGGCACTGCTTCTACCCCATCACAGTGATTTCAGTGACTGAACCTCTGCAGCACCACCCAGACTCACTTGTGCTGAGTGTACAAATGATCAATCCAGGGACCAATGAGATACAGATGGCACAACATCAATATTTTATAATATTGATATTTCAATATCAATTATTTCAATAGCTTTGAGCAGTATCTCTCACATATGTTTGGTGGCCTGGAGCACACTGAAATGCTGTGTTGCTCTAAAGCTGTACTTACTGCTTTATCACATCTGTGAGGGCTTTGTGACAAGCTAGGCTACTCCACTGGTGTTTTAAAGTGACTTTATTATAGTCTTACTAATTGACATAGTTGTACATTATTTTCTTGCTTCTTTCCCAGGACATCCCTTTTTGCCCTTTTTGTGCCCATTTTTGATGTGGTCCTACATTAAACTATCAAAAATGCACTACATAGCACATTCTTCTGTGGAAGCACACAGCCCTCAACACAGTGTTTTCACAGACATCCACTTGGGATGTGACTTTGCTTCAATTTGTGATGGTTTTTGTTCCTCCAGTTTTATTAACTTATGTAAACACAAAGTCAGGTTTGGTTTGTGCAAAGTCACGTTGCTGAGCTGCAAAGGAAGTGGAGTGTGGACTGCAGTGTTTGCCTGATGGAGGAGCCCCAGGAACCATCACACAGGTACAGCAAGGGAGGGAAAAACCCCAAAGCAGAGAGATTTCAGAACTTTGCAGTGTCTGCAGGGCTGCATGCCAGGCTGGGCTGTGGGTCCAGCGCTGGCTCTGCTCCCAGTGGCCACTTTACCCCAGTGTGGTGAGCTGCTCCAGGCTCTCCTCCCTCCTGATTCCCAGTTTCTCCTGCATCCTGCACCCAGGCTCTCCTCCATCCTAACCCCTGGGGGTTCTTCCCTCCTGCTCCCAGCCCTCACAGCACAAGGTGACAGAGCCCTGAACACAGCCCCACAGCAGGCACACATCAGCTCCTACTGCCATCCCACCCACCTGCTGCATCCAAGGCACTGCTGGACTTTCAAAGAGGATGCTGAGTTACAAGAATGAAAAATTACCTTCTCATCCACACCACTGCCTGGTTCCTGTGCTTTCCAGACATGCTTCAGCTCTGCCTGTGGTGGTCACAGTAAGTACAGCAAGGTGAGCACCATCACTGAATCAGCACATCCTATGAAGCATATTCTCAATCCTATTTAATTCTTGGGCTTTGGATTTTTTTAAGTACTTGGTGAATATCAGTTAATGTGAGAAGGAAACTCTGCTGCACAAAAAGCCAAGAAAACCAAATTTCTGAGTTAATCATGTTTACTACTCTCCTCCTGTCCTCACTCTCAAAGCCTTTGGATGAAAGCAAGGTTTGTTATTTCACATTTTGCCTAATTAGGTCTGTGTTTGAGATTCCCTGTGTCAGGAAAATTAATCCATGATGTCAGAGGTTTAAGTCCGAAAAGGAGACAGAGGAGTCCTGTAAGGACAAAGGGAGAGGCCATAGGGTATTTCCCAAGGTCTCTCTTGAATTGCTGGAGGATGCAGCCTCCTTCTTATCCCAATTTCCTGGCCACATTTCTCTCTCTCTCTCTCTCTCTCTCTCTCCCCATTGGCTGAGGTACTTGAGAGGTGCACTTCTCAAATCCACTAATGCAGACCTGCCTTTTCTCTGTATCTCTGTTCTTTTTCTCTAAGTCCAGGAATTTAGCACAGCCTTGAGTCAGACAGAGTCTGTGTCAATTAGTGGAATTCCTCTGGAATTTATGGTCCCTCCCATTGCTTCTTTCACCTATCAGTGTCTGCCTTTATCTACCAGCAGGCCCACAGTTTGTTTGTAAAGACACATCCCTGTCATTCCTTTCACCTGAACATCCAATGCAATTTAGAACCAGAGACTGTGGTGTGAAAATGTAGTGCTTTTTAAATCTTCCCTAAGTTGGGTAGAGCTTTGCTTTATATTCCCAAATCCTGCACTCAAACTGGGTCAGTGTATGCTAACAGGCAGTGTTTTATTAAATTAATTTCTAAAAGTCCTCCTTCCCATCCAGCATCTACTTCATTCCTCTCTTAGAGTAAGATACACCTACTTCATCTTTCAATCCCCATAGCTAAAGCCAGAGAAAAAATAATGCTGTGTGAGGATGAGGCAAAGGCAAGGTGCAAGTCTGGGAGCAAACCCACCTCTGTCCCTGCAGAGAGAACAGCAGCTGGCCTGAAGTGCCACCAGGGACAAGAAGCAGCTGCTTCTCTCATATCCTGCTCAGAGCAATGCTGGTAAGTGATTCTGCAGTCTGTGCAGGGCTCTGCCCTCCCTGGAGCCCAGCTCTGTCACTTGTCTCAGGAAAAAAATACCTTGAATTGCTTTAGAGCCCTGGCTGCACTCAGGCTTCTATTGTGATGGTGTGTCCCTTTTAAATGGATTTCCATATGCTGGAAGGAAGGCTGATTTCACCCTGTTTCCCAAGATCTTATTGGACACTATAGAGATAATATATAACTTTTAATCTTGCCTTTTCACCTGCAGTGAAACTATTTGAGGGTCATGGTCAGTCTGTCACTTCTGTAAAGAATTTGTAGCTGTGAAAAAAGTTATATGAAAAAGTTATATGAAAAAGTTATATGACTCTGAAGTAATTCAGAGTATTTCATTTCAGATCTGATTTGTTTGGAGGCAACACTATAAAAAAAGGGCAAACAGAAGAGCATGTGATAGGCAGCCTGCTACTGGTGTACAATGTGGTTATTTTACTGGGTGATGCACATAATGCACATACCTACACATGCACATGTGACCAAGTATCATGGGATGTATAGAAGGACTGATTAAAACCATGCCTTTCCCATATCTGGGTTAGATTAGTCCAGAGAGAAAATATGCAGCTTAAAATCTCTGGGAATAATTAGCCTGACAAGTTGCTTCTCTGGTGCAGCTCAGCAGATGAGGAGGCAGGAGGAATAAACACCAAAGTTGCTTATTCACCAGAGATGTCCTTAATTTCTGGCAGGGGGGGTCACTCATGGCTTTAATAAATCTGCTCTGGACATGTTAGCAGTGGCATGAAAATAACAGAGCTTGATTTCAGCCTGGGAATTGTCATTTTGGAGTATATTTCCTGCCATTGAAGCCAATAATTATCAGAGTCTATAGGGTGAGGACAACTTGCACAGTTGAAGAGCACAGAGAAAAGAGCACAGTTCAGTCCATCAGGGTTTCAGGTCTAAACTGGAATCAGGGTTTTCTTTGTTGTAATAGTCCCGTTGCCCTTTCCTTAGGGTAAATATTCAGATGAATTTCTGAATGGTTGCTGTGCAACAGAGTTAGGGAGGGTCACACCAAAACACAGCATGGCCAGAAAGCTTGTTCAGTGTCTCTGACAGCGCCACTAGCACAGAGGTCAGCTGTAAAAGTGCTTGGGCTTGACCCTCTTTGTCAAAATGTTCTTGTTCTCTGTGTTTTGTGGGAAGAAAGGGAAAAAGCAAAGCTCTTTTTCCCTGTAGGGTTGTTGGGTGAGATGTATCTGGCTGCCCCTCTGACTTGCCACACTGGGAATTGCAGTTCCCCATCCTGAGCTCTGGGTTATTTAGTGCCTGGTTCTTCCCTTGCTTTTCCTCTGGAAAGCTTCTGCCTGTGTTCCAAATCTGGAGCTGCCTCACCGAAGGCTTCCTGGACATTTGCTACATCTCAGTTCTTCAGGAGAAATGTGTGTAGATGCAGAATTAGCTGAAGCCACCTTAGGAGCAAGCAGCTGTTTGGGTGGGCAGCTTCTCTTTGGTTACAAAGTAGGGCAGATGAGGACAGGAAATCCTGATGCTGCACAACTCTCTCAGTAATTTTTATTTACAAATGAGCCTAAATTATGCTGTGAAACCCATGGCAAAGACTCCACACCAGCCCTGACTGAGCCCACTGCTGCAGTCCAGGTTGGGGATGGCAAACCAGGTCACTGCTTCCTTCCCAGAGCAGTTTAAATGCCTGCCCAGAGCCCAGATAAGCCTTGTCATGCAGGAGAGATTACAGACTCTGAATTAAACCTCCTCTGGCCTGTGGGGTGCTCTGGGCCAGCCAAAATGCCCCTCACCTACCTCAGGGCTTGGGAGGTTAGGCAAGTTATAATGAAGGGAGATGGGGGAGGGATAGAAAAGGAGTTTCAGGATGAGAGCAGCAGAAGGAAATTACTTGTGATCCTGCTCTTGTGCCCCTTTGCCAGGCAGTGCATTGTGAAAATGCTGAAAAAATATATATAGATCTGAAAATACAGCTATGTTACTGTATGACTAAAGGCAGCATCAGACTGCCACAGGTGAATAGGGAGTGAATGCATGTGTCATCAGCAGATCTCATATTAGGACTCGTTGAATTCTGAGTGCTGAACACTGCAAATCTGACATTCCCATGCAGTTATCTAGGGTTTGAAATAGGTCAGAAGATTTTGATCATTTTATCTTGTATGATCCATTTGGAAAAGTGATTGGCTTTGTCCTCCACATGGACCTGTTTCTGTCCCAGGTGGTGTGGCTCCTTCTGGCCCTTTGCTGAGGTAGGAAAACCTGCACCACCTTTTTTTTTTTTGTCCCAGACTGAGTATCTGAAAGTGTACATTGGTCACCAGGTTTTACATGCAAAATTCCAGCTTTTCCCAGCATTTCCCTCAGGGAGATTGTCTGAGTGGCAGGATAAGCAGTCTCCATTGCCCCAGGGACTTCACCCAGAGGCTCATAGTCTCTCTGCTCCCCTTTGCCAGCTTTTCCAGCTGCCCCTGGCCTCATGGAACATTTACCACTCTCACTCTGACATTTCCTGAGGGCTTTCTTTGTGATACAGGTACCCTCCTGTTCAAAGCTGGGTCCTGGTTTGCTTTTTGCCTTGTTTCCTTGTGGCTTTCTGCTCCCCTGCACCCTGTGTGTTTCCTGGCTGCTTATCTCCTTTTCTTCCTCTCATTGTTCCCCATTCCTGCAGCTCAAGCCAAGCCTCCTGCCACTGCCTGGTGACCACCAGGGACATTTGCTTCCTCCCATTGCCTCATATCCCCTTCCAAGGGGGTCTGTCCAGATCAGTTACAGGGAAATTTAGCCTATCTCTTGGAGAACTTGAACTGAAATGCCCAAGAGTTCTTGGTATGTTGTTGATTTAATGCAAAATTTCTCACACCATCCCAGAGTGCCAAGAAATTAAAAATGCTGGAGCTGCTGAGACAAAGGTCTGGCTTTTCCTTGCCTGTGTGGGTGGATGAAGTATTCCTCCCTAGCTTTGCCCCTGGAATTGGCTGTGTCTGAAATCAGAGTGAACAAAACAGCTCCAACAGCTGACATTTAATACTTCAGGCTGTGCAACTGTGCATTTCCTAAATGTCTTGGTGAAGAATTATGGTTTGGAAATGGAAAGCTGAGTCTTATTAGAAGTATGGGGCAGTTTTAAATCCCTTGGTTTTAGGAATTCTTTGACACCTAAATACTCAATACCAGGTAACCCATTGTGTACAGGTTATTCTGCAACACAAAACACAGCACAGGGTGTTCTTATCATGCTGCTTGAGGAAAATCAGGGGGAAAAAAATTGGTGTTTTCCAGCTGCATTTCACTCCATGATTTTAGCACATTTTTTCCTGTGAGAGGCCGAAAAGCAGTGGGAGTCTGGGGGGGGGAAGAAGAAGCCTGAAAAAAGTTCAGGTGGAAAAGGAATGGGAGGCCAAAGAAATGTGGGAGACTGGAGGGCAAAAATTGGAGGCTGAAACTTGGGGAGAGGCTAAAGTATTGTGGAACTAAAGAAATCTTTTTGTGAAATGGAGTCTGAGAGTCTGTTGAAAGAATAGAGGAATAAGGAGAAAGCATTAAACAGAGTGGAGGCTTAATATAAAATCCTATAGGGGTGTTAATATGAGGCCCTAAAAGAATAGAGGGACAAAAAAGAGTGGGAGACTGAAAAAGAACAGAAGGGTCAGTGTAGAAGGTAGAGGGGAAAAAAGTGTGGAAATTGAGTAAACAAGGAAGGCTGGAAAAAAATTGGAGGCTAAAAATGAGGAGGCCAGAAAGGAAGTGAGGTAACAAAGAGAACTCGGGGGAAAAAAGTAGAGGCTGCAAAAGAGTAAAACACACACACAAAAAAGGGGTCAGTGAGAAGAAAAAATGAGTCAAGAAAAACCAGAGGCTGGAAAAGGGTATAGGGGCAAGAAAGGGTGGAAGAGAGGAAGAAATGCAGAAGCTGAGAGGACAGGAGGACACAATTACGTGGGAAGGAAAAAAAACCCCAAAATATTGACCAAAAATGTGGAAGGTGAAAAGCCAAGGGAGAGTGTGGGGGGAGGGAGGAAGTGAGGGGCAAAAAGAGGGGGAAGCCAAGAAGGGGAAAATGGAGATGGAGGCCAGAAAAATGTAAAGGCTGGAATGGTGAGGAAAGCTGAATAAAGGGTAGAGGCCAGAAAAAAGTGGACTCTGCGCAGTGGGGAGAGGTTAAACTGGAGTGGGAGGGTGAAAAGGGGTATAAGTCTGGGAAGGGATGCTAAGTTGGAGCGAAACTTTAGGAGATAAAAAAGTGGAAGCTGATCTGTGGTGGAAAGCCAAAGAGGGTGAGAGGTCTGAGGAGAGGTTTAGGCCAGGAAACAGTGGAGGTCAAATTTCATGGGAGATGGAAAAGTTGTGGGTGGCTAGAACATAAGTGGAGGCCAGGAAAAGGTGGAGGCTAAGATAGTGTGAGAGTCTAAAAAGAGGTGGGAGGCTGGAAAGCAAGGAGTAGCTGGAAACAAGTGGAGCCCTAAAAGTGATGGGAGGCCAAATTATAGCAGGAGAGTGAAAGTTTTGGAAGTATGGAGTGGAGGGAAAGGAAATGGGATGGAAGAGGCAAAAAAAATGTGGAAGTTGTAGAAGGGATGGGAGGCTGGAAAACAAGATGTGGCCAAAAATGTGAAGCCCTAAAAGTGGTGGGAGGCTGGAGGGAAGTGTAGGCTGAAAAGAGGGCAGAGGGCACAGAAAGGGGCAAGGTGAGGATGAGGAAGGGCAGGGCCAAGGCAAGGTAATGGAGGGCAAGGCAATGGAATTCAGGCATGAGGAAGGCAAGGCAGAATTTAAATTATGCTCAAAGTATTATAACCTCACCCCTTCCTCTGAAGTGTAAGTGGGTAATGAGAGAGCATTATATTGGAATACCAGTAAGTTGGATGCCTTTTCTGGGTGAATATTACTTTCTGGATGACAAACTGAACTGGTGTTCTCCCAGATGGCCTCAAATAGGTATTTCAAACAGTGGCTTCCCAGGTGCCAATTTAGGAACCTCTATGTTCAGTCCTATTTATGAACAATTTTCTTTTAAAGGGAAAAATTATTGCTTTTTCAGCTTGAATGTATTAAAAATGCCAAGACAGCAGTTTGCTAAGGTATTAATGTTATATTTTCCTTATAGATTGGATTTAATGAGCTATGCTGGCTTGTGCCAACATTGTGCTGTTAACCTGTGCCTCCTAACACCTGCCATAAAGTACAGGTAATTCAGTCATTCAGTCTGAAGGGTTTCATTTAGCCATGCCATGCACAGGATTTATACCTGTGCAAATTCACAGCAAACTGCTGTAAATGCTGAGGATTATTCAGTGTGAGAAGTGTTTTCTATGCCTCTGCAGTGATAACAGAGCCATGAAAATACTAATTTTCTATATTTTCAGGCTGTCTTAACAATTACAAGCAAAGTATTTTAAAAGCAACGTTCTGCCTGTGGGTTTGGGTGGTTGGTGCTCTGCATTTCAAGCCCATAAAACAGAGGGGTGTGGAAAATTCCTACTCTGGATTTGCATTCTGGACCTCCAGTCTTGTGCCCCACTGCCTGCACCATTCCTGGAGAAGGGGGTGAGCTCTGGTGGCCTCACTGAGGGTATTTCCCTGTGTAACACTGTGCAATGATGAGCAGCAAGAGTTGAGCTGAGACCAGGATCCTGCAAACTCTTCACATCACCTCCCAGGCCATAAAAATTCTCTCAAACCCAGATATTAAAAACTGGAATCCTGCAGCATAGCCTTTCTTTAGGTTACCTGTCTACTTTTTTTTTTAGCATGTCAGCTGTTGTTTCACATCCATTTTCACACTGAGAAACAAAGAATGTTCCTGTCCATAATTCTTAAAAACAATATGGCAGCAGTGTAACATCAAATGCCACCAGCTGTGCCCCATTTCTGGCCCTCCTAGTAGTCAGGGGAAGAAAAGGAGCACTTAGAGGAGTTTGGTAAAACGAAATGATAAGGCATAACTGGGCTTTACCTGCTGCAATAACACAAAAACTATTGTCTTACCTTGGGGTGGACTATACTGATTTAGTTTCTGTTTCTTTGCTTTTTTATGGTGTGTTTGGGCCATATAATTTAAGCAGGAGTAAAGCTCTGCAGGAATGAGAGTCCCCTGCTAGAGAAATTACATTTTATCAATTTTATCATTTATTGCAAATGGAATTCTTGAAAGTTACCCAGAAATAAGTGCCAGTTCTAGTCTCATAAAAAGAGCAGCAGATTTGGCTAACAGCTGCGTGATGCCTTGGTTTTTCTTTTAAAAAATGATTTATTTCTGTGATTCTCACTCCTGGTGAGAGCTGTACTCAGTGCCAAAGGATCTGTGTGTGAGCACCAGAGCTGGGCCACCTTAACAGGGTCAGCTGAAGGTTTTGCTCTAAATTCATGCTGCTGCTTACTTTGGTGACTGAATTACTGAATATGCTGAATTTGCGTTTGAAAAAAAAATAGTTCTTGGACCTTTTCCAGGCCAAATCTATGCTTAGGGCAGGTGTCTTCAGGTTAGTAATGCAAGCAGATACCCTGCATGGAGCAGGAGGTGTCCCTGGAGAGTACAGATCTCCCTGATTCCCCTCAGCTCCAGAGCACTGAAGGGCAATTTTCTTCTGGCTCTTTCACACAAGGTTCTCTCTGTGCCCTTCTCTGAGTGCAAATACTGTTTTTTCAGCAAATGCCACATGAAATTGTAAAGTGTACCCTTAGGAACTTTGAAACCCAGCTCTGCATTAACACATACCAACAAAAATCACAGTGCAGTCCTGGTTTTAACTTTGCAGGGGTCCCTGGGGAGTTTTAGCTGTTATTGCAACAGTTGGATCTTTGTTTCCAGATGTTTTTTGGGGTGGGAATCTTAGGAACAGTATAAAATCCTTATAGGAATGTGTTGATGGTAGAGAGCTGTACTGGAGGTTTTCATGTAGGAGTTTGCTTTCAGTAGATTGCTGGTTGTATGTGTCTTATTGTAAGAGGAACAATGAGTTTTAAGCTGCAGGATGCAAAAAACAAAGGGATGTTAATTTAGCATGAATTGATGAAAACTGGATGCTTTCTAAGGTGCATAATGAGGGACAAAGTTGAGTTGTCTGTGCAGTGAAACTGGTACAAAAAATGAGTGCAACATGGTCAGAAGAGCACTATGTCTTCCTGGTGTGTTTCCCACTATGTCACATAAGCTTGAACTTCAAAAAATTCAAAACTGTTTGAAATAATTTTAGAAAAACTTGGTCTTTGGCCATAGCTTCTCTTAATAACAAATTTTTTTCTCCCTGCAGAGAAAACTTGACTGAAAATGGATCAACAGGGACAGGTAGCTGTGGCATTTTTGGGGTCCCCAGATGGAGGAGGAAGGAATCAATGTGACTCCATGTTCTTGGAAGGCTAATTTATTATTTTATGTTCTATATTATATTAATGAATGCTATATTAAAACTATAATAAAGAATAGAGAAAGGATACAGACAGAAGGCTAAAAGATAATAATGAAAAACTTGTGACTCCTTCCAGAGTCTGGACACAGCCTGACCATGATTGGTCATTAACTTAAAACAATTCACATGAAACCAATCAAACAATGTCCAACCACATTCCAAAGCAGTAAAACACAGGAGAAGCAATCAGATAATTATTGTTTTCCTTTTCTCTGAGGCTTCTCAGCTGTCCAGGAGAAGAATCCTGGGTAAGGGGATTTTTCAGAAAATATGATGGTGACAGGTAGCATTGAAACTGGCAAAATAACATAAGGATTTATTTTGGGACCTGATGGGCATTAAATTCTCCAACATGTTTGGCATTGCACCACCATAACTCATACTAACAATGTGCTCCAGAGGATGCAGTTTAAGGTACTTTAGTGCTCACATTACTTAGGTGAGTTTCAGACCAGAGTCTAAGTGAACTAAATAAATGCCAGGAGCTCTTCTTATAATCATAGCTTGGTTAATAACTGCTCTCTTTAATTTTGAAGCAGTACATCCTAGTGATGTGGTAAATACAGTGGCAGGACTGTGATAAAATGTGTTGTTGGAAAAAGTAAAGTGGGTAAGGAGCCCAGCAAAATGGATGATAATGACTATCTTTGGTAAAATAAAAAACCTTTAAGATCACACTCATGTCTCTAAAGGCTACAAAAAGTCTCTAGGCAGTCTGTAAGGTCTTTAAAATTCAGAGCAGAGTAGGAAGTGGTGGTATGAGGTAGTTAAGAATGCCATGGGTCATATGAGTCTCTATGGTTTCATGGGCCTTGGTGCCTAGGGCTGAGAGTCAAATTTTATCTGTTTAATGCAATAACATCCATTATTTAGTGAAAGAGAGGAGATTACACAAGGTCTCCAGTTTTATCCAAAGCCACTTTGTTAACTTTTCTCAGGGTACCAAATGTCTGTGCTACAGATTGTGAACTACAAGGTAAGTTTCATATGAGCCAAGTTAAATGATGTTTTATAACATCATGTTAGTATATATTCTTTCTCTCTCTTCTTGATTACAGTTGTCACTTGTTGATTTTCATTATATTCTTGGAATAGTGGGGTTGAATTTTCCAGGATGTTTTTTGCAGTACAAATTTTTTTAATGCTGTTCCCCGTTTGTCTTCTGTGAGGTTTTTCTGTGTTTTTGTTTATTTGGTTTGTTTTGTTTTAAATAAAGCTGGTCAGAGGGGGAATATTATGACTCTTAGATGTATAGAAAGGACAAGGGTTTCTCCTTTCTTAACATCCAGAAACATCCATGGATTTCTCCTTCTCAAAACTTGTCAACAGGATACATAAAAGAAATGCAACTTTTAAATAAATTGAGTAATATATTGGTTAAGAATGTGTTTAAACTGTTAATTCTATGTTGTATTATCTTCAGTGGGGAAATTAGGATATAAAGCAGAAGTGCCTCACATTTTCCAAGCTCTAATGAGATGCTCTTTACCTTGCTTCTTTTAGTTATATCTTAAAAGATTACCTGGGCCTTGATGTGACTTGTGTGAGGGCTCTCCCTGGCTCAAAGTGGTTTAGAAGACAAGTTGGTCTTTGTGGTTACAGCATGAGCAAGCACTTGTTAAGAAAACTCATGTACTTTTGGGCACAGACATTAAAGATATGCTATCTGTACATTCCCAAATAATATCATTAAAAGATGTGCCCTTTAGATATGAGGGGAAGGCTGTGGGTGATGCTACAAATGAGGGGCTTACTTTGGGAGGCAGTTTTTCAGGCAGAATGCCCACCTCTGTGTTTCCTTTTCCACCTCTGAATGGCTGCCTGCTCCTACATGTGGGATTCATTCTCCAGAGGAGATCTCAGAGCTGCATTATTTGAGTGACTCCATGGGAGTACAGCCAGGTCATCCTGCTTGAGTCATCCTGATGATTTTATTTCATCAGGCATCAGACCTCTGCCTTGTGACATGTGGGCTTGAAAGAGGTGGGAAGGGAGGAAAAAGCCCCGTGCTAAGTGCTCCTCACCCTGATGGCCCTGCTAGGAGCCCATTCCCAGGGGCTTCTCCCTGCCTTGCTCTTTTATCATGGTAAAAAAAAGGTTGCAAAAGGGATTTGTCCCAACACTGAAAGGGGGAGTTTTTGTAGTCTTGAAGAAATTTATTGGCTGCCAGAGCTGTTTTCTACCAAGCTCTAGAATTGCTGATGTATTATTGATGGGGACAGAGCAAACCACAAAATATTCTTTCTTAATTATGAGCTCAGTAGAGTCAATCAGTGTTTCAGAGCAAAAGTCCTTTTTAACTTGAAGTTAATTTTTAAGTTATTGTTGTTGTCAATGATATTAAGTTTGTATAAGAAATAGATTAACTTTTTAAATTTTATTTTCTTGGTTTGATCACAAAAGCAGGAGTTGACTGGAAGCCAAGGACTTTTAAACAGTTCCATGAATTGGGAAATTCCAAACCTCAAAAGCTTCTCATTCTTCATTCCTTTCATTCTTTCAAAAATAGTGCAGATATGTCCCCAGTAAAGCAGCTTGTAAAGAATGCAAAACCCTCACTCCTGAGTACCAAAATAGGATGACTTGAGAAATTTGCAAACACCTTGCCATGCAAAGCACCTTATTTCTTGTTCCAACATGCTCTACTAGGTTGGCTCAGGAAGGTATCCAAAAGGACAGTTTTGGCATTTCTGATTTGAATTTTTCTGACCTCTTTCATGCTGAAATATCCTGTTACCTAATTTAGTAGAAAATTAAGGTGATGCTGTCCAGACAGAATGCAGGAACTATCTATCTATGGCCATGAGAAGACCCAGGGTAATTATGGCAAGTGAGATTGAAAGAAATAATTTCTTCCAGGCTAAGAGTCACATAGAAAAAAGTTTTCATTGAGTTTCTGACATTTTATGCAAGGCTTGAAACTTCTCTCTCCCCCCAAAATTAATCAAACACAAAACTGGATTGATCCTCTGAAGCAGTGATGGGGATCATCAGTATGATTTAAATGATTACATTCAATGCACTGGAGGGCTGAAAGCAGCACATTTCCGTCCTCCTTTATCCCAAAACACAGCCTGAGAGAACATTGTGATGGCTCAAGGGCAGCAGCATTTAATGGAGATTTAGTGGATTTTCCCCTTGGTGCTGAGGAATGACATGTGGCAGGAGGAATTTGACACTGAGCAGTTGCTGAAGATCTACTGCTCTCCTTATTTATTCAGGGAAGTAAGTAGTAACTTTTTAAAATATGACTATTGCTTGGAATTCCAGCTATTTAAATGGAGATAGAAGACATAATGGGCACATTAATAGTTTTAAGATAACTGAAGATGAAATTATGCAGACAAATGACAGGAGCTAAGGAGGATGAGGAAAACCAGTACTTCCAGTCTAAGACTTCCCTCCAGCAATTTCCTGATTAATTCTGCTTTGAGCTGCTGCAATAGCTTCACCCTCAAAGCATGATACAGATACATACACACACACAAAAACACTGAGCACAGGCTATTTAGAATTTTGCTTGAAATATTTACTTCTAAAAATCTGATGTTCCTGTTTCAAATTTCCTTCACTTGCTTGCCTGTAGCTACATCCACAATTTAAAGGGATGGATCTAAATGAAAAGACAATAGGTATGAATATGTCACAACATGTAATTAATAACCTTGTAGCAGCTTTTAATGTGAATATTTCCTGAACCTCCACTAACCTGATTCTCTCTCAAGTGCTCTGTTTTCACTGGTGTGCTGATGCTCCAAATGTCCTTGTTTAAGGATCTTCTAAATGCGGTAAAACAGGCTCCTGCCTACTATGAAAGTGGGGGAAGTAGATTTTTTCAGCTGTTTTGTCCTCTTCTGAGATGCCTTCTCTCTCTTTTTAGTATGCTGTGGATCCTTTCCCCTGGTGTTATTCTCACAACCCAGGATATGTCCTTGCTTTCCTCTGCAAGGTTATGCTTTCCTGTCACCCAAAAAGATGGTTTAGGGAATCCTCCAGCTCCACTGCAGTTTGTCTACAGCAAGCAAATGCTAAAGTCTGCATGTATAAGTGGTAATTTTATTGTTTCTTCTAGTGCAAGACTTTCATTAAATTGAAACATTGAAATATTAATTCATTGGGGTTTGGTGAAGTTTGTATGGCTGGTTTTCTGTAAAGTTCAACAGGACTCCAAAGAGTGGATGTATAGATCTTATTAATGTCACTCCCTTGGTGTGATTCCTGTGAAAGATGTCAAGTACTGAGTCTGAGGAAGATGCAGCTCAGAACTCTGCATCACCCCCATGTGAGCATTCCTCCACTGCTTTTAAATGTGGCTTTTGTAAAAAGGCTTCTCTAAACTCTTTAACACTTCTCAAAGCCTCTTCAGAACAAAAAAACAAAACAAAAAAACAACTCCACCAAAAAACCCACCAAAAAAACACACACAAAAAAACCCCAAATAAAAAAAGATGATCTTTGGAAAGTGTTTTTCCTCCCCAATACAGTTAGCATTTTAACCCACTTTAATCTCCCCAACAGTTTCCTGAGTTTTAGGAAATACCAAACTCCTTTTAGAAGACAGAACAACAGATTTTGTTTGACCTGAATAAGGAAAGGCAGAACAGCTCAGGAAGCTTCCCTGGGTACTTATTAAACTTTCTAATTACTGTTTAGCCCATATAAAGCTCACAGCTAGAGTTTAAATATTTTGAGAGTTGAGCTGATAGTGGGAGATTAACTGGAACAAGCGTGTTATTAAATGTGGTTTAGATCTTGCATATTTAATAATGCAATTAATGTCACAGAAATCATCCCCAATTCAGTCCTACAAGGAAAGCTCTCTAGGAGCTCTCTCACTTCACTGTTGAGAGCTGTGAAGAGGTGGGGATGGAGGTTGGACATTGATGGAGAGGAGGAAGAGGAGGAGTGTCCAGCTGGCAGGTGGGGCTCTACCAGCTCTCCCCGCATGATGCAGATCCCAAAGAAAAGCTCAGAGGGAAACTCTTGGCCCTGACCAGAATGAAGTGGGCATGAATCCAGTGAGAAGAAGCACAGGGAGACTCTGACAGGTTCTTTGGCCAGAGCATGGACATGACCTTCCGAGGGTTGCTCTGTGAGCACCTGACACTGCTGCTTTGACTCCTCTGGGACTTTTTTAACCTCACAGACTGAGCTTCCCACTCTTCAGGCTGTCTCTGTGGGCTACAGTTTCTCTAAATAACCAGTGGAGAGAAGATGTTTGTATTTGTTTAATCCACACGTGGAGAATGAAGAAAATCTCTCCTGCTCACAGCTTACATTTTACAAAATCTTGTGGCTTATGTTTTCATATTAATCTCTTGGTTGTCCCTTGTTTCCCCTTTCTCCTGAGCAGACATCTCACCAGACACTATAGAGGAGTCCCAAATGTGAAGCATTATCTGACATTATAGAGGAGTCCCAATAGTGAAGCTAATCCAGCAGGTCAGAGGCTGGTTTCGGGCAACCATTGATGTTACCAGCCCTAACAGGAAAAATTCAAGGTAAATTAGTGTGATCACATTTGCTCTTGCAGGATCTGGTGGTTGAGCAGGTGTGAGAGGGGCTGAGAACATTGCAAGGAGTCAGTAGGAACCTTTTTCTTGGCACAGGTTAGTCATGGAATCACAGAAAGCTTTGGGGTGGAAGGGACCTTAAATATCATCTCATTCCACAACTCCTGCCATGGGTAGGGACATCTGCAAAATTCACATCAGTGCACTTCTCACTGATGTTCTTTGAATGCCTTTTTCACTTTATGCACTTCATTCTATTTATGCGGTTCTCCCCTTTCTAAGCATTCTTTGGGGATGTCTTCTCCTCCAGAGACTGCTTTGCCAGCTGACAATCCCCAGCTGAGACCAGAGCAGTGCTTGGGACAAGTGGAAATTTACCACTGCTGCCATTACACTTGCCGGTGCTGTGTAAATATTTACTATATTTACTAAAGCTGCTTTACTCTTAGGAAAAAATTCTCTGCAGGTGGTGTTCTGGAAATTAACACTGACCAGTGTTTCTCCTGCAACCACCTCCTCCTGCTTCCACCCTTCAGCTGTTAGCTAAAGGTGGGAGCAGCTTCCCAGCTCTAAGGGGGATTTGCCCAGACAGCTGTATGTGTATATATCCCTTTTCCGTCCTGCAACGTCTCAAGAAATTGTCTTCCTGAGCTTTATTTATATTATTTATGATGTGTAAGAAGGAATTCAAATACTGACACTGCTCAGGTGCACTTCATGTGTAAGGAAATGTAATCTTAAATATTTAATGCAGCTATTTAAAACCCAAATTCACATTCATGTAGCGCCATCTGTCACCAAGCCTCTGCAGCTGCACAGGACAAGAGGACAAGGGCTTTTTTTTTTTTTTGATTGAACTAACATAACTCTTGGCAGCACTTAAAAATAACTTCTTTAGGGGGAAAGGAAAAAAAAAAAGAAAAGAAAAAGGTTTCTTATTTTACAGAGTGTTTTGTAACACTGCAAGCTGTGTGAACAGTGAGTTTGGTGAAGATTATCTGTGCTTATAGATGGAACCCAGACTCAAACTGGGCTCAGCAAAGAAATCTGAGAATTCTTTTGGCTTGCTCAGGATGTGGGAACTCTTCACTTTGTCTTACCTGTTTCAGGCTGAGATGGATGGAGATGGGCAACACAGACCAAGCAGTCTTCATGCCTTCAGTGTAGTGCCAGTATATTGTCAGTATATATTCACTATATTGTCCCCAATATCCCCAGAAAAAAAAAAAAAAAAAAACCTTTTTGCATGAATGCAACAAAGCTTTTCCTGCTCCTTGTACCTTTCTAAGCTACATGTTTACTAGCCTCAGGTTTGTTCCTATTTTCCCAAGTTTTTATCCTGTTGACTGTGTATCTCTCATAGCTGGGGATGTGGTCTCACATGGGACTACAGCCTGATTCACAGCTCAGCTCTCACCTGCAGGTTTGTGCCTCCTGACTTTCAGATCAATTCCCAGTGACTTTCCAGACAGCTTTTCCAAGCAGCTACATGGGAGGCTTGTTCTCTGCCAGGTGTTCATAATTGCATGCCTAGTAAATGATTGGCATGGAGAACTCCTGGGTGAAGTATTAACTCTTTGCTGTCAGTAATTTAGTGAATACAACTAGCAGTTGTTCCAAATATTATATCCCCTGATTCTACAGATGAAATGTTTTCATCAAAGCCAGTAAGCCAGTGCAGCATAAAAATTTACTTCTTTTTTTTTTTTTTTTTTTTTTTTTTTTTTTGAAACTCTTCAGGTAATTTTGCCTGTGTAATCATTATCTACCAGAAGTCATGTGAAGCTGCAGTTGTATTGGCTTGGACTCATAACTGGAGAACAATTGGCAATTTTTATCTTCTTATCAATTGGTGCTGCTGGTGGGCTGGGGCAGCTTCTCCAGCTGCTACTCTTGTAAACAGGGGCAAGAAAAAGCCAAGAGACAAAGGCAAGACAAAGAGAGAGGGACTCTGCCTGAGGGCCTTGACTTCTAGAGCCCAGGGTGCCTCAGCCCAAATAAAAGTGGGATCAGGGATGGGGAAGAGCTCCCACTCTTTTTATTCCTGGATTTTGGGGTTTCTGGGATGAGGGACAATCCCTGGATTTTGGGGTCCCTCATTCTTGCATTTTTGGGATGAAATCCATAGATTTTTGGGGTTCCCCCATCCCTGGATTTTGGGGATCCCATCCCTGAATTTTGGGATTCAATCCCTGGATTTTTTCCTCCTCAGCCATGGATTTTGGGGATCTCCCCATTCTGTTTTCTGGCCTCAGGGTCCTAAATAAACTGTAATAGGTTTGGGCACAGACAGGTGGTGAATACAATGAATTTTGGGTTCCCCAGGACAATGGACCATGAAATACAAAGAGGAATTTCTTAGCTTTGCTGCTGAGTGACAGTCCTGAGGGGTGGCTGGTGGCCCTTGCAGTGGTTTGGGCACCCTGGCTAGGGTGCTGTCCTTGAAGTCCTGTCCTTCAGCTTGCAGGATCTCCTCCCACAGCCTCACAACAGGCTGTGATTTTTCTTTTCCCCCTGGAAAAGGCCTTCTGAACATGTGTGCAGAGATTTATTATGCAGACATCCACAGAATAAGAATAAACTAAATTCCCACATCACTGAACAATGTACTGTTTGGGGTTTAATGAAGATTTCTCCCCCCTCCACACACCAAATGGATGCTGTATAGTTTAAATTATGTATAGGTCCATTACAGAATAATCAGTGCTAAATACATATGCATACACAGAGCACAATAAATTATGTATCTTGCCTTAATATTTCATGAAGAAGAGCCATGGCATGTATTGATTTCATTTAGACCTGAGTTCAAGAGAGCATTTAAACACATTTCTATTTTTAAATCCATGAATCATAACAACAGGACTGTTCAGGTGCTTTCACTTAGATGTCTACTTAACAACCATGCTGAATTTGAGCCATAATGATAATCAGATTAATATTTTGAACCAGTGCCCAAATTGGAGCCATTTAATCAATTTTACTAAGCTCTTGCAGTAAGATTAATTTTTAAAATATATTTGTATGCATGCACATATATATATATACACATATATATATGCATATATATACACACACATATATATATACATATATGCATATATATATATATATATATATATAAAATGAAGGAAATGGGAGGTAGACCTTTACTGAGAAATTGGAGTCTGTCTGAGCCTGGAGTCACATTATATAGTCATGAATTTCTGCAGCAATCTGGGAAGTCAAGGCAAGCTATCTGAAAATGCCACTGGCAGCCACTCACTCATTCCTGCAATGCCCAGGACATGCCACACTGGAGGCTGAACCCTCCCCTTCCCCTGTGAGTGAGCCAGCACCCTTTGGGGAACAGGAACTCATTTCTACCTAATGAAATTACTGGGATTCATTTTCTGTCCTGAAAGATATGGGGGGAAAAAAAACTTTTATGGACAAAATGTTCAAAAGCACTTCCATAGCACAGGAACTTAAATCTCACTGGCAAACTTGGAGCTCTGATTGAATTTAGGGGATGAAGGGAGCCTGGATCACCTAGGGAGAAAGGAGTTCCAGCTGTTTTTCTGCACATAATGTCCATGCTGCTGGGGAATTAGCTTGTTTTGGGCACTTTTCTTATCTTGGTCTTCTCTAAGACAGCTGTTGAAATGCATTAATTGAGAGGTCAGAAAGGAGCAATATACCTGATCAAGAAAACAGTTGCATTAAATAAAACATTTAATTTGGTCCTGATGGTAGCACTCAGGAAACTGTACTTTCTAGAATGAATCTGCCATAAAAACAGGCTCACACATTATTTTCTTGTTTTTGTAGAAAATATCAGGTCACAACCCCTGTGGCTCTGCTCTGAGCCTTGCATTTCTTCTCCTGGACTTATCCAAAATTTCTCACTGAAGAATGTGGCTACAAGTAATGCTATCACCTACAGGAAGACACAAAAGAATCCCAAGCATAACCTAAAAGCCTAGTGAACTCATTTCCACTAAATTACCTTTTCCTTTCTTGTCCTTTTTTCCTCTCTTTCTCCCTCCAGGACATAGGCAAAGGTGGGGGTTTTGCCTTTAATATTTGCAAACTACAAGGTGACTGAGCTTTTCTCTTTAGGTTTTTGTCAATAAGCAGAAATAATGTTTAATGTTTCCCTATGAAAGCATCCTATGTGAAGTAGCTCCTACAAAACTAAATTATATAGCCTATGTTTTATCACATGTTATTACCATTTATTTATTTATAGTACTGTGTATTGTGCTTTTGTTTATTTTTAAAGCACAGTGTTTGTAGTCAAACCTGTATGTTGGCTCATACATTAATATGGATGCAAATATTGAGCCATTCTGTGTAAAAAATAGCACCTCTCATGGATCTTTAATACTGCTGTGCTTTGCTTCCACAAGGTGTTCCTGCAGTGAACTGAGAAAATCACTCTGGACTTTACCTGTGGTATGAAATTCTAGGAGTTGATTGTTTTTTCTGGCTGCTGTAAAAACCAAATTAAGCTGGGGTGGTTTCTTGTGTGTTAGGAAAAGAGTAATTTTCAAATTGTGGCCATCAAATTCTAAACCTCAACATTGTGCCTCAAACTGCCCTCATATTGCTCAGCTATAACTTCTGAATCCAGAATCAAACTGCTGAGCCTACACTAAAAGCAGTGCGATTTTTTTTCAATTGGATAGGCCATATGAATGGCATTTAAATGATAATGCAGAAATATTTAATGTATTTCTACTTCCACAGTCTTTTTATTTCCTAAGAAAACTCATATAGTGTTATTTATTGTCTCATCTGAAAATGGCAGAAAGCTGAAATGAATTATTTTTCTCTTTCCTGGAAGGGTTTAAAATTTGTGGAGTTCACAGAGCAGCAAACATTTAGTGGGTTCCCACATCAAGATAGAACTTTCTTCAGTTTGCTTCTGTAGATTTAAAGATTTTGGTTTAGATTTTAAGGATTTATTTCATATGTCAGTATCTGTTAAATATCCTGTAGAAGAAAATCTGAGAAGACATCCACTTGTAGATACAGTCTTTTTTATCTATGGCAAAATACAAAGACCTGCAAGCAAGCCAATATTTAATTGCATTATCTAATGGCATCAAAATTTAGTTATGCCTCTCTTTAATAAAATAAATTTGTAGTCTTAGATGATAATTCTAAAATTAGATCACGTCACACCTTATGGCTGTCAGCTCACTTTGTGAGATGAGCCAAGTCTTCCACACTCACTGCAAAAATGCCCTTTGGTTTCTGCTCAGAGGCTCTGAGGTGAAAAGACTTTGTGAGAAATGGCTAAACTTGATGCATTGTTTAAATTACAATATTTTTCACAGTCTTCTTCCTAACAGAAGAATTACTGTGGCTGTTTTGGACCAGCAGATGGATAATGCAATGGAAAGTACTGAATGCTTTGGGAAAGAGTGAGAACAGAGAGAACTTCAGGGGTCCTGCTCATGGCACTCCAGGCTCAGAGATGCCAGGGAGTGATCTGACCTGTGCCTTCAGCAGGTGCCAGTGCCCATGAATTTGTCTCTGCTTTCTTTTCATCCATGAAAGTTTTTAACCTTCACAGAGTCCTCTGCTGGTGAGTTCTGCAGATCTGTTCCTATAAAGGTGCCTCCAGCTAGGCATAAAACAGCCTGAGGCTGGTGTCATCGGTAGACCCTGTGTAAATCCTGCTGAAAGCAGGGAGAGTTGTACCCTCATTGATGGTAACACCAGCTCCTAAATGTGGGCTTAAAACTCAAGCTTTAGCTTCTTTCCTATAATGGGAAGATGTTGTGATTTCCACAGCAAGAATTAACTTAGTTAAATGAAATTAACACCTGAGAAGGTTAAGGGAACAAAAACAATCTCCAGAAGGTGGTGAAATAAGGTGTCAGATCAGAATCCTCTCTGTTTCTGCCCCCAAGTTTCTGATGTGCCCATCTGAAAAGGAGACAGAAATGTTGTTATTGACCAAGAAGTGACAGAGCTCCCAGCAGGTGGGCACAGGCTGCCTGACACACTTTGTCTTTGGCCTCACAGCAGCTTTGGAGGATAAGATGGTGGCTCAGTGCCCCCTGCTTGCAGCCTGGCACCTCAGTGCTGCTCCTGCCTCTCCAGCCAGCCCTTTCCCAGAGCATAGTGTGCCATTGATTCATAAATGTCTGCAAGTGCTTTCTGAGAGCAGAGTGAAGATGCTTTAGGAGACAGGCACGCTTGCCTGCTGGGCAGCAGCAGCTGAAATACCTCAGTGCTGCAGTTATATTTGATGGTGCATGTACTTTGCTTCAGGAAAGCTGCCAAATGGCATTTTATTCCTACCTCAGAGCTCTATGCTATTAAAAAAAAAAAAAAAAAAAAGTGAATTTCCATGCTTTTTTTTGGCCAACAAAGTGCCTGCAGGATTTTTACACAGCTTTACCAGGCTGGGATCGAAGCCTGGCTCAGATCAAAAAGCACCACGGGACTGGTGATTGTGCTTAGAATCAGGGCTTTATCAAGTGGCTCAGAGTAGGCTGAAGGCAGCCATCATCCAGTCAATTTCCCCAAATGACAGAATTACAGTCTGATCCTCAGCCCAGGACGCCTGGAAGGGGCAGCTTTCTCC
The DNA here is from genome assembly GCF_027887145.1 of Ammospiza caudacuta. Lineage (NCBI taxonomy): Eukaryota > Metazoa > Chordata > Aves > Passeriformes > Passerellidae > Ammospiza > Ammospiza caudacuta. Next base: position 11,214,303 of record NC_080600.1, on the reverse strand, counting down.
TAAACATTAATGTTAATAGAGGGGTTTTATTAATTCTTTGTCACGATTCCTCTTTAGCCTCCAAGCCAGGTGTGGCAATGCTAGGACCAGCTGTGCTAGCTGTGTTTGAGTTGTAAAAAAACTTACCCAGATGTATTTCTTTTATCTTGCTGATGCCCCTCCACTTTTCTTTCTGCAGCAAATGAAGGCCATGAATTTGCTGCCATGCAGATAATTTTTCTAGGTTTGTTTCTCAGTCACAATGAGTCTAGACCTGTTGTCCTAACCTCACTGGCAGATTTTGAGCTCTTTTGGCATTGATCTGAGGGCTGTAGAGGTCCTCCCAAGCTTCAAAGTGTTACTTTCCTTCTAAATTGCCACATTTCTGCAAGACAGCTTGCCCTTGCCACATCATTTGGACTGCCCATCTGTTGCTTAGCTACAAGACTAATAATAAGAGCCCAAATGATAGCAGAGTGGGCACTGGAGCATTTCAAATATGACAAGACCCAAAGGATGCTCATCAGTGTATGTGCAGGAATATTACATGCCCTGAATTCTGAGGTTTAGGTGGCCATGACTGCCAGCTTTAACTTAGCTCTAGTTGCTAACAGCTTGGCTTTTGCTGGAGCTGGTTTGTTTGCAAGCTCTGGCCAGAGACACTGATTTTAAGGAAGGTGGGAAATTGCTAAACAAAGGTCCTTGGAAGAGGGAAATAGGATAGGAGAGGAGGTCCTTGGGGGTTTCTGTAAGGGAAAACTGATTGTCAGGGTTAGGTCCCTGTTGCTGGAGTCAGGTTTTGCAATGCAGGATCAATGAGAACTGCAGAACAAGCCATAGCTACTAGGTGTTATTACTGATCTGTAGCCACAGCAGCAACATCTTTCAGCTCTTCCCTGACAGTTTGTGTAAGTTTTGATTCCAGTTTGTTTGTTAATTTATAACTTCACAAAATGGAATCACATTTTTGCAGCCTCCTGAAAATGAGTGGCACCAATTGCCCAGGACACACCTTTGGTTCCCACAGCAGCTGTGTGAAAGACACTCTGCAGTGCTTCCAGCAACATCAATTAATAGTCTGGAGGTGAGTGCTCAGCTCAACAGCTGAATTTAGTAACAGTTCATCTGCATGCAAGAGAAGGCTTCTCTGAACCTCCAGCAGCATCTGTAGGACTCATACTTCAGCTTTGTGGTGTCTGTGGCTGGGGCTTGTATGGAGAGGGAGCCTGGGGAATGATATTCTTGATGTTCAGTGTAAGTGATCAACAGGAAAGAGAGATAAGAGCCATTAGCTGGACACTGCTGGACCATCCTCAGAGCAGGGTCTCAAGGAGAGGTTGGAATGGCTTTGTGCCAAAGAGTTTTGTTGGCGTAACTGGTTGTGTTGGTCCATAGCTCAAAAGCAACCAAGTTCCTGCCTACACCTCCATGTGTAGGCAGATGCCAGACCAAGGAGACCCGTGGGAAGGGCAAGGATTGCAGTTTTGGTTTCCTTTTTATCTTGTCTCCAAAGATTGCTCTTGGTGTTTGCATTGCAGATGTGAGCTTGAGGAGACACCACACTGACCACAGAAGGAATCAACTCCTTTTCCCATGTTTTAAGACACAGAAATGACATGAACAAAACCTGATCAGTTAAGTGGAGAGGAATTCACTATAAAATATTGTGTGATGGATTTCTGGTTCATACATGGTGACACAGTGCTGCTGGGAAAACATTCACCAAGGGTGATCTCACATTGTTATTATTTCTTGTTAACCGCTAAAGCATATATGTAAATAATGAGGAACACCTCCTATGGAAGTGTTAGTGCTTTTTGACCCCTAAACTCAAAAGCAAGGAAAGCTCTTGGTGAAATACATGGGGATGTGATCCCTTTAGGACAGCAGGGCAAAACCCCAAAACTTGTAATCAAGTGGACAATGTTGTGTTGTTGCCTGATAAGATACTGCATTAATGTATGGAAATTCAGCTCATAGAGACTTGTGCCATGTGTATGTGTAGTTTATGGGCTTGTTCTAACACCAAGAGAAGAATCAAAGTTTGGAATGCTGCCCAGGACTTTTACTTGGTTTCCTGTGTATTTGCTTGCCTGTCACTTCTAAACCTGTTTTGCCTCTCACTTAGCAGTGGAGTTGTGCCCAGATAAAGGCATTACCAGCTAAACATTAGTTTCATAACTCACACCCATTGCTTAGTCCCAGGGTATCACTCAAAGCAAATTATTCTGCTGTCTTACATTGTCTGTTGATCACTCCTTTTTGCCTTTTATCCTTCTTGTTGTTGTTCTTCCTGTCTTGCAGAAAGCCAAGGTGCCAGGCCATTAGGAAACTGAATTATTTAAACCTGATATTGATTTTTCTTGACCATATAGCTGACGCTATCGTGTTGAGCTATGCAGGAGGGGTTTTGCTCAACACTTGACAGCCCCTCTTCCTCCTTTTCTTCATTACCCCCCATCTCCTTCCTACCCCATCATTTCCAAGAGGAGGAGGTTCAGAAAACCATTATGCAGACTCATTTCATTTCACTGTCAGGCTCCCTTTGCTAGCAGCCACACAGATGATGGGATTTTTCTTTTTCTTCACTCTGGAGGTGCACAAACAGATCAGTCTGTTTGCTAAAAGCCTCAGCACACCACAGTATCCATGGCAACACAGCAGCCTGCGCAAGCATCTGCAGACCCCTCAAAAATCAGAAATACCAAGTGATGACAAGGAGCTGCTTCATACAATGGATGTTTATAGGTGTCACAGCCATCTGAGACACTTCCTTTTCCACTCATCAGTCCTTGATTATAATGTGCTTTACGTTTTTCTTGCAGCTCCTTTGTCAGAATCCGAGATTCACGGCAGAAGTAATCCTTCTTTTAATGTTTATTTGCTTTGTGGTTTTTTTGCATTTAGATCACTGGCTGAGGTATCTTATGGGAATGAGCACCCCAAGCAACACTGTTAACTTTCCTCTTTGAAGTGAGTTGGAGCACAGGCTTTTCAAATTATACAAATCCACAGTTGTAATCAAAAAAGAAGTGGTCTATGTCAATCTAGCTGACAGAAGTAGCTGTGTGAGTGCTAGGCTGAGTGGTGAAATGAACCCAGAATTACTGGTTACCTATAGTGATGACAGATTTCATAAGATCAATCACCCATTTTTTGGAAATATTTTGATTTAAGTTTATCCACCTGCTGGCATGGCAGAGATTATGCTGGTGTGTTTACAGGCACTGGTTTTCACTGAACCTGTGGTTTGTTCAGATCTGCTTCCAGGAGATGATAACATTCAGGAGATAACGCTCAGCAGATAACATTCAGGTGGCTGCAGAACATGTATGGGTTCACTGGACCAAGCCTGCAGAAACATCTGGAATTCAGAATGGGTAACTCATGTGGGCACTGATGGACACTGTTAAAAGAGTCTCATGCTGCTGATGGCCCTGGCTAAGGAGCACTTTTATAACATAGGAAACCCACATAGGAGTCTTCAGGCGCTCAGGACCACCTTCCTCACCTCAGGGAAGTACTGCTGCCCCGTGAAGATGTGGTGAGTGTGCTTATCCATCAGGCTAGGGCCATTCTAAACCCAAACTGGACAGCTGTGGTTGTTGCTCACACAAGGGCTGAGCAAAAGCCTGAGTTTGAAGTTTGTTAACAGGAAAGAGCCCAAGTACACACATGCATAACCTCCAGCCACAGCTGTGGTGGGAAAATATCCCCTTGTTCTGTTTGTAATGTTTCCCTTCTCTTAAGAAGTAACCTCAGTATTTTATTCATAGAAAGGTGAAAAGAAATGCAAAGCCCAAACCCAAGATGAATTATGTTGCCCCACATTCTGGTGTTAACTTGACTAGGCTAATCTGTTTTCAGCTGGTGATTTAAGCTTTAGGCTTGGACAATGCAGTAACATCTACATGTTTGAATGTAACAAGAAGATCATTTTCAAAGGCCTTATCAAAATTCCACCCTAATAAAACCAGTTATCAGTGCATCAGATCACTGATGAGCTTCCATGTGCAAGCATCTCACAGATTCTTTTGAAGGTCTTTAATCCTCAGTAACTGCTGTTGGAACAATTCAGACTTTCCTCTAGAACAGGAAATTAAATCTGAAAAATAGTATATTCCTTGTATTCTTACCAGTTTGACTATTCAGTAACTTACACATCATATTTATTTTGAAAAGCTAATTTTTCATGTAGTTTTGCTAGGGATTCAATGTGCAAAGAAATTTCACTATATAAAACTTACTGTGTGCTCTGTTCATCTTCTGTTTGGTCCTGTAAGTAGGAAGTGGGGTTTTTAGTTTTTTTCATTCAAAGACCTGGTAAGGCTGAATTAGTTTTATTCCCCCAATTCTCAAGATAGGTAAAGAAGCCAACAGTTGTAGTAGTGAGAAGCTAGAGATGGTAAACAAGTAACCCAACGCAAAATTTCCTTGAAATCATCATTCTTTAACTAGAAAATGTCAAGAGAACAAAGCTTATTTTCTTAGAGAGTTTGGGGTTTTTTTTCTTCTTGTTTATATGGAAATTTAAGAGATGAGCTATTGTTCTGTGCTACAGAAAATGGGTTAAAGCAGTGAAAGTTGGTTTAGGTTAAGAACCTTGTGCAGGGATCAGAATTCCCCTCGCTTCATTTTGAATACATTTAAAAACATTTTGTGAGATGTCACAACAAGTCTGACACCCAGCTGTCTTCTCTTCAGCAGAGGAATCAGACCCATAACCAAAATTTCACAAAGCTTAAGAGCTGAGAGGAAAAAGTAGCTGGATTAGGTAAATGACAGGGGAAGAAGCTCTGCGCATAACCATGAACCCTGTAAGGGACCACTTCTGTCCATTTTTCACATTGGTTCATTGGGTTCTCTTTCATTGGGGTTCTTTGGTTCTCTTTCCTTTCAATACCAGCAGTGAGAAATGAAGGTGTCTGCTGCAAAGCATTCTCTACTGCAATTCTTATCTCCTTGCAGCCCCAAGAGCTGGTTGCCCAAGTATTTTGTACCCTCTCTCTGCTTTCAAATTATTCTGCTTCTAATGCAGAGACTGGCTTTTGACATCAAAAGCATTTAGCAAATTAGAGTGCAGCTCCCTGAAGCTAATTCTCCCATCATAATTCACATGGGTACTCAGAGTCCCTTGCACAAAAAGACCAAAGATAACTAAATTGACAAAGGCAGCATTGCTCTTGTACAAGTCCTTCCACCGGGCCAGATCTCACCTTTGCTTTAAAGCTCTCCTGTAGCAACCTGAGACATTTACATTTACAAACAGGTAGTATCTCCAAATAGTGTTTGAATGGTAAATGTAATCAAATGGGAGACAGGTAGAGAAAGGAAGGATTTTACATGGAAATGTTGCTATGTGAGCTGATGAGATACAGCTGAGTTTCTTGTCAGAAAAAGAAAAAAAAATGAATATAGTTTGTGATGCAAATACAGGGATAAGTCCATTCTCTTTTCAGTGGAAGCTTTTATTTTGCTTAGTCGTTTTTCAGCATTTGAAGGAGCTCTTCAGCTCGCTTTCCCCCCCATTGCCTCTGTTGGGCACTAGAGGGACCCTGGAGTTTTCCAACCCATGAAAACCTCCCAGCAATGCCGAGGAGGGAGCCCTGCCTTTCCCGGTCACCTCAACCGAGGTGTTTCCGAGGAGAAAGGCGAGGAAAAATCTGCTCAGCCTGCCCACAGGCTGCAAAAATGCCATTGAGAGTAATGTGCAAGGTTTCATTAACCTCAGCGGTGCTCGCAGCTCTTCCCATCATCAATAAATAAGAGCTGACTTGGTCTTGACTGCTCTGATTGCTCAGCTAATGTGGTGACATTGGCGCCAAGGCTTGAGTCATTGTGTTTTTTAGAAATTAAATGTTTTCTCCCCCCGTCTGAAGTGGTGCCAAACACCTGGGCTGCCACTACTGCATCCCAATAAACTCTCAGGAGAGCAGTGGGGAATTGTTACTTAACTATATAGTAAGAGACAAAGTACTGACACAAATTCCTTTTCAAACAGCATTCCCCAGACACAGTTTCAAATTAATCTGTTCTAAAGACAAGTATAGGCAATTTCAGTCCTTTTCCTTTTAGTAGCCAGGCAAAAAATCCTCTGTATTTGACTTACAAGACTTCCATACAGGGATCCATAACTGAGCATCTCAAAACTCATGGTTTATGAGGTGATGCAAAATTTTGTTTTCCTTTATACAAAAAATCTTTCCCCACTATGGCTTAGTGGAATGATGCTTTCTGATCTCTGCATGAATATTTCTAATAAAAGTATGTGCATGCATTTTAATATCTCTAACATGAATTAAAATATTTTTTTCTGTCTTAAAACACCTAGTGTCAACACTGCTGCTGAATATTTCATGTGAAGTATAAGGTAATTTGATTAGATAATTATCTCAGGGAAAATGGTGACTGCCATTTTTCCTGTGCTTATTTTTCATCACCTTTGATGCTTGTTTAAAGGAGAGATGCAACTGAATGACTAACTTCTCAGACTCACCTTCTCTCTCTCTCTGTCTCTTTCTGCAGGCTGCTGCTGAACAGAGACAGGCAGCTGCTGTGCTGCATCTGAGCTAGAGGCGTTGATTCTCTGTCACACAAGGAATATTCTGAGCAGGTCTCTGGTTAGTTACACCCCCTCTGATCTCCAGGAATGTTTACGGACACTGCACAGTGTATTGTACATGTGTCTTTCCATTAAGACATCTTTCCATCTTTTCCATGATACACATTGCAGTATTTGTTTCCAATGAAAGGCTGTCCTTTCCCCTCCCTCCCCCCCCTTTTTTTTTAATATTGTAAGCTTTAAATTAATCTAATTTCCATTTGGATGAAGTTGAACTTTTTCTTCTTGATCAAGTCAGCTGCTCACTCCCTCTCAGGGCTGCTTCTGATGAGGCTTTATGTTAAACCCTGCATTCCCATTATCTAGGTGGTGAGAGGAAGGGCAAAGTTCCTGTGCTTGTGGGGAGAACTCCATCAAGGTCTTTGCATGGACACCAAGGCCTCCAAGGAGAGGCACAGAAAAAAAGAAAAACCAGCAGGGGAAAGGCACTGAGGGTCTTCAGGGTATTGCAGACACTGGTGCACGTGCCCTGAGCCAGTGAATTTCCTCCTGGCAGCCTGGAGAAAGACTGACTGCAGCAAATACATTTTGTCTGAAAGCATCTCTGGAAGGATGTGCATCACTGAGGGTGAGTAACAAGCAGGGAACATGATGCCTTTGTCACTTTGGCAAAATCCTGCTCCCTCTGCACGGCACTGATTTACAGATGAAGTGTGAGGAAACAGCAGCGGTGGGAAGTTCTCTCAAACAGCTTGAGGAGGGCTCAGGAAAAGTACAGGAAGAAATGTTTGTAGTCCTTACTCTTTTAAAATGAAAATTTCCTGATTTATAAATGCACAAAAATACTTAACAAAGTAACTTGGCCATCCCAAGTCACTTCATTAGCACTGGCAGACCCTTGACATGAAATATACAATGCTGATTTCTTTGTGAATGAAGAAATAGACGCAGGGGCGGGACCTAGGCTTTCCTGAGCTGCATTTTGGCCACTCAGTCTAAGACACATATGGCCCAAATTACACATCTGAAATCTTCTAGATAACCTGCTAAAGCCCACAAAAATACCCAAGTGCTCAGCACTCCTGAAAAGTCATGCTTGAAATCAAGCTGGCTACCTAAAATTAGTGACATTTGGGAAAAAATGTGGATAACTCGCTCACAGTGATGCAGCAAAATGCAATCTAACTGAATTTAATGTTTAAAGTTTTCCCACTGCAGTGTGGGTAATAGTGTGCACTGTAGGTCCCCAAATATATTTATCTTCACTGAATCCAAATATAGCACCTTCAAAACATTATTACAGGCTAATGCATACATGGCATGCTCAGAATTTTTGGTTAAGATTCTGACAGACTGACTTTTGCAGTCATGAATTATTAACAAACTGAAATTTGCTTAGGGAAACAGAGGAGGTAGGAAAGCAGCAGCATTTTACTCTTTCATCTCCAGCACAGGTGGGCTGGACTGGCATGGTTCTGGCTGTAACAGGTGAGATATGAGCTGATGCTGTAGCCCTATCACTGATATTGTGGGAGGAATGACTTTGGAGTATAGCAACCGTAATGACACCCTGAGGGAAAGGGACAGTTCAGTTCGAGAATGTGGTAAGTGACAAAGTAATAGGATATCTTTTATTGCCAGATTCCAGGAAATGGCTGGAAAGCCCGGCCCTACCAAAGCAGAGTGGAAGTGAGCAGCAGCGCGGTGTCTGAGGGTGCTGTAAAGGCGTTTTTTCACCGATCTCACTGTTACTTGCTCTCTTTCTCCAGAGGAAAAGGAGGAATTAGACTGAGCCGGACTTGGCAGACCCAAAGGAAATCAGGTGAGGAGCTTTCGGGAAGGTTTTCCACCCGCGGCAGGGCAGGGCCGGGCACGGCGACACCGGGCGGGCCCGCGTGGGTCCGTCCCGGCGGCTGGCTCGGAGTCTCTGCAATGCAGGGGCCGGGGCGGGGCGGAGGGGCCGCTCCTCCACCTCCTCAGGCGCGGGGGCCCTGCGGGAGCGGCGGCGGGGCCGGGGCGGGGCCGGGGGCGGTCCCGGGGGCTCGCGGCGCGCAGGCGGCCGCGTCCCGGCGACAGCCCCGAGAGCGGCGGGGCGGGTCGGCTGGAGCCCGGTGCCCCGCGTCCTCCGTGTGCCCGTCGGTGCCGGCAGCCGCCGTGGCGCTCAGGTAAGCGCCGTGCCGAGCCCCGTCGGAGGAAGAGGATGAGGCGGGGCGGGGGCGCGGGGCCGGCGCCGTTGCGGAGTGTGGGAAGGGGGGGTGGGTGTGTGTATGTGGGGGGGCAGCCGCGCGCGCGCGCGCTTCCCGCCTTGCGGCTGTCGCGAGCCCTTTTGGGGGCACCCCGCTCCTGAGGGCGCTCCCTCCGTCCGTCAGTGTGTCCGTCTTTCCGTCCCTTCTTTGGGCCCTTCAGTCCCGGAGCCAGACCGGAGTTCTCCGCGGGTCGCCCCCGCCCCACCTCCCGGAGGTGAAAATGGAGCGGGGCGGCCGCCCGGTAACGCCCGCTCTGCCTTCACGGGGGCGGCCGCGCTGAGGGCTCGGAGCATCTCCGGGCTCTAAAAGCCCTCCGGGGGATGGGAGCCTCTGTCCTCTCCTGCCCCCACCCCTAAGCTCCTCTAAGGGGATCTGCGCGGCTGAACAAAGAACGTTGTGTGAGGCGAGGGCTGTAAGCGCTGGTAATTTGCATCGCGGAGGGGGGAAAAAATAACCCACCTAAAAAAATGATTCCCTGTACTGCATGGATCAGGGAGGAAAACAGCCGCGCACGGGAGCCCAGCGGCGAACAATGCCTTTTTATGTAGGAGAAAATGATGTAGAATGTGCCTGGCTCGGATGGCTGCAGGTAGGAGCCGTAGGCGTGTGCTGCGCTGCGCTGCCGTGCTGCTGCACCCAGCCACAGATAAACCCTGCTCGCCTTCCTCTGCCCTGTGCCCATCCAAACGAGACACCCCGACCTGCCCTTTGCTCAAAATGGGCTTTATGGAGCACCTTCGGGAAAGAAGGGGGTGTGCCGCATGCCCCGAGAGCTGCTCTCCGTATTGAAAGATACCAGCTTGGTCAATTTCCCTGGGTTAAGCCGGAACTTTCGGTTTTCCTTCGAATTAAAATATCCTCTCGTGTTTTTGGTGGGTTTTAATGTAGGATTCTTCCTGAGACAGAGGTGTAGGTTTTCACTTGTGAGTGAGCATTAGCATAGAGAATGGCATTTTAACATAGCAATTAACAGAATAGCAATTAGCATAGCATTAACATGCAGTAGAATGGGATGTATGCACATGTATGTTGTAAGTCTTCCTTATTCTAGGTCTTTAGCATGAATTTTCATAATTTGTCATGCCAACAAATCATACTCCATCCTTCCTCAAAAAACCACTTGCTGTCCAGCATTTGTGCTGCTTATTGTTCAGAAAACCTGTCCCTTTTGTTTTCAGAAGGGTTCTTCCATGTGAGATTGAACCACATATTCTTTTGGTTCTGTTTCTTTCCATTTTCTCCACAAACCTTTGATTCCTCTCCCTGTTTCTTTTCGCCTGTGCTGGTTTAGACTGGCAGGGATGTCTGGACTACAGATCTCATAGGTGAAAGTCTCAGGAAGAGGCTCAGCTGCAGAATGTATTTATTTTCTATAGCTTATTTCCCTTCCCTCCTGCCTGGATGGCGTCAGCATTGCCTGGGAAGAGAATGTGCTGAGAGGGCACAGCGTAGTGAAGTTGTCCCTGTGTTACGTCATAGATGATGAAAAAGTGATTAATCAACAGTGGAAGGCTGGCCACTTCCCCTGGGTGTGCTACAGCTCTCCTCAGTTAGGGTGAAGGCAGCTCAGTTAAGTTTATGGTTGTCATTTCTCCAGCTGATGTTCTGAAAGTGTGATATGTGTAACAGAGCCCAGACTCACCTGCGTAGCACCCAGGCCAGGAACCACCCATGCCTCACTGTCTGCTTCATTTGCAAGACACTGGTGGTGCACTCAGCAGTGGGCAAGACCTCAGTCTCCATGTGGTACCAGTGTCCTGGAGCTCAGGCATTTGCAGGTGAGCTAAAGTCTCACACTGGAAATAACCCCAGTGCCTTAGTGAGGCTGTTGTGCATGGCAGTGAAACCTGCAGGTGAGCCCTGGCACGGGGCTCTGGGAGGAGGGATGATCTCAGCAGTGGAGCACGGTGCCATACATTCCATCTCTTCTCATCTCCTCTTATCTCATCAAGGGACAAGATCTGGGTTTTGGAACTTTTGTTTGTTGCACCCATATTGCACATTTCCTGTGGGGGTCTGAGAGAAGCCAAAGAGCTGTCATCCTGAGAATTAGGAGTTGCTGCTCTTCTGAGGAGAGTTTTAGCACACTGGAGGGCAGGTCATTGTGCTTATAATGCAGTTTGTTACGTAAAGCAGCGTTTGCAGCCTTGATTTAGAGCACTGATATAATTATTATGGTATGTTATATCATACCCACTTAGCTGTGTTCTTTAATGTGTGTGGATAATAATAAAGAAATAGTTGTAATTTAATGACCCCTGAGGTGCTGTGCCTAGGCAGGAGCAATCTGATCACAACAGTGCCTAAATGAATTGCTGCGTTCTGTGGGTTCAGAATTCCCTTGTTGCCAGATGTTTTTTCCAGAAGCTCACCTTTCCTTTCAGTCTGTCATGCTCCTTTCTGTACAGGTTACCCTTTGCTAAACCATATACCTGAATTCACAGAGGAGGCATTTGCTGTGTGTGCTGACAGAGTGGGCTCTGGCCCCTCCAGCTCTGGCACTGTGCTCACTTAAAAATGTCTGTGGAAGTTGCTAGAAATATCTAAGCACAGAAACAGGGCTGAGACCCTTTGCAGATTCTGCTGAGCTGTTCCAGCTTCACCTCCCAATGTGGCATGTCACACACATGTGTTGGAGACAGGTTTGTTTTCTTAATGGGGTTGGGAGAAGAAGTCAAAAAGAATTTAGGTTGTGAGGACTTTATGATGGAGGCTTTCTGAAAGTCACCTTTTGATTACTAATGTCTCTACAAAGGCACCAGGTATGACAGAGCTTGTAACATATCTGCAGCAGATGAAGGATCTGAAATCTGATCTGCCATGGTGGGACAAATGATAATCAGCTTAAGAAAGGAAAATAAAAGCTCTACTGGTGCCTGAGCCTGAGTTCCTTGCAGATCTTTTGCCCACAGTGCAGGCAGTGGCTGTGCTGAGAACTGATCTGGTAAAACTTCTGGCTCACAGTCAAAGAAAAAAAACGCACCCTTGGCTTTATTTGGGTTTCAGAAAAGGCATTTCTGGCTGCAGGACACTGGAAACTGAACTGAAGCCTTAACCAGGAAGGGATTAGGGAGCGTTGCACTTAACATGCACACAAATAATGACCAGAAATTTGGCAAGGTGTAATAGGGGCCCTAAGACAAGGTGACTTCCCAAGGTCCTTTCTAAACTGAGTTATCTGATGATATAGATATTTTGGGTTTTGTGCTGTCTTTAAATCCATGTGTGCACTTGATGAAGAAATAAAAGTATATATGTGCTGATATGTATAATTGTTCTTTAAGACTGAAAGATGGTTGTTTTGGTCCATCTGTATTTATGGAGTTCAAGCACATGCTTAATTGTGCTTGAAAGTCAGCTTTAGGCACGTTTAAAAATCAAGAATGTTTTTACAGAAAAGAGGAAGAGGATAAATTCATGGTGTGTGGGTTCAGTGTTGTGAACCCCTGGATGATATTTAGAGATACCAAGTACTTCCAGAGAAAGCATGGAGATGTGCAGTGTTCTCTGATACCATCACCTGGCTTATCTCTTCCCAAACACACATGCACACACTGAGGCAGAGTATGGGGGGGTCTTGATATATTTAGGGTTGGTGCTTTTCCTTCCATCCTTCTGCTTCTTGTACAGGTGTGCTCGTTGGCAGCAGCTTCTGTACTTCATCTCACTCAGTAAGAAAAAACAGCATGAGACTTATTTCCATGGGGTGGAGCTGATTTAGAGGATTGGTGCTGGAAAACAGGGATGGTTTAAGCTGCCTGCCTCAGTAAAGGAAAAAGCTTTTATTTTGTGGGAAGGTTTAATAACAGGTTATGCTACTAAACTATACAAGGGTGTTTCAGAGGGACGTTCAGTGTGACATTTGTAATTGCTTTCTAGGTATCAGAGGAAAGCACTGATGTATCCATGGGGTTAATTTGGATTGTTGTGGCCACATGGGTTACTGTACTAGCTGTTAAGAGGATTTGAGGTCTTGATTGACCCATTTTACTTTAACACTAATTGTTTGCTGTTGTATTAAGGAGAAAAGATGAGCTAATCCTTACGGTTTTACACTCACTGCTGTTTTTCCCTACAGCAGTCTTGCAGATGAAACTGATCTTTGTTCTTTTGTCTTGATTGGGGAGGTGGCAGAAAGGGATAACAGGCATCAGCTTCAGAGTGTTAGTGTTTGCACTCAGCATCCTGCATCTTTGTTAGTTTGAAAGGAATTATGGTGAAAAGGTGTGGCTTGGCCAATTCTCTTTGTTTTCTGTGAGACAGGTTAGTGCTGGTTGATAGGCTTGACCAGTGTTATGATATTCTGTTTATCTTCTATCTTATCTTTAAAGTCCACATTTTTTTAACTTTCTGTGGTGTCATGACACTATTTATTACACCACAGAAACAAGTTATTTATTTTAGCACATGATGCTTCCAGATAAAATATATATATGTGTTTCATATAGTATAAGGGAGACAATGGCCTTATTACAACCAGCAGGGTGAAATGGTGAAAATCAGAAGCTGTGATGAATTCATTGAATCTGTACCTGACTTGCACCATCTGGAAAGAGACAATGCCATTGCAGCTCTGTTTTCTGATTATTGAAAATCTGAGGTACTTTTTGCCAACAGGGAAATAATCAGTTTACACCTGACAATTCTTAAGTTGTGGGTTTGTAGGTAGAATTAAGGTCCTCTAGCAAATTTTCTTCCTTCATTTGTCATTAATGGGTATGAGGAGCTGAGGAACATTCTTGTCTTGTGCCAAGCCCCCAGCAAGAAGTAGGAAGATTTCTTTCTTTTGGTACTTCTAGTAGCTCTAAGACAGTTAGATTGCAGTAGCTTCCAGTGAGTTGAGTCTATGAAAAGTTACTTTTCTCTCTGTGAAACTTGTCATTTTATTCCCTGAGAGAGTTTTAAATTAAATTTCAATAGCTGTTTGCGAAATTAGCTGTATTTAAAGTATATGCAACCTCTGGATAAACAAGAGAAAACCCCCAAACAAACCAAACCCAGTAGTCCAATCATGTCAGCTCACTTGGCAGCATTTAATTACAAGACCTATTGATTCAATTAACCCTATGTTTTCACTTTGTTTTCTGGAGAGAATGATAGGGGCTGGTTTCTGGTATAGAACTAGGAACTGCCAGTTCTATCTTTGGGAACATAGATTATCTCTTAGGACAGCTGCTTGGCTATGCAAAACTTGCCACTTTTCCAGAGGTTCTGATCTTGGATGAACGTATTGTGAAGGTTCTGAACACAGTTTGGGATATGCTTTTGAAACTCCTGCATTGATCCAAATTTGATCTAGAGATGAACAGTAGGAAGTGCTGTAGACATTCAGAAGTGGCCTGTGTGCTTCACTGCTGGGCCAGAACCCTGTATCTGCTGGCTGTGAGCAAGGATGGATTGGCCTCCTTCCCTATGTGTCCCAACCATGGCTGTGCCTGGAGGAGCCTCAGCTGAGTTTGAGGTACTGTAACTTTCTCTCCTTTTGTTCTCCTCACTTTGTGTAGCAGGTATCTGAGCAGCTTGTGCAGCAAGGGCAGTTGCAAGGTGCCAGACATTAAGGCAAGGACACCCTTTTCTCTGGGAGGGCTCAGAGTCTGAGAGGGACTGTGAGGAAAGCATTCTTTCTGTGTCTGCTGTGAAATGGGCTGAAAGTGTGTGTTCCTTTGACTTTAAGGAAGGTTCAAGTGTGGATTTGAATTCTGCTTGGCTGGAAATCTGGTCAGCTTGTTTTAGCTAACCAGATCTTCTCGTGCCAAGTTACTCTGTTTTCCTCAGCAGTCCCTTTGTGACCACCAGGTCTGAGCAGATCTGATCCCCTCATGGGCACTTTGGCCAGACCCAAGGACAAATGCTGTGCCACAGCCTAGTGCTAACACTTGCTAATGTTAATGTTCTTTTACTGTCCCCTGGATGATTGCTGGACAGAGACTCCACAGTCTTCTAATGCCCCTCCCTGTCTGATTCCTGCAGCTGATGTGTCATGTCTGAGGTGTGCCAAGGCATCCCTTCCCCTTCTGACCCCCTGGTACGGCTCAGACAGCAAAGCCTCTCCTTTGTTTGAAGTGCTGTGACTGTGGCTTGCTGACCAGCCGCTGTGTGCTCGTGTGCAGGTTTCTGCTGACATATCCCCGGCTGCTGGTGCCTGGTGTGCTCTCAGGTGCTGGGCTGCTCCTCCTGCAGGCCGTGCTCAGGGTGTGCCGGGCAGGCAGCCTGCCCTGCCTGTGTGCGGCAAGGCTCTGGTCGTGCGTGTAGGCGCTGCTCTGCTTCCCTTGGGTGTGCTGAAACTAATGCTGCCTTTTGTTTTCCACCAGCAATTTGCAGACTGTTCAAGGAGGCTGAGGGGAGAAAACCCCAAGGGCTCAAAAGGGAGACATGCAGGGGTGGAGCTGGATGATTTGGAAAGGAGGAGAACAGACCTTGCCAAAGGGATGGTCTGGATGGTTGGTCATTCATATCCCATCCTTCTTGCCCACCTGTAGCTTGGGGTGGGAGGGCATCACAGATGAAGGCAGATAAGCTGCTTGGATACCCCATGCTCCTTCAGTGCTCCCCTGCTACCTGTATTACAAAATACACAGTGCAGGGAGCTATCCACAAGAGTAAAAGGGATATTTCTGAAATAAGAGTGTCAGCTCCTCCAGATTTATATCAGAGTTCGTGATTTGCACTGTTAGGGCAGTGTTTGGGCCAAAGGTTGCTCACAGCATGCTCAGAACAGACCTGGAGTAAGTGTCTGTGCTGCCAGGAGTCCAGAGCAGACATAGATATTTAAGGTTGTGGCTAAGGCTGTCTGGAAGCCAAAATCTTGCCCTGTCTTTGCCCTTCCCAAGAGAAAAAGCCCCCAGTAAGAGTGGTCAGCTGCACCCTGTCCCCCACCTCGGCCACTTCTTTTGCCTCTTAAGTACCAGTCATCTCTTAGGCAACAAATAGGACAAAAGTCCCTGAGAGAAAGGAAAAAAAAAAAAAAAAAAAGAAAATCCTAACCTTCAACAAGAGTAATTAAAAAAAAAAAAAAAGCAAAGTAAAGCAAACAAACCCCTGTGTGTGTGTGTGGAATGCTTAATAACTTGATTCATTCTGAAGAGCAAAGGATAGAGTGTGGCAAATAAGCTTTCATTCCATGTTGTTCTGCAAAGTTAAGCTTTTTAGGCTGTACAGAGCTGGTTGTGCTTCTGAATAAAACTCAGCAGAATGTTGAATCTAAGTATTCCTTATTACCCAGGTGCTGTCTATTATAGCATATAATAAATTTATATTTAAACTTTTAATAAAAGCCATTTTGTATTACTGCAAATTAATATATATATATATAGTTTTATACTCCACAGGTTTCCAAAAATAGCAGAAGTGATTTATGGATAATACTTATAGATTTTTAATTTAGGTAATTTTTAATGGTGTGTTACTTGTGTTGCTTAAAACATTAGCAGTATTTTGAATGCAGTATTAAAAGTTCTTCTAAATTTACCTTTCAATATAAATAGTCGAGATAGTTTTTTGTGGAATGCATTTGGGAAAAAAAGTCCAAGTGCATGCACTTAGAATGACCTTTAGTACTCTTTTCTGAGCAAAAAAAGCTGAATTCGTTTAGATTTTTTTCCCTTCACTTGTTTTGGTCCACTGTATGCTTCCAGCATCACTCTTAGCAATAAATAGAATTAATAATTTGTTGCTAAGTTCCAATTGATAATTACAGGCACTTGGAAATTAGAAACACATTTCACATTTTACCTTATTTATGATATTGATGCTTCAGACGCTGGAATGTGTGTTTATTTAGATGGCAGTGCTGGTATCAGGGTGCCAGCACTGACCTGCATCATTACCTGTTATTTCCAATGGGCACAGTCAGTGAGGCCTTTCCAGCCAGCCATGAGTGGGTGCTGACTTGTGAGAGTGCTGCTAGTGCTGCTGGATGAGCACTGAGCAGCTGTAATTGTGGGGACTTCTGTCCTTTGATTCCTCTGGACTGAGTCTTTGAACCCTGTATTGTAAATTCAGGCTTTGCGACACTCACAGTAACTAGCATCTGCTGAAACAATGCTTTATTCAATCCTTTGAAATCTTTTTATGAACTTGATTCTACCTTTTTTTTTATTTTTTAGCACAAATGGATTTATACACTGCTATTTATGAGAGAGTAGTCCTTGACTGTAATTAATTTATTTTTTAAAAAATGCTGACAGTGACAATATGTAAGTGGTGGCAAGTGTGTACCTCTCTGAGCCAGCACATAAAAATGCTCCTGGCTGTTTTAAGGCAGATACTCCTTCTTTTGGGTGGTGTCATGAATTTTCTGTTTTATTCCAGTGATGGGAACAGAGCAACTTGGTGAATGTGCAAGCTGTACTTAAAGTAACTTGTTTACCCCTTAAATTAAGTATTTTAGGACTGAATTCTTTTACCACCTAAAAAAAAAAATATATATATTGGGCAAAACTAATGTGTTTCATACTTCAGGACATGAATCCATGTTTACTGCCAGGGTCAGAAAGACTTTCCTGCAGGTTTGGCATTATGGGGCTTTACTCTGAAATACCTCTGTGGCTGGCACCAGGTGATTTCCCTTCCTACTCTGCCAAACTCATGTGCATTTAAGTGCAGATGTTTCAGTTACTTGGAAGATTTGAGTTATTTTTTGTTTCTAATTTGTTTTATATACTGATGGGAGCTGTAATTTTTTTTTTTTTTTCTCAAGAGGATGGAATTTTCTTCTGCATTTTAAGTTATTGCAGGATCAGTCTCAGTGACGCTGCTTCTTCCAGGTGCAGTGAAATAAGTGAGTTGTCTGTATCCTGGGATGGGGAGAGAATGAATCTTTTACCTCTGCTATGTGTTTGTGTTTTCTGTAACAGTGTTTTTGGTGCCTTTTTCTTGCTTGCCTAAGGGAGAGGGAAGGTAAGTGAAAAATGAGCTTTCCTCCAGTGAGAAAGGTATCTGTGGGCACATTAAAAAGGCAGGAAAAAAGACACCAGAGAAAAGTGCTATATTTTCACTTGAAAAACTAGCTATGGAGACTTGTTTCAGCTATTAGAGGCAGGTTCAGAGCTGACAGGTCAGTAGGAATAGAATTTGCCTGTTCCAGCAGCTGTTGAACAACAGATAAAAAGGAAGTGGCTATCTCCTTATGTTCACCTCTTTTCACCATTCAAGCATGACATCATTTTCTTTAGGATTCTATTCCTTTCATGCCTTTGCAGTTGGAAAATCTGGTGGATTTATCTGCCCTACTGCTCTTACCTGCAGGCAAAGGTTGATCTAGATTGAAGTGTAATCCTCCTAGATTAATAAATAAGCCCTGCCCCATGTCTGTGTCACTAAGCAGATGAGTAGCTCTTTGAAGAATGTTTTGAAGCTTGTGAAAACAATTTCTAGCAGAAACTTGCTTTTAAAAGATATTAAAATATACAGATAGTAAAATGAACAAGCAAGTAAGTGTGCCTCAAGAATAAAGGTACTATATCTCTAGTAATTTGTTAATATTTCCCTTTCCATGATGGATTTACTTTGTAACTGAACTTAAAAATCCTTCACGGCTGGCACTGGTGCTGGGCAATTTCTCCTTCCAGTGTAGGTCTGTCTGCATTTATCTTTCAGTTTGTTACCTTTCAGTTTAATCACTCATTTTGTATTGAAACATAGCTCTGAGCAGAGCTCCACATAACTATGAAACCTGCTGCATAGATGAACCCATGGAAAAAGAACATGTGATATTCTTCTGCTGGATTTTGTTTTGAAATGAGATGTTGCTTGTTTTCTGAGGAGCTTGGGATCATGGACAAGACATCTGTGGGATGAGCAGTGCATTTGAGCTTGGTGGGGCTCTGGGATAGTGGTGAGAGCCGCTGTGTGTCCATCACAGGTGTGCTGTTGGTTTTGGTTTTAGCTTGTCCTGTTTGCTTAGGTCTTGATCTGCATCTGAACTGGAGAAGCTCTTCTGGGCTTGGAAATGATTTGTGTTGCAATTTTCTGGGCAAATTTTAGCTTTGTCTCTGTATCCACCAATAAATCAATCTGCCTGTCATGTCCCCACAGGCAGTGAAGGCCTAGGGTGGCTCAGACTGTGCTGAGGACTGATGGGGCAGTGGCTCTTTGGGGCACTGGGGTGCCCAGACCAGCAGAGCAGATTCCTGGGTGCTGGGCAGAGCAGGCATTTCTGCCCTGTGTGTCTCTGAGCAGCAGCTGTTTGCATTTCGTAACCTGCTAATTCCCAAGCACAGATGGAGCATCCTGACTCTCTGAAGTCCCCAGCTCAGACTGCTTTTCCATACACTGGAGGAGTCACAAGGGCTTTTGTCTTTGCTGTAAAAATGAGTTTTCCCTGTCATGTTTGAGAAATACCGACACAGTTTTTCTGTGCATGCTACTGACCCTGTTACTTGTCCATAACCAGTCTGAAACATTCCTGAGAGCTGACTACTGCAAGTAAACCATTAAATATTTAAACAAATAAATCCTTTCTGGATTTGGCCTGAAGAGAGATAAGGTGGAAGTGAGATACAGGCTGTGAGATGCACCTGCTGAACTCCATGGCAGCAGAGAGAAGCTTGTCTCCACCTGCCCTTGGGGAGAGGAGATGTGATGTGGCAGATGCTCTGCAGAGAGGAGCCTGGTGGAGAAGTGCTGTTGAGTCTGTGCAATTAATTGTCACAAGTGGCAGCCAGACGGGGACTTGAGTAAGCAACTGGTGGCAGCACTGGTGACAATGCTCAGCTGAACTTTACAGGGGGCTGAAACAAAGCTCAGGGGCTGACATGAAGCCCATGGTGCCAGCTGACCTTTCTGTGGGATTGGAGGGTAAGCAGCTCAGAACTGTGTAGAGTGATGTATCCCAGGAGCAAAAGGATGTCCCAAAGACGATGCAGCAGATTTTGAAAAAGCACCTCAGGCAAATTGAATCTAGAGATTTGAACAAACTCTTGTTATGGGCTAAAGACTGTGACCTGACTCTAAATATGACTCTCAGCCATGGGAAGCTTCAGGGAACGCTTTGTGCTACCAAGTTACGTGGGGAAACAGAACACTGGCAGAGCTTTGTGTCCATGGTGGGCAGAGTTAGAGGTGCTCATGGCACAGGTGGCACCTGGAGATTGGAAAAAGGAGGACAGTTGTGCCACTTTAACAGTCACACTGGACCCTTCTGCACCGCCATTGAGTGAAACACAACGTTCCATTCATGAGCTTGATGGGGCTGTGGAAGGAAAACTGGAGAGTGGCCCCTTTGCCCCTGACCCTTTTGATCCTGGGGGGCAGCCTGATCTTTTCCACCCCAATCCTTATGGCTGATGGGCAGCAGTGAGAAAACAAGCTGCTGCAGAGGGGGATGTGGATTTAATCCATGCTTTTCTGGTCATTTACCAGCCAAACCACCTAGATGGAAAGGCTTGCCTTATGGTGTCAGAAGAGAGTCCAGCAGCACCAGCAAAGGCAGCACTGCATCCCTGCTCCCTGCACATGGCAGGATTTACCTGGGGAAGGGAAGAAGCATGACCATGATGAGCTATATCCTGCTGACTGCCTGCAATGTTCTGATTGCTTCTTGTGATGGATGCTCCTGTAATAATCCTGATTTGAAAGTTGTCCTCTCAAGCTGAAATTACACAAAACAATTAACTCTTCTCTATATTGCTTATTTTCAGTTCCTGCCTGTAGGCAGAAACATTCCCTTGTAATTTTGTTTCCCAAGGTTCTGTCTGTTAAATCACTGTCCTCATTCATGGCAAGGATGGTTACCAGTTAGTGGGTTTTTGATCTGTCTGCCTGTTCATGGGGAAAATAAGCTCTTGTGAAGCCATGTTATCTTGTGGAGGGCCTGGGCAAGCTCCAGTGAGTGATGTGAAGGAGATAAATTATAAAATGCTAAGGAGTTGAAATGGCATATCATGCGTTTTACTTCCCCACCCTAGCTTTTGGGTTTTGCTGAAAACAGTGATGTGTAAACTTAACACTAAGCTCTAGAGAGATGACAAACCGATGTTACACATTTTCCTGAATTTGATAGGTTGAAATACATTTATGTTAGGATTGATACCTATTCCATGTATATTTTTGCTTCCACCCTGTCCACTACCATACAGGTGAACATGTGAAAGACATTCAGCCATTCAGCATAATTTTTTCTCTGCTTTTGCAGCCCTTGGAGTACCCGTCTCCATAAAGACTGATAATGGGCCAGCCTATACATCCAAACAGATGATTCTTTAATTTGTAGGGAAGTGCTGTGTCATGGGTGTTCCACATTCCCCTACAGGTCAAGCAATTGTTGAACAGGCCCATAGGACTCTCAGGTACATGTTGTTAAAATAAAGTCCATTTTGAAAATAAAGTTCACAGGATCTAACCACACTGACAGGTTGTGTTGCTCCCTGAAAGAAATCAAATTACCCTGGTTGCCAGTCTTGCTTAGTACATTTTAAATCACCTTTTTTCTATGGGTGTAAAATAGTACCACCTGTATAAATGGTACAATTATAAAAACTGCTCTTACTTTGGAATTGAATTTTTTTTTTTTTTTTGATGAAGGACACAAAGCCTAGGGTCACAGTGAAAATGTTGCACTTCCTATTAACAGTCAGAAATGGGGCTGGCACAGTCTATTGGTGATAGTCACAGGGACATATGTGTGGTAGTAAACAACCCTTCTAGGCTTTCTGCTGTGGGCTCTGAACTTTGCTGTGCTGCAGCTGACTTGCTTGCAAAAAAGCCCTTGTCTATGTCTTTAATGAGGGACTTTCCTGAGGTAGAAATTGCCTTCCTTGGAATTAGGGGAGGAGGAGTGATGTGTATTGTGAAGAAAAGCTAAGCCAGGAAACACCTGGCAACCAGATGGCCCCTAGCATGCTGCATTGTACCCACACCTTCATTAAGGATTACTTTGGCTGTCTGTGGGTAATAGATTTAGAGGTTTGGGGTCACAAAGAATTAGAAAATTGTAGCCAGTTGCAATTAAACATGAGTTATTTTTAGAGGACAAAGAACTGAGCTGAAAGCTGAATTAGAGCTACTTGAAATGTTAGGGCTCAATACTAGCGTGGTATTTTCTAGGTGAGTGACAAAGTAGCCCATGCACTCCAGTCAGAGGCACAAAGCCACCCAGGGTGGTGACAGGTGGGCTAGGGATGGCAGAGCTGTGAGCAATGGCAGCAGTGTGCAAGTGACATTATTCTACTCCTTAGGGCAGCTGGTGTTAGGTACTTCCCTCTGAATATTCATGTGTGCAACAGATAAAGGTTGCATGGACTACTAGTAGAATAGAGCTGTGTGGTTTGCACTGTGATTTGTATAAGCCTGGCTCAGTATCTTACTCTTATGTTTCACCTACATTTAATTTTGTTTTGTGTTTCCCCATCAAAGTGCTGGCAGCCCAAAAAGACAGGCTCAAGGTTATAAACTTTTCAGGTGAATGATAAGAATTTTACTAGGGAAATAGACATCTGGGCAGAACAGTGCACAGCACCATTTTTCGTGTCATTGACCACTTGGCAGCAGTTGGTGGCACGTGGGGATCAGGAATTCAGGCTGACCCTGTGTGGTTGCCCAGAGGTGAGCAAGAGGAAGCTGCTCCCCCTCCTACATCCTCAGTACTCACCTGCTTACTCCAGCAGGTAAAAAGAGCACGGCAGTACCGAGGTGTGTGGGTGTGTTTTGGCTGTCTCACAGCTGCTCTGGGAGATGCCTTTTCTTGAGGGAGCTGCTCTGTGGATAAGTGCAGGCACACAGTTTGTGGTGATTGCAGTGGGGCTGGGCACAGCTGTGCAGGACAGGTGAATGCTGTTGAAGGGAACGAGCCATGGAGTGCCCAGGGGCACTGACCAACCACCAAAGGGAACAGAGGGCACACAGGTGCAGAGCATCAACAGCAGGGGATAAAAGGCTGGGATGAAGAACAAGAAGGGCAGATGCTTGCAGCCTGCTGAAGAGATGAGGGGTTACTCTGTGTGGATTGAAGCGTTCTGGAATTGCTGTCTTAACTGTGGTGTGTGTTGTGACAAATAACCAGATCTCCTGGTTCTTGCTGAATCCAGGCCTGATTGATGCTGCCTTGCAGCTCACCTGGTCACTGCCCTGCCTTAAAAGGTCTTGAGCTCTCTTGGGAGAATAACACATGCCAAAGAAACTTTGCTAGTCCAAGGGCTGTGTAAATTCTGATTGCCTTCCTTACAAACACTTTGGTGCATCTTCAGGAAGTTTGAAGGGTGTTCATTACTTTCCTTCTCATGATGTTGATGCAATAATAAGAGCATTGCTGGCTTTTATCCTGTATATTCTGTTGAGCAGCTTTTTTGCAGAGAGTGTATCTCTTTGTCAGTTTCATGTTAAAATGTTTGTAAGCACAACTCGAAAGCACTTACAAATGGAACACCAATTTAATTACTTGTTAGTATTGATATCAAAGCTTGTTGTGAATTTATTGTAGTGAGTTCTAAGGAACCCACCTAAAAACCTTGCTTTATGTATTGCTTCAGTTTTTAAGTCCATATCCTGTGGGGTTGGTTCTACAGCTGCAATCCTTGTTAAAGACAATCTTAACTTCCATTATGCAACTGAAGTGTTTGTATTTTATTGAAAACAAGCCAGTGGTACTGTACCACATGGTATGGGGCAGCCACATAAATATGGAACAACTGTCTTGAAAGAATGAGTCAAGTTATCAGTCAGACTTTTCATTTTCTTATCTCCCTGAATCTGAAAGGCCAGAGGCAAAAATGTTCTTTTGCTGTGTGTTGATGGTGTCTTCAACCAGTGAAAACTCCACAGCAACAGCTTGGAAAAAAAAGCAGGGGGAGTGTGCCTGAAGGATTTACCGTGCTGCTCTTGGTTTTCCCTTGAGAAGAGCCCAGCTGTCTTGAAGTTGAAATTAAAATGTAAATCCTAAATTAGGCATAATTAGGGTACTTCCTTTGGACAACGTCTGATGCAAGGAGCTTTGGTTTTGGGAGTATGTAGGTTTTCTCAGTGTTTGAGCAGTGAATGAGGGAGGAGATGATTAGCAATTAGCATATTGTGTTGGTGCTCTTCAAAGTTGGGACAAAAACCAGAACACCAGTTCTTTTTCCCCAGGAGTCCTGCTGCTAACAGTGTGTAAATCTGATGAAGATCTGTAATTCTAAACATACAGAATTCCTGCTCCAGTAATGCATTGGTATTAAAGTGAGCAGAAGGTTGGGGTATGGGTATTTCTGTGGTTTGTGTGCATTTTGCAGAGTTGGAATGGAGAAGTCCTGGGATGTCTTGCCTTGGTGGAGGCTACCATGGATCTGCCAAAGGGCTAAAGAGCTCTGTGAATTGGGTTGCAAGGTGGCTTCCCTTAGCTAGGAATCTTTATTTTATCTCTGCTGTGCTTGGATTAGTCCTTGGAAGAAGCACATTTTGCAGAAGCACTTGAAATAGTAACTCGGGCACAGTAACTTCATTTTTGTCAGGGAGTTGGAGTTAGTTCTAACACTGTGTAGAACTGGCTGGAGGCATGAGCATGTATGAAACAGTGGAGTGAGTTTTGGTTGGAATGGGCCTGGGGAAGCAGGCTGGGACTCATTCCCATCTGGAAGCTGAGTGACTGTGGTGTTTGTTATTCTTCAGTGTTGGGGTTTTGGCGCCTGCTTTCACACTAAATCAGCTGTTGAGAATGTTGTAAAGGTCTGTAAATGCCTCTGTAAAGGTGCTTAGGGCTCTCTGCTTGTGTCTGACAACTTGAAGCTTCTTTTTTCCTTTCTTATCTTTTTTCCCCCAGAAGACTTATGGTTTGGTGTAGAGCATGTTAATGACAAAACAGTTTCAAGACTTCAAACTTATAACCAATTAATAGTAGTAATTATTGTTTACAGTATTACTTTTGCTGGGGAATGTCGTGAAGTACTTACTGATGTGTATCATACAGACATTCATGGTCTAAAGGGGTTGTAAATTGTCTTGAGTTTTATGGCTAAGGCCAACATAATTTTTCAATCTGGAAAAAGACCTCTTTCAGCCCAATTTTAAATAGTGCTATGAAGTGGTCTTGTGTGTGATATAATCATGGTCCTGTACATTAATGTTTGATGGCTCAGAGACATAACTAATATTATAGCAGTGCTTTAAAATGGTGCTTTTTCACATTGTTTAGCTTAATATATTAACTAGGGAGGCAGAAAGCAAAGCAGATGTTTGTTTTCCTTTTTCCATACTGAAAAAGCTGTTGTTCAATTTTGGTTTTGCCATGTAGATTTTTTTTTGGTGACGACTGGTGAAACCATGCTGTTAGTCAGATGGAAAAGTGCATCTTTATAAAATGTCATTTGAGATACTGGAAAATGCCTAGCTTGGCTAATGTTGTCACTTATTCTAAGCTAATAGCTTAGATACTTCCTGCTATATAGTCATGTAATGGTCTACTTTAAGTCCTGTATTTGTGAATCTTGAGCTGTGACTAAGGGATTTAATTTTTCTTTTCCATTTGGGACAGAGACTAAAAATAAAGATAATTTTCTACAAGTGAATCTGACAATTTTGTAGAGAATTACTATATTTCTGTGAATGTTTTAAACCAACTCGGTCCTTTACTGGAGAATTATTCCTGCTTCATAATGCCATCTGTTGCTTAGAAAAATTCTTCAGGAAGTCTTTTTCCCCCTCAAAGTGCTAAGGATATAAAAAATTTCTTACAGAACTGATTTGCATTGCTGTGAAGTTCCCCAAGGATATTCCATACTGATCAGCACTGATCCTTTTACTGGTTTGCAGTAAACTTTTAATTGTACATCCTTACTCATAAAGCTCTTTATGCATGTGCATGTTTATGTGTGCACATCTATGACTCCACTGAGCTGTATGGAACTCAATATACAAACACCACTGGAGTCTGATACTTGGATTGTGTTAAACAGAAACAGTCTCAACAGTAGGGAAATGTCTGCCAATACATGGAGCTGTCACCTGGACAGTTTACAAGTGAAATATGTTCTACCTACAATCAACACTGCATCATTCAGCTTTGGACTGATGTGCTTGAATCACTGAACCCTTCTGCATGCTGCATTCACATGCCATGATAACAGCTCCTGAACATACAGCAAAACTCTCAATAGGAAGCTTTTCCTATGGCAGCAGTGACTTACACAGTAAAAATAATGTAGTGCTTGATCAAGAAATGTAAAGAATGACAGAATAACCTGTATATGTCTTTTGAAATATAACAATTTTTATGATCAAGTGTCAAGAAAAGAACTATTTAAATAATCTTATTAGATTCCTGTTTTACCCCAGTTGCCATGCTAAGATGATTTCTACAGTATAATTTGATAAGTATGTCCGTAGCCCTTTTCCCTCAGTTACTTGGTTGTATGAATCATAACTGTGAGAACCTTAGATGGAATAAATAGGTTTTGTTTCTTGTTCTGTGTTCTGCTCCCTGATGCCAGGTTGTGAGGCTCAGGTTCCTGATTGCCAGCTTTACTCTCCTTAAGGAAGGGAGCTGTCATGCACAACTTTACCAAGGGCCTGGATATCAGATTGGGTCTGCTGTTTCACTGTGGATTCAGGAGGAGAGCAGGAAAACTGCATAGAAAAGTGATGATGTGTAATCTAGACCCTGTTTGATCCACTGAAAAGATGTATGTATTATTAATTATCATCTCCCATTGAAAGAGCTTCCAAAGGCAGATTAAATATTGTGGGGAATTGTCTCCTACTGAGACATTCTTTACCTAGAATCCTCAGAAGAATTAAAGTCTGCTTTATATTCACTTGGTAAAATTAGTACAGCATTCATTTTATAACAAGCCTATTGCTTTCATTACTACAAAGCTTGTGGGAGGAACAGTAGTAACTTGGATGAGATTGTAGGACAGTCTAGAAAATTATGGAAAAATCACTAACATTGAGCAGCATAGAAACCTTGTTAAAAATTATGGCATAATTACTGATGTATTGGGATTTATGAAGGGATTCCTTGCAGAGCAAAGACAATGTGTAACAAAATTAATGGCCTGCCAGTTGTAGATCTTTTTTTAGAGGGAGAAAGTGCAGATCCTTCAGTGTCACTTGTACATTATCACATGTAATTTCTATGGTGGCTTTTGGGCAGGATGAGGGAGACTTCCTACCTGTTTAGACCATGAATTTAAGCTGGCAAATTAATCTAAAAACACAGGTATGTGAATATGCATGCAGGTGAGCATTCATGTGGGTTTTGTTGTGTACTCATTGAAGCAGCAGAGAGATTAGTTTGTGCTGGGTCTGAAAGTGCAGTGCTTCAAAGGAAAATGACATTTCTGTTCACTCTTTCTTTATATGATGTTCTACAGACTTGATAGTTCAACAGTTAAGCCTGGACTGTAATCTCTGGAAGTCTTTTTATGAGAGTTATTTTGCAGTAAAACCACATGCTTTATGAATCTTGATGTGTCAATGGAAGGTTACCTGCTCTAACACCATCAATCAGGATTTACTCTCTAAGTATAAGTGAAATGTGCACTTGAATTACTAAATGTTGGACATCACATAATTCTTAGTTACTGTATCAAATTTTCATTTTGGCATTTTCCAGTCAAAGACAAAATCTGGTTTTGGGTGTTTTTTCTCAGTTGTGATTGAGGTCTTTCTCCTTTAGCAAAAGCCAGGTATCTTGTGGCATCAATGCCAGTCTGTTAGGGATAGCAAGGAGCCTGTGCTTGTAGAATGTTGCAGGATTAGCTTCTAAAGTGTGGTTATTGCCTTTCCTGCTCTTTGGATAGTACATACCCTGCTGTCCTTGGAGCTGTCAAGCCTTTGGGGCAAAACTCATCCTTTGCTCAGAACAACCTGTGTTAGGAGAAAATCTGTGGATACAAACTTCAGAATTCTATGTGTGTAATAAAAACCACAGGTTTCAGTCTGCTCTCAAACTGGCTCCTGCATATGCAGGCAGAGCTATGTTGATGCCAAGGGATCTAGAGGGGAAAGGCATGCTTGAACTGAGCATTTTGCCTGTGTTCTGTGGTCCTGGACTCTGAGTTACTGTCTGAGGTGGGTGGTTGTGTGGCTCTTTGGGCAGGCAGGGGACTGCTGCCTTTTAGGAGAAACAGCATTTCATGGTCCCTCTTGTCCTCCAAGAATGTCTGGGTGATTTTGTTATTTCCTTCATGGTTCTCATCTCAAGAGTATTTTTTTGGTGCAGGTTCTTAAAGCCCTCACACTCTTCCCAGAAGCACTGGTGATAACACCATGCACTGTCCAGGTACCTGTACAGACTTCCTGATTCATAAATGTTCATATAAATGTTCATTAGTTCAAATCATGGACATTAATCCCATAAGCCAGCTCCAATCAGCAGCTGAATTGGGGCCAGATTTATGGGGGGAACCAAGTCTCTCTTTGAGCACAGGGCACACAGAGGAGAAAAGGGCAGTTCTTAAATCAGTGTGTAATTTATTTGTTTTGGTTTTCTTGAGGCCCTGAAGCAATGCAATGCAGGTTTTTTGAAGCTGACATAACAAAATATGGGGATATGTTGCCAAGTCCATGTGGGTGGAGAAAAAAAGGAGGTGTTAACTGATTTTTATAAACACTTGTGTTCTCAAGAAAGAAAGAAAAAAAGGGACAGACCTTCCCAATGGTTCTCTGAGAATGTAAATGCTATGAGTATTTTGGTTAATGGCAGAAATGGCATTTCCTGTGCTGTCTTTATGCTCAATTGCCTTGTCCTAGTTACATAAGTTGTAGTTTATCAACTGGAGCAGATGCATAGAAAACCAGTTGGAGAACTCTACGAGTCATTCATCACTTTCTCACAATTTCCAGCTGAATTACTCATACTCACAGTTGCTGTGAAAAGAGAGCTCAGGTATTCTGCATCAAAGCATTGAAGTTGCATCCTTTCACCTGTAAACTAAATATTTTTTTGCCTTATATTTGATGATATTTAGGTGGAAAACTTGAAAATTAGCACAAACATCTATAGTTTCCCACAGAGACAAATCTCAGAAGTTCTTAGCAATTATGTGACTCTTTCTTCCTTGGTAGATCCTTATTTCTTGCAGTGGTTGGAGACAAATTAATTGTCACACTTATGTTTACACCTTAGGTGGTGAGGGATACTTGTCACCAGCCTACTTAAATCATTTGCTTTACAGCAGTCTATTGGTCAGCCCAATATAATGTTGTATTTATGTAACCAAAGCTAAAGAAGATAATTTATCATCTACACATAGAATCTCTTGATAAAAAGTATGACAGATGTGTAAATGACCAGTGTTCAGGTAATTTTTAATTCTTTAAAAGAGGACAGTGACTTTTAAAATATTTGGCAGTGCTGAGTATGGCCTGGAAGTGGAGACTGTCTAGTGGATGTTCACTTTGATTTGTAGGAGAAGAGGCTTAGAACTGCCTGTACTCATAGCACTGTTTGCTCTCCATTCTGGGCCTCTTGCTAGGCTGATACAAGATGGCCCTCTAAAGATGCTGAAGTTTTTATTAGTCTTATTACTGAGTGCACCCTACATTAAAAGAGTGCTTTGCTGTTCAGAGCTCTGAGATGCTGCAGGGCTGGGGCAACATGAAATAGTAATGACCAACTCAGTTCCAGGCAAAGGAAGGAGATGCTGGAAGACAACAAACTAAAAAATCTAGCCCCAAATGGAGGAGAGGACACAGTGTTTAGAATAGCAGAATGCTTGGTTTTCCCTCTTCTTGCAAGCCTGACCTGAACCTGCTTGCTGGTGGAAGCTGTTAGCTGTGGAGCTGTTGATCCCAGCAGCAAAAGCTGTTGTACTAATCACTGGATCAGGTATTGGCACTGTTAGGTCTTGTTTGCCTAAATTGGCCTGGTAGTGCCTTTCAATCAGTGGCACTAGAGTGAATAATAAACTCAGGAGGTGTCCTGGTATCTTCATTGTAGGCCACAGGTCTTACATTGTAAGTTATTAAATTACTGTAGATGAAACACCAGAGAGATTGGTCCTTGAGTCCCTTGGGGACTGTGGAATTGCAAATGAACTCCTCACAATTTACTTAATCAGAGCATGTATTTATTTTTTTCAGAAAGCCTTCTCTTGTGACAAAAGTTCATGGAGCGGCTAATTGGAACAGAGGTACAGCTGGGACTCTGAGCTGCCTTCCCAGCAGCAAGCTCCTTTTGTGCATTCCTGTGCCAGCTCTCTATGATGTACTGGGATATATATATATATATATATAAAAATATAAATTAATATGAATATATGATGTACTGTAAGGAATTTACATTGAACCTCTGTCAGGGACAGATGGGCCCCAAACTCCTCAGCACTCACTGTGGAGGAAAGCTACTGTGCTGACGCAGTGCCTCACAGATAATGTGGCTTGCTCCCATGAGCATGTTTCTAACATGCTCTTTTTTGTTTTTCTAAGAACTCTTCTGTTTTTCTATAAATAATATTTTTGTTACTGTTAACTTGTCTTTCAAAACAAAAATTTCTACTCTTTTGTGATACATCTTAAAGTGATACAGCTCCAAGTTCATTGGATCTGTGGTGTCAACTACAGTTTGTGTAGTTTAGATTGTAGGACAGCTTTAGAGCATGAGAGCTTTCCTGCCAGTCTGAAAAACCTAGATCCTCAAAGCAAATGAGTACAAATATTTGGCTCTTCTGTGAAGTGATCTGTTGCCTTCTATGTGCTTGCAGGTGTGGATGTAGGGGCCAAAACCTGTCAGGCTGATTTTTTCAAAAGGATCTAAGTGAAATGTAGTGGGAATTGGGATGCACACAAACCCTGCATTTTTTTGTGCCAGGCCCAGTAAATCAAGTGCAGCTCATGGGGGCAGGCTGCTGCCCATGCAATGTGTTTCCTCATATAATCCAAGTGAAATGTTTTCCTTCTGAGCAGCTCAGTGTCTGGGTGGGTGACTGCATGGAGCTGTGTGAGGTGGATATCCAGGCTGCCCAGGTGCCACCTGGCTGAGGAACCTGCTCACCCCCACCCAGTTGTCCCAGAGGACTTTGGTCCTGGTGTTGATGTCCTAATTCCCTCCATGCAGTGTAAGTAAGACCAAAGAAGATAAAAGCTCTTAGGTCTTGAGTACAGGGACGATGTTTGTCCTCAAAAAGTGTGTTGTTATTTCAGCTCATGAGATGGAATGAAGGAAAATGCTTTAGTAGTCATAGTTAAGTTTTTATTTTGAGAGGAAAAGAACATGAGGTAAACTTGTCACTCAGTTTACTTTTCCTAATGCTCGCTGAATTTATCTGCAGTGTATTTACATTATGTTCAGGTTATCTAATGAGCTTGCAATTACTCCTCTTTTTTCATCCCCAATGCTCACCTCTGCTATCGTCCCCACGAAAAAAAGCATTCTATAGCAATAGGTTTGCTGCTCTAAATGAAGGGAGTTCTTTTTAACAAAAGTTGTTTTAGTGTCTAAAACCAGAAGAGTTATGGTTTATCTCCTGGATCAGGTGGCTCTAGTGGCGAAGACCAGCTCACACATGAGCTTTTTGTTTTGTTCTTGGAGACAAGTATTCTTCTGATAAAGAAGGATATGCAACTTTATGAAATCAGGAATTATAACTACTTTAACATCTGGTGTCAACCAAAAAAAACCTGAGTGTGCTCAAATATCAGAATATTATTTTTCTGTAGTTAAGACTGTGTTTCCATCGTAAAGACTTTTAGTATCTCTAGGGATTACAGGATGATAATAACTTGGCAATAAAAAAAAGAAAAGAAAAAATTTGCCAGTTGAAAGTTGGCTTCAGATATATTCTCCTGAGTATATTTTTTTAACCATATCATAACAATACCAAATTGTTATATTTAGATTATATCAGATAAAAAAATTCCTAGCAGTCTGTCGTCTGGGGTTGGATCTTTGTGGTGAGAGCTGCCATCTCAAAAGGAGAGATTCTGTTTTGGTGTTTAAAATGCTTGGTGGTTTTTTTTTTTTTTTTTTTTTGTTTTATTTTTTTTTATAAAACATGCTTAGCTATCCTGTAGTTGAAACAATCTGCATGTCTCCAAATTTTAGCTCTGCTGGAAGTGCTGGGAAGTGAGGTTCCTGGGTGCTGTTGGTAAGTCCTGGCACACGTCTGTCTGCCCCTCCAGAGACACAGGTGTGTTTCAAGTTGTGTCCTTGCATGCCATGGCTGTTAGTGAGGGCTAGCTTCATCATCATGCTGTAAGAATGCCATGTGGATGCATGTTTATGAATACAGATCCAGATCCTGTGCTCTGGAAAGTGGAACAAAAATTCTGGTTCCATTCTGGTTCCACTGGAGCGCTTTGAAAAGGAGTGGATTGCTCTGGGAAGCTGTGACTCTGCTGTGGCTCTGCCTGCTCCATTCCCCCTTCTCCCTGTGCCTTGAGGGGAACCAATGCCTTGCTCAAAACCCAGTGATTTTCAGGAAGTCATTCCAGTCTGCTTTGCAATAATTCTCTCTTTGAGTGAATTTGTTTGGTAAATTAGCAATAGTGTCTGGCATGCTGAGTGCAGAGTTTCCTGAAGGGAAAACAAATATGAATTTAATATGAAGAGTTCCATTTACATGTTTCTGTTTTGAAAATGAATTTTTTCACTGTTCTGGAAGCTGGATGTATAGTTCTGGAAGCACAGAGAAACAGGAATGGGAAACATGCAGCTTGAGTGCAACATTTGAGATACTGCCCTGTGTAGAGGCTGAGCTGGAGACTCCAGCCTGGTACTTTGGGGTGCAGCTGCTGAAACAATCCTCTCTAAATAACAGATCTTGTGTTTGTTTTGCTTTTTTTGTAATAAATCAGTTGTGAATCCTTGTTTGCCTTATTCATCAGGCCTCAAAGATGGAGGAATAGCTTTTAATGAATTCATGCACTAATACTTTTCCATCAATAACTGAGTCAGTTCCTGGAAGGCGAGCATCTGTTTCCATTTGAGATGTGTCATCATTCACACCGTGGCATCTTTGCTGATGCTGCCACTGAAGAGGCCAGCTGCATGGATAATGGATATTGGGATCTGCCTTTTTATCTGTCAGCAGCTGGATTGCAACATCATGGAATTTCATGTAGGCTGTGCATAAAGGTTGGGTGAAGCAGCACAGTGAGTGAGGCCTGGGTAAAGATGGCTCAGATAGGCAGTGCTGTGGGACCTCCTAAAATAATGTTTGTTTGTCCTCTTCTTGGAGCCCCTGTGCTTGTGGCAGAGGTTACTGCTTCAGCCACTGGTGCCCCTTCCTGGCTGAGACAGCTGTGCTGCAGGCTCTCTCCCCCAGTTTGCTGAACTGAGTAACTGTGATAACTTAGCTTGGTTCAACACATTCCTGTGAGCAGCTGGATTGACAGCTCGTGGGGAGGCAGCCCCAGAAGGTCATGGTGTGTTCATGGTGACTGGGGAGTAGTAACTGGAGAGCTACCAATGCATTTTCTTTTGTAGGCAGCATGGGAAGGCCAGCTTTGTGTTTATTTTTTAAAAACCTTCCTTGCAGTTTAAAACTAGCTCTCTGTTTAGAGCAAGTGTTTCCATTTGAGCCTTTGGAAGTGTGTGTGGTCAGAGGCACCAGCAGCACCTGCAAGTGGACACCTAGCTGATGCTTGGTCCCTTTTCAGTTTTGTGACATCTTGGAAACAGAGATCAAAAGACTTGGGAAAACTGGTGGGGATGAGTGAGTGAATTGAAAACAAAATTATTTAGTCCAACTTGTAACTGGAGGAAGATGTGTTCCTCTGTTTTGTAGACAGAGTACTTTCAGGGCTTTGCTAGGATTTCATGGGCCATGTGCCAATCAAGGGCATTCTCTGCTGTTTTAGGCACACAGTTTGGGTGGTTGGGAGTGGGGCTCATCCCCAGTGGGCACAGCTGTGCAGGACAGGTGAATGCTGTTGAAGGGAACAAGCCATGGAGTGCCCAGGGGCACTGACCAACCACCAAAGGGAACAGAGGGCACACAGGTGCAGGGCAGCAACAGCAGGGGATAAAAGGCTGGGCTGAAGGACAAGGAGGGCAGATGCTTGAAGCATTCTTTGGTGTTGATTGTGCCTTTGCTGTCATCTCGACGGTAGACCAGCGGCAATTCTTAACTGGATGGGACGTGGAATTTCTTGCTGGCAGGTTAGGAATTTTTCCTGTAGTTTGTACCCTCTCTTGTTACTAGGCCTTCTCTGCAGGCTTAGCCTTGATTTGCCCCTGTGCAGGGATGAGATGCTTGCTGGCAGCAACTGCATAGTTTGTGTGTGCAGGTTTGAGTGCTTGTCCTGAAAAGGCTGGCAGAGTCAGATGGAATTCTTAGGTTTCACTGTCTGACCAAAAGTTGATGGTGATTTATTCAAAGATATTCTGACTGCTTAGTTACATATTTTATTTTTAGAGGGTTGCAGTCACTTCAAGTGAGGGATCATAAACAGCTAAAATGTGTTCCTTTTCCAGACTGTTACATAGCTAAATGGATTGCATGACACTAGACCAACCTCTCCAGCCCCTGAGATGCTTTTGCTGCACAGAGACTCAAGTTTGTTTTCAGAAGCTAGTAAGGGTTTTACCTTTCACTCAGGCTCAGTTTTCTCAGTCACTTAGTGAAGTTTTACTATGTTTTCTTCTGAAGTTTTACTATGATGAGTGCCATCACTGGGAGTTCAAATGCTTACTCTTTTTTGTGTGAGAAATGTAGTCTGTCACAGCAAGCAGTGTGGGTAGACTTGAACTGCATTTCTGGGAAATTCCATAACAGTGGTATAACGTGTCATTGGGAGCTACTGTGCTATTTCCTAGTAAGATTTAGCTCTAAGCTGGAGTTGTGTCCATAAAATACTTTTCTTCAGATGTAATACACTGCATCAGGTGTTTCTTGCTCTCAAAACAGAAGTGAAGCATTGAATCTCCAAAATGCTTCACAATGGGAACAGAAGTCTCGCTACAAAGTAATTTAAGTAAATCAGAATTTCTGGTAAGCATCTAATATGTGGTTTTGGGAGTGCCACTCTGCAGAATTGCAGTGCTTTCCTGTCTCAGTTGCACACAGGTGCATTGTTTTTAGCTGAAACATGCTATAACCCACCCTTCAGACAGGTGAGCTCTGGAATCACAGCTAAGTATGACTAGGACATGTGGTCAGTTTGAGGTTCTCCAGTGTAAAACCAACATTGATATGTACTGGAATGAATCCAGTAGGTGATTAAGGGGACAGTGAGGTTTGAGGAGAGACACAGAGGAAGATGTTTTTCTTCCACCTGGCAAGAGGGCAGGTTATTCAGGAGTTTCAGTGCTGCCTTTAGCTACCTTGTGGGTAAGGAGGGTGTAGAACAGGTGCTGCCAAACTTTTCTTGAAGTGAATGATGAAGGAGCCAGGGCAAAGGATGCAAGTTGAAATGGTAAATTCCAGGTAGATATAAAAAAACCCTTTTGTATCATGAGGGTGGTCAAACCCTGGAACAGAGACACTGAGGGGTTGTACACTCTTTAGTCCCAGAGGTATTTTGAAACTCAGCTGGATGAGGTCTGGGTGAACTGCTTGGGATAGGTACATAGACAAGAGACCTCAGGAGGCCCTTCCAGCCTTTGTCATTCTGTGATTCTAGATCTGTGTGAAGGCTGTGGCCTCTTAAATGGAAACTGATGAGGAGGATCAGATGTGCTTGAGAGTAGTCAGCTCTTGTGTGACTCATGGGTTGAGTTCTGGTATTGGCTGAGTGTTACAGGTACAGTAAAGCAGGTGTGCAAGTCCTCCTCCCATACTGGCTCATGCTCTGTTGCCATTCTGGTTTGGAGGGTTTGCTGTAAGCTGTTAACAATAATTTTGTGTAATTAAATACCTATTATTAGTAGATATTTAGAACAGAGACCTGACAGGTAAAGACCTTGTCAAGCATCTAAAGGGGAAGAAATGATGCTTCAAGTTTCAGCTTTCATATTTTTCAGATCCTGTGCTGCCTAGGGGTGTAGCTCTGAGCTTCATATTAAATGTTAGTAGACAACACAATCCTTTTCTAGCTTAAGACCAAGGACCACCATTACAAGCTTCAGGCTAAAAGGTATAAACAATGGGGACGTGAGGAAGAGCAAACAAGGAGAATGGGACGTCATAACCTGAAGCTGTAACTGGACAATTAACTCCAATATGCAAATGGACCAAAACTTGTGTGAGACCTCGTGACTGGTTGTGCATTTTGTGACCATTTTGGATCTATCTTGGGTGTAGCCCTGGCCAGGCTCTTGTACTGCCCAAGGTGTATCCTTTAAGGCCTTTCAATAAATACCTACTTCATTCCTTTAGCTCTGTCTAGTCTCTGTTCCTGCTTCAGCCTCTCAAGGCATCAGATACTTGTATACCCTAGCTGCTTATTAAAAGGAACCCCTCTATGTAATGTTCCTGGCAAAGAGTCTTTTTTAAGTGCCAGGGAAAGAAAGAGCTGTACTGCTTTTTCTCAAGAGAGGAGGCGCAGCAGCCCAAATGGGTCATCAGAAAATCATAGCAAAGATAGGAAGAGGGTGGTTTTGTTTGCAACACTTAACAATTTGCCTGCTGAACCACCACATGCTCCATGGGCAATTCATGGCCAGAGTAGCTGATTCTGCACAGCAGCTATTCTGTCTAAGCATCAGAATGTGTCCACTGATTGTAGGTTGCTTTTTTCCTCCTTTGGCTAGTCTGTGGGAAACAAATGTTTCTACCAAGATCAAGCTGCTGGCTGTTTTTATAACTTGTGCCAAGGTTACATGTCTTCTGCCTGGTTAAGTCTGACTTTTATGAGGTAGGATGTAAAAAGTGAATGAACCTGGGAGAAAGACAGGAGCAACACCAGCTTCTGGTTTGTGTCTCAATACCATCTTGGGGATCTGCTATGGAAATGTTTAGACTAAAAATATCTTTCTTTAACAATTGGGAACATCTTTCAGAAGCTCTTAAAAATGTTTGAGATAAACAGCACCTTTTATTTGTGGCTAATACCAGACTATTAGCGAGATTTACTGCTTTCATAGTGATCTCTTCATTCCAGTGCATTGCTGTGCTTGGGCTCTCTGCCAGATCTGAGCCCTGCACAGTATCCCTTAGCAAATGAATATGGCACAGGAACGTATGAACATGGGTTTGTGTGACCATCACTCTAGGAGCAGAATTTCTCTGACCCCTGAAATTTTCTCTGGTAGGTTCAGATCACACAAAATTAGTCAGTGTAATTTCCCTGGTGCTGAAAGCTTCACATGCACTGCAAAATGGAGTGTGACATAATCTACCATAATGTATTTCCTGAACAAATCTCCTTGCTTCTCTGTCTTGGGGAAGTGTCACAGTGATAATGCTCTAGATACATTTGCTTTCCATCTGTCCTGGTGAGTGAGAAAAGGAGATGGAGTATGAGATGTAAACTTTGTTTTCTGGGTCTCACAGGCAGCATTACCTGTAAGGCAGTTTATTGTTTAACAACTCAGGGGCTGTACCACTTCACCTTTCTCAGCAATTGTATATTCTTGGGGAGTAAAATGTTTGTTCGTTTCTGCTGTCCCAGTGTTATTACTACACAGTAAAGCTTGAAGTAAAGCATTTGTATTTAGTACATGGATCACACATAGAAAAAGAAACCAAACCAAAGCCAGCCAAACCAACAAGAAAATGAAAACATCTGTGTCTGGGTAGAGAGGTTTAATTAGTTCTCCCCTGTGGTCTCTTTCTTATCCTGCTAACATTGCTTTGGTCAGTATCAAAACAACCTACCTTGTAGTTTCCCAAGTATGTATTTGGGCATTGCCGCAGCCAGCAGTTGTGGTGTGTGAATTGTTTGTGTGGGAGAAGGAGCTGGGAGGTTTGGGAGGTGCTTGTGTGCCTGGATCTCAGCCTTCACCTCCCTGCAGGAACAGCTGGGAGCTGTGCTGCTCCCCTGCGAGAGCTGGGGTGTGTTTGGTGGCTTTAGATCAGAAACTCTTCAGAAGTTCTTACAGGATTTCTGATGCACCATGACTCAGATGAAGTCCTGATTTCATCTGGGGCTCCATGTCATGTCTAGTATGAAAAAAAAAATGTTTTCATATTTGGTGAGTTGTTGCATACCACTAAGCTTTTCTTAACAGGATGTTAAGTTTATTTCCATTGATATTTACTATATTAAGACACAAAATGAACAGTGTACTGCAGCCAGTAAAATTGGTCTGTGAATGGTAAACAAAACATAATTTTTTAATGTCATGATACTAAATTAATTGCATCTGTGTGAAATAATAATTTATTTCCTGTATTGCTGTTCTGGTTTGCTATTTCTTTCCTGCTATTAAATGCTCAGTCAGGTATGGTAGCTTTGTTTCACTGCCTTTGTACTACAGGTGAGGTTTGTGCAGGAAATAATGAGCAATGAGTGCTCATTTGCTTTAGGATTTGTTTTTGCTTGCACAATTAAATATGTTCTGAAAGGCTGAAATACCTAGTATATTCTTGCTCCCACTACAAAGCAACATATGCTGCTTACATGTTTAAAAATCATTATTTAGGGCTGACTGAATGACAAATTTCTTCCCCCATACTGGGTAAAAGTCTGAAAATATTAGAGTGTTTATTAGAAAAATACCCTGTAGAGCTACTGATGGCTTAGATTTACAGTCCTTTAGAATGTTAATTACTGATACCTTAAATAAACTGTGTGACTGCACAGCTAAACATATATTCTGCTGATAAACATATTTTTAGATGTTGATGTTCTTGACTAGGACTGACAGAACTGCACCAAGTATAAATCCCAAATTTGTGAGGAGATTTATTGTCTAAGGTGATAGATAATTTTCTTTGGGCCACTGTTATTCTGATCCTCTTGGAGCCATAGTACATGAAGCCAGTTGGGTTTAAGGGTGTAAATATTGCTGTAAATGAGGCAATAATGCAATTCTTGTGAGAAACCTGATGGATAGCTGATGATCATTAATCAGTACTTTTTCCCTTGTTTCTAAAGAGAGTGGAGAACAAAGTTGAGTGTCTATCAAATGAGTCCAGAAATTGTTGTCAATCCTTCTGAAGTGCTTTCTGGTGGTAATGAAAGCTGCACACACAATTGAAAAGAACCAAAAATAAATGTTTGTCCAGATGAGAACTCATGAGGAAGAGATATACAAGACAACATTAATGGGGCTGTCGGAATTGTCTGTAAGCCAAAAGAGCAGAGAATAAAGGACACAACATCACTGAGCGCAGCAAGCCCCAAATTTTATCAGCATTCAGGGTATGTTCTGATATGTCACAGGGTATGTATTTATTTACTGTTTTTCTTACTGAACTTGAAGATGTTTAGCTCCTAAATCAGAGTTTTCTCTTTTTTAATTCAGCCATGTGGAAATGTTAGTGTGTGCAGAGAGCTGTCAAGTGGAGTCTGTGGAGTTGCAGCAAAGCTGAGAAATGTTTCAATGTGATTCTTGAAATTGGGACTTAAGTTTTCCTGTGACTTAAGGGATGCTGGAAGTAAGTGTCCTTGCTATAAAACTGTTTAGCAGAAACTGTGTGTGTGTGTGCTGCAAGGCAGGCTGCCTGGGCTGGGCAGCATAATTACTTGTGGCAAGATGTTGTTCTGGACATCAGAGTAGGATATGGATGGGAGGAGAGCTGAACTCTGATTCATCCAGAGTCACAGCTGTGCCCTGCTGTCCCCACAAACACCTCAGTGAAGTGTCTGCTCTCTATTGTCCCCAACCTGCACCTGTCCTTCCCTTTAAGGAGGACATTTGCCTTTCAAGGGCTGCAGAAGGTGGATTCTCCGCTGAGCTGGTCTTGCTGTCAGAAGGGCTGAAAATGTAGGATTTTGGCTAATGGTACTTATTAAAGAATGGGCTGGAGCAGCTCCAGTGTTAATAGCAGAGCTGTGAACTCTGCCCCAAATGACTGAGGACCAGGTGTGAGGTGTTTGTGTCAGCCTTGGTGGGTAATGAGGTATGATGTCCTACCAGCTGCTCGCTGCACTGTACCATACCCATTCTCTCAAATTAACCCTTGTGGTGCATCTTTCCACTGAAATCATTCCTTGTCAGAGGACCTGCAGTAGCTGTTTCCCTTCTGCATTGAAAATTTTCGCCTTTTCTTCTATGGACTGTTTTGTTTATTTGGTTGGATTTTCTTGTTATGATGTCTCCCTATTCCAGTCCCTTCCTTCCCACAGTGTTGGTTTTTTAGTCCCATCCTGTTGAATAGTCCTGGCATTCCACAGGCTGACAAACACAGCACATGGCTGGATGCTCCTGAAATAGAGGTCAAAGAGTAATAAATGATGCACAGTAGTCTAAATATGCCAGACAGCTGTGGAAACTTTATGATGGACTTTATAATGTCCAAAGAGGACATGTATGATGTTATGATGTTTTAATCTATTATTGCAGGGTCTGATTAAATTTTTTAGTCTAGAACAATTGATATTTTATCTGCATTTGAGAGGGGAACACTTTCCCCTTCAGACACTACATTGAGTTCCTCGTGATCTTTACATCCTCACTTGCCTGAAATTGTTGACATCACCAGACACAGTATATGCTGGCAAACAAGGATGCTTTTTAAAAAAATGTAAATCAGGCCAGCCTGATAGTTACATTTTAAGGGTGGAGAGAAAAAGGCAGTGAGACATCTGTGATTTAATCCCATTATCATTGTTTTTGTGCCAGCGGGAGCTAGATAAGGAGTCAGGTTTGCAGGGCCAGCTGGTGAAAAGTTGTGTGCATGACTGGGTTGTTGCTGGGCTTTGCTTTGCACTGCCACAGCTAGTTGTACTTGTGCACATGCCACATGGGTGTGTGCTGGCCAAGACCACCTTCTAATCAAAAACCAACCCAGTTCCAAAGCTGGCATCAGCAGTGACAGACTCCTTTCCTGTACAGTGGAAGCAGAGCTCCACAGTATGCAGCAGATGTTGCCCACTGGATGGCAGATGCATTTAAAATCAATTGTAACACTGGATTTGGGATTTTGCAAGTTAAATAGAACAAGAACACATGCTATTTGATGGTCTGTGTGCTTTAAGAGAGAGAACTATATTTTTGACTGACTGAAGTTTTGTGAAAGAATGAAAACAAGTCTTGGAGTCTGGAGAAATAGGACACTAAATTACACCTGGGTGCTTGAAAGACAGGTTTAGTGTCCTTGTTTTGTAAATAAACTCCACGTGGGTGATTGTATGTACCTGCTTTGCTCTGTGATGCAAAGATCCCTGATCCAAGACCAAGAAGTGGGCACGTAAATGAAGTGAAGACAATTAGGTTGTGAACAAACATTGCACTGCTGCAGCTGTAGAGCTGCTGGGATGTCAGATGTGTTTCTGGTCCCTGTGATCAGAGTAGCCACGTTGGATTCTGTCACACAGGCCTCTCTTCTGGGCTCTTCTGCTGCCAGAGTGACTTGGTGGCAGTGAGGTAACTGGGGGCAGTTGTGGGAAGGTCTCTAAAGTTGGGGGATTACTTTGATTGTGTTCCAGACCCAACTTTTGAGATCATATAGGTGTTAATGTAGATTATGTTCCAGTAGCTGTGCTCTGGTTTAGTTTTTTTTTCTTTTTATTTTTCTTTTAGTTTTGGAGGTGTATGGGGAGAAGGCCAGGCAAATGTCAATGTCAGTCATTTTTGGGATTTGAGAGTTGAAACAGTCTGTACTGGTACATTTTTTTATTTCTCTGAAATAATACCTAAACTGATATCAAACTTCTTAAAGAGTAATGTGCTGGGAGGACCATTTGAAGGTGTAAAGAGTGGCTGAAAACCAGGGCATTTGCAGTACACAATGCACTTCTCACCAAGGCCTTGAGCTGGAATGGTGGTGTGGCATTCTGCCTCTACTTCTGTTTATTTTATCTTTTCAAGCATCTGTTGCTCCTTTGAAATATTTTAACTGTGTCCTTTTGAAGTATCATTTTGGTGATAGGTGGAAATAAGCATGCTGTAACATATTGTGACTGCCTGAATGGCCGAGTGGCTGTGTTGATGGAAAATGATGGAAGGATCAAGTCCCAAGCATATCCTAGAGGCAAAACCCCTGGATGTTGCAGAAAAGCACAGAACATAAAAGAAGTTATCACTTAAATGTATAAAATATAAGATAAATACACTTCTAAGAGATGTCTTATCTTTCCTTATATTGCTTCTCATTTGAGAATGGGAAGGAAAAGTGTGATCAGGTTCCCAGCTCTTCAGTGATTGCTTTGAGGAATATCTGGTTCTTTCTGCTGCACTGTGTGGGTGGAGTGCCCTGCTTTGTCCTCACCTCTTGCCAGCCTGGTAGAGATGCCATGAAAAAGAAGGTTGAGGAGTCATTGTGACCATCCCTGCCACCCTGCCATTGTACTGCATGGAGATATTTTCCTTTATATTATGCTGCTGTATAACATACTGAAAATTCTCATAGGAAAAAAAATCCCAACCAGGGTACTGACATCTTTTATAGTTCCAAAACATTCCTTTGGGATAGAGGGCATGGCAGTTGTCAAACATCTCTTTATGGTGAATTCAGTGGCCTCAAAACAAAGTGAAAAGAACAGAAGGAGTGAATAAAATGCCTTTCCCCAGAAGGCTGCTGTTTGCAAAGGAAACTCTTGTAATGTATTGAACATGGAGATATTAATCTCCTTTTAATATTGTGATATGTTTAAGAGAAGAAGGGGAGAGATTTCCATTAGGGAAACTTGAGATCTACAGAATAATTGCCAGGAATGGAATATAAACTAGAAAACAGAGATCTACATCTGATTTGCACAAAACTGAAATGATTGGGAATGTTGTCATGTTATCACAGGAGCTAATTTAGAGAAGAATTGAAAATATTTGTGTCTGATGGACAAATTTCAGAAATAGTATTTTATTATTTATTTTGTAATATAATTTCTTTTTTCTGCAGCAGCAGGTATTAGTGAATATCTTCATTAAATGTAACCATATAGCATTGTTTCAGAAACTAATTTTAATTTTATGTACCATAATGAGGATGGCTTGAATAATATAAGCAAACATTCAAAAGGATGGAAAGCTTTCACTACTGGAATTTAGAAGAAATATTTTAAATTTATTTTTCCTGAATTACTTGCACACTGTTTGCAAACAGTTTGAAATTCCAAATGTTTCTGTGTGTGATCAAAGGAAATCAAGTGACCCTGAAGGATAAAGGAGACTTGACTCAAAATGGAAATCTTTTTGCTGTTTTTATCTCATGCTTTTTTCCAAGACTTTACCTGTTTTAATCTGCAGGCAAGACATAATTGAAAAAGAGTATGTTCCCATGGTTGTTTCATTAATCATGATAAAATTAGATTTACCGAAAAATTAATCCTCTTGTATTTGCCTAAAAGTTTTAAATATGTAAATGGCAGTAAGCCTCTTCTGGACAACACAGAAGAGGTAATATTTTCATGACAGCTACCAAGGCAGCTCTATTAATTAGCCCTCTCCATTACAGCAGGAAAATACTGAGATATTGATTTTTGTTTTTCCCATGGCATCTACAAAATGAGTATATTGGGCATTTTGTCAAAAGGATGCTTGCAGGCACTGATTTTGTTTTTAAAATAATAATAAACAGAATTATTCCTTTTTTGCTGGAAAACAACATTGAAGGTTATGTTACTGTCAAACAGACCCTAATGTGAAAATTATTTATTTCTCCTTGTAATATGCAGTTTGAGTGATCAACTTTAGTTATTCTGATTATTTTTCCTTAGCCGTTGTCTAAATGTTTAATGGTGAATATAATTTGTCTTTTGGAAATTACATATAGAATTTATAGGCTCCTCTTCCTCCCAATGTAAAGCATAATGCATGTGTGTGTGCTTTCCTGCAAAATTAGCTAATTTGAGAGTCTGATTCCTTGGTATGTAACTTCTACTTTTGTAGAAGGATAAGGCTCTGGAAACTTATGGTGAGGTATTTGCAATGAGAGAATGAAATCCAGTGACATTTTTTGTTGTGTTAAATGCCATAGTAAGATAAATATCACCAGTACAACATCTTTTAAATTGGAAGATTGCTGCTTTAAAATTAGTGAAGTATTTTAAAGAAAAACTGAAAACTTTTTCTTGCAAGGTGGAGAAAAGAACACAATTATCCACAAAATGGCTGAAGAATAACCGATTTAACTTAAATTTTTCCACAAAGTGATTTGTACCAGCATTACAACCACCAGATTGCTGTTAAAAGTTTATTTGATTACAAGATTAGCCAGGCCACAAACACATTTTCACTTTTTTTTTTTTTCCTTCAGAGGCTATTGCTCCAAGAGAGGGCTGCCTTCCTGGGTGCTTTGTGCAGGTGAAAGTCGCTGCTGTGTGTTTAGCTGGACAGTTGTGGTCTCTGCTCTTGTAAAATCCACAAGGATTTCCCAGGCATCTGGGAAGGATATCTTGTGGTTCTTCTATAATATTTATGTATATAGTATCTATCTTTATCTCTGTGTGTGCATGGTAACTCCTCAGTGGCTTGTCCAAACTTGCTACATGCAAGGTAAAAATCCTTCACACAATTTAGCAGAACATTTGAGCTTTTTTTCCTTCTTGGTTGCAGAAATTGCTTCTATTTTGCTTGATGAAAGAATATGGTTTACAAGACCCAGTTCTGGGTCATATTTTATGTCTCTCTAGTCCTGTTACCATCTTCAAAAGGCACACAAAATGTACTTTTTTTTTGGGGGGGAAGTGATTAGGAATTTGTATTCTGTGATCTGTACATGTTTTCAGCAATTCCTCCCCTAAAGCTAAGAAGTCTAAATAATTGGTGTAACCTCAGCCATTATGTTGGAAAGCAAGTGTAATTTTATCAATTTATTTTCTAATCTGACAGGAAAATAAATCCTTTAATGTATTCCCTATATGGCAAGTAAAGCAGGTCTTCTCTAAAGAGATCCTTGTTGTAGCAGCTTACTGAATAGTTCACATGATTTCAGAGATGGGGATAGAGTATGTGGGTGAGTATTTTAAGTGATGGTTGGCAACCAGAATTGGTGTCCTGGACAGGTGTGAATGGTGAAAGCAAAGCTGTCAATTTATATAATTAGAGTTAACCCTGTGTAAGATGATGTGAATGGTTTCCTTGTAAAGATAAATCATGGAAGTGAAGAAAACCCTGAGCAACCACTGGGTTTTTTTATTTACCTATCTCTTATCCTTCAAGAAAAGGACAAGTGAAAAAAGGCCAATTCCCTGATGGGGATGATGGGGTGTGTTCTGTTTGCTCATCTCATTTACCTTGGTTGGTGTTTTATTTATGGTCCCAAGTGGGAAGTTG
Source organism: Ammospiza caudacuta (assembly GCF_027887145.1). Classification (NCBI taxonomy): domain Eukaryota; kingdom Metazoa; phylum Chordata; class Aves; order Passeriformes; family Passerellidae; genus Ammospiza; species Ammospiza caudacuta. Next base: position 11,169,401 of record NC_080600.1, on the reverse strand, counting down.
TGCTTTGGTTCTGTGCCTTGCCTTAAGGCAAGTACTTCCTGAGTAAATGGGAGTGACAGAAAGCACAGAGGCTGTGGCCACACAACCAGCTCAGGTGTGCTGAACATCTGATGGTTGTGCTTGCCTGCAGCTCCACTCAGTTCTGCTGCAGCCATGTCACACCTGCCATGCTGTTGTGGTGGCCTCCTCTCTGTGCCTTGGCAAAGTAACTCACCTGTGTTAACAGGATCTGTCCCCAGTGCTCAAGGGACCTGCAGGTAACTGTGGGTGCTGAAGCTTTCTCTTAGTAAGGGTATTCCAGATTTTGAATCAGACTTGACCAGATGTTCTCTCCTTAGGGCAGAATTATCCAGTTCTTTGGTTCAGTTACTATTATTGCTGGCATATTTGCCTTTGAGGTAGGGGCATTGCCAAGGAGGTTCTAGCCCTAAAGACATCATCAACTCAATGTACCCTTGTTTTGTAACTCTGAGTGCATTTGACTTGAGTGATTTTTGCCAATTGCTGCACGGTCATTTGCTCTTTTGAATGTCCTTTCTTCTGTGGCCAAGTACAGAAGAGTCCTCTCTGAGGTATTTATAGCCATGTAGGGCTTTAGCACAGACAGACAGACATTTTGCCTCTCTGGTGTGCACATCCCATGTCTGCCTGAGGACAATGGATGGCAGGACTTTGTTGCAGTCAGCTGATGGGGACAGCAATTTTTATATTGAGCTATGAGTGCTTATACCTTGAGTTTTGTAAGGTGGGAAGTTGTGGGAAAGATAGTGGGAAATCAGAGGAAAATAGGCAGAGCAATCTGCTGAGAAGGGAATGTTTAGGGAGAAGTCTTGAAAGAGTGTAGTTTGTCCAGGTGGATGATGACAGCTATTTGAGCACTGACTATCCAAGCCAAAGACAGCTGATTTAAGCACTGACATAATGTGGAGTAACCACCCATATCAAGGTTAGCTGACAGCACATGTGCTTCCTGATGTATTCCATGTTTTTATGCAGGGACCATTAATTCTACAGTATTCCTGGGGTCTGTGTGTCTGGGTAAGACTCACACTTAACACATGAAGGGAGGAAGTGGGAAAAATCCCAACACTTGGACAGAAGAGCCTGTATTTATTTGCTGTGTTTAGTTTTCAAACAATTTGTCACTCTGGAGGTTCCTGACTGCATGTCTTAGAGAGTGTCTGCCTCAATTAGTTTTTACCAAAAGTGTCCATCTCCCCAAAACCACTGCATGTCTCACTAATGTAACTCAAGAAGACTGGTGAAAGGATGATAGCAGGAATTGATTGGGCTGCTGAGAGATTGCAAAAGGCTGCACAGTAAATCGAGAGTGGTGAAAGGGAGGGAAAGTGTAAAGCATAAAGCCAGTACAGTGCTTTGAGATAGAAACTGAAAATTGGATGATGAGACTTAGCAGTAAGAAGAGTGAATTCTTTTCTGAAGAAATGCAAGCTCACTGTATACAGCAGAGAAAAATTAGCTTCAGGTGTAGAAGAGGGCAGTGAGACTGCAGTCATGAAGTCATGTTTTCTGCAGCTCCCATGATTTCTGGGCTCTATTCAGCAGAGTGAGCAGCTGGAGACAGCCTGAGCAGCAGAGCTGTGCCCTTGGTGCAAGTGTCCAGATAACCAGCAGGAGAGTTTCCAGCCCTTGTAGTGCGAGGTGTATGTACCTCACTTTAGGGACTGGTACAGCGCCTAGGATGTGATTGATGCTTGTACTGTGCTCTTACAGCTTGCTGGCTTACCACACCTCTGTGAAGCACCTGCAGGTAGTTCTGCCTGTGGTTTGACATTGATGCTTCTGAGGAAACTGCAGACACTAGGCTTTGCAGAGAAAGGATTTGGCATCTGAAGGCCTTTTCTTGTTGTGCTGTCCTCTGCATTGCTCTGTTAATGATCTTGCTGGTGCTCTTTCAAACCTGTAATTAGAGTGGGCTTTTTGATTGATGGGAACCAGCATTAAAGGATTAATAGAGTAGAACTGAATATTTTGTGATCCTTGAAGTGTCAACATCAGCATGCATCGGCACACTGCTGATTAGCTTGATTTAGTCGTTGGCAGCCAGCACAAGGCTTTTTCCTGAGATAGGGTGCACTTCAGCCACTGCAGAGGGACTTGGTGTCAGAATTACTATGCTACAGGATTAAATAAAAAGAGAAATCTGTGGCTGCATGCCTTTCCTGTATCAGTTGACACAGCAGAAGGCTCAAATCAGTGATGCTCTTGGTTTCATCTCAGAGTGGAAGGGCTAATTCTCATGCAGTGGCAGTCTTGTGCTTGTAGAAACCAGTACTCAGAAAATAATTTTAAAACCTACTATAATTGAATAGGATGTTTAATTTTTAATATGTTTGCTCTTTAGATGTTTGTGTCCTGGTTAACTTTCATTTTCCACCCGCTCTCCATTCTTCTTAAAAAAAATAGTTTACGTAGTTATTCAGTGTATGTGTGTATATATATAAAAATAAATGCAAGCACATCTATCAATGCACACCCAAATACTGAGAACCTGAATTTGTGCAGCTTATAACCAGTCTGCTCTCCTTTATGTGGATTCTGAATATAATGACTTCAAATGGTCTCTGCCTGTGTGGATTCTGAATATAATGACTTCAAATGGTCTGTGCCTGTGTGGTTAGGTTAACATTGCACCTTCCCCATCTTAAACCAACATGTCTAGAATTTTGACAAGTGTATTCTAATTTATTTAATACTGCAGCTGTACTTACCCGCTCACAAATGCTGTCCTTGTATGTTTTGGGGAAAAAAAAATAGGCTGTCAAAGAGATTATTCCAGAACCAAAAAGTGTTGGTGGAAATGCTGCATGGGATCCCTTCAGCCCTGTGCTTGGTATGTCTTGATTTTACGTGTGGTTATGGGATAAGGGCCACAGAGGTCAGCAGGGCTGTTTAAGTGGTGGAGGGACTATTTTCATGATTCACAGCTTGCTGTGCCAGAGCCCAGTTTCCTTTTTTTTGTCCATGGTATTGTTACCACAGTGGCCACCTTAGGGCTGTTGGGGCAGTTTTCTGAGTATCTGCTTTGAGTGACCAATCCCTATGAAATCAAACTCTCCATTTTGAAAGCTCCTTAAATGTTTGAAAATCTCAGTTCTGAAAAAAAGTTTAAGATGAATTGTATATGTAGCATTTTGAAATGTACCTAGACAAGCTCTTTGCTCAGCACCTGTAATTACAGTGTTCCAATTTGAATAGAGGGTTTCAAAGGAAGATAGCATTCAAAACTACTCATTAATTGTGTTACTGAGTGTCATCCCTTTTAATAAAAGAAAAAGTGCATTCTTCCTTCACTGTAATACAAATGCAATACAGATAATGTCACTTCTGAAGGAAGGATGATTTAGAACTAGTGATGCTTCTGCCTACTAATTAAAAGTTAATCTGTAAAAAATGGGGTTTCTAAGCCAGATTTGAATGAATTTGAAGTTGTTACTTGTAATGCAGGCCTCTCTAAGGCACACAGAAAGCCCTACTATGTGTCCTTGCCTTCCCCTATTAACCTTTGGAGTGGGTAGTGTCATTAATGTGCTGTTTCTGTGATGCCACTCTCTTTAATATGTGGTCTAGTAGGCCACCAAGGACTTTGTATTTATATATTTTATTCAGAATTTAAACACCCCCTTTACCTAAAACGTTTAAAAATGAATTCTAAGTTCTGTACACTTCCACATGTGTTTACAGTATGGCTGTAGAAATGGATTGAGTGCTGGTCAGCTCCTGCAGCTCAGACAGTGCCTCTTTTGTCATGCTGCAGCACAAAATGTTACACAGATTCTTAATGCACTCGACCTCAGTCACATCAGATGATGTATCACAGACCAAAAAAGGCTGTTCAAGGAACCTTTTCACATTGCTGAGTCAAATGGCTCATTTCAGGAAACACAGGAAAAAGGGGTGTTTGTGCAGTCTTTGTGGCAGCCTTCTGCATACGTATTACAAAGCAGTCTTTAATTATGGGATCACATTATTACTTGTTTCTGCAGCACTCCTGCCTCATTAAGCTCATGTTCCTCCATTTGGGAACAGCCACTCAGTGCTTCTGCCTTTCTCCTGTGTTTTCAGAACACATCTTAAACCTTTGTTTTCTGCAAAATTTGTAAGACTGCTCTTCTGTATCAGTCATTCTTATATTATCTTGTGTAGGAATTCATATTTCCAAGCCCTGCAGTGAATGGGTGGGCACTTCCACTGTAGAAGTGGAAAAAGTCATTTGAAGTCTGAGTAACTTTACATGAAGGTAACCAGTGGAAGCTGCTTGGGGTCACAGTGGAGTCGTCAGCACTGTGCTCTGGCCCTGTGTGAGTAATTTGGGCATGGAGAAGGGGGTTGGTTACCAGAACCTGGCTAGAGGCTGGGAATTAAACATTTGTCTAAACTGTGCATCAGGAAACTGGAGTTTAAACTGCTCAGAAAATTGAATTCTTTAACTTTTTATTTTCTTTTTACTTTATTCAAGATTCATTTATCACCCTATTTGGGTATTAAAAGCCTAGATTCCCACAGATTGAATTGATTCATTATCTAATTAAAATAAAATTCCCCAAAGTAGCCCTTCATGTGACTGCGTATGACACGTAGAAACTCCAGAGCTCATTGATTTCTGATATGAATGCCTTAAATTGAACTTGATTTTTGGAAGTGAGTGTCACTCTTCTCTGTATTATTGAAGCTTTGCATTTTATTCTTTGATTTGCTGTTTGTTGAAAGGAAGCTGCCTGTGATGGTATTGAAAGAGGGTTTTTTTAAGTAGTAAACCTTAACTAGTGCTGCTCTTAGACTTTTCAAAGTTGTGTAGCTGCCATGAGCCTGGTTAATGAGAGCTCATAGCATCAGCTGAGATGTGATGGATCTCATCTAACTTGAGATCTGTAAATGCTCCCAAAGATTTTATAGGGAACTTGAAATAAATAACTTCATTACTCTGTGCCTCAGTAACCCTTCTGTACTGGGATAATGAAAACTTTGCTGTAAAGTGCTAGCATTGGGAAGGTGAAGATTATAGGCTGGGAGGTGTTTGGACATTAAAATAGTAGAGCCTGCAAAGGAGAAGGGAGACTGTTCATTTAGTACTTCTCTTGAAAAGCTGTGATTGGCAGGGCTGAGTGTGGTGATGTGGTTGGAAGTGGTGGTCAGTGGTGAGGCTCCAGTTGGCTTTGTGGGCTCAGAACCACGTGTGAGAGTAACAGAAGAAATGCTTGAGGATTTTTTTTTTAGGAACATGTAGATTCTCAGCAAAAGAAAGCAAAGATACTTCTCAAGCATATTTTTATCACTACGGAGAAAATAATAACTCACGTGTGTTTTCCTGACACAAGTGTCCAGGATGGATCCTTAACTCCTGTGAATGGGTGGCATTTCCTGAAATTTTGATAGAGCTGTGCTGACTTGTCCTAGCTAGGAGTCAGGCCTTTGAGTATGAAATCTGATGGAAGAAAACAGTTTCAGGCAATTCTTTTCCTCACAGAAAGCTTCTGACCGTGTTAACTCTTACAGTGTTGATGCCAATAAATCAAAAAATTAAGAGCAGATAATAAAATATGGTTTAATGGTACTTGCAGCTGGATAAACTGAATAAACTCCTGGAAATCAGAACTGCTATGAGGAAGACATTGCCTATGAATGAGAATGGGGAACAATTAAAAATTTGCATGGTCTTACTAACAGAAGTACCTTGTAGGGAGGATAAAGGAATTACTTGAATAGGAGGAATGGTAACAACACTGATCTCACTTCAAAGTCAGGGTTTTTTGGTTGTTATATGTTGTCTTGCACTGTTGCTACCTTGCAGTGTTTTGAGTTGCACCCTTGAAAATGTGTTCAAACATTAAAAGAATGGATAACAGGATCATCTAGAAAACCAAACAGAAGCTCTGAGGCTCTTTCACTGCAGAAATACTGACAGTGCTCAGTGCACTTTTTGTGTGAATTCACTTTCTGTGTGAATTCCTGTCCCTGAAACTGGCAGATGAAAGTTGAAAAGGGTATGTGCTCCTGGAAAACCAGGCTCTTGGCTTCCATTAAGAGTGTTCAATGTGTGTCTACTCCCTTTTTGCACAGCAGGGGAGGTGCCCCGGAGATCTGTTATGTTACTGCTGCTTCATTTCTGAGCCACAGATCGTTTCTTGTGTGTAAACAACCTGATATATTCTGGGGGCTGTAGAACTCATTAAACTTTCCATTTCACTAGAAGTGGTAAGAGAGGCTATCAAAAAGTACCATAGCAGATGAGGAATGGTCTTAGGTCAGTTAGAGATAAAGTGAACATTGAAATTTGTCCTTTTCAGGAAATGTAAGATTATTCTGTTCTTTCTTCACAGAGACTGCAGTGAGCAGGCTGCTGAACCAGTAGGCTTCAAATGTGAACCCCAGTCCAAAATGTCATTTAGCTGAGTGTACCTTGAGGGCCAGGGCCTTCAGAGTGCAGCCACAGACAGCTCCTGCAGCTCAGCCTCGCTGCCTGCAGGCAGTGAACAGCCAGAATCCTGGGCTGCCCATTATCCTCAGTGAGCAGATCAAAGAACAGTAAATGCACAAGGCTGGAAGGAATTGTAAGAGATACAATGCAGATCTTGGTGGTGGCAGCAGGTTCCCATCACAGCATATCTCCATCCTGTTTACGTGGTTCTTTTGGAGTGTCCAGTGAAGGCAGCTGACAGCTTCAGAGAGTTCCTAATTTAGTTGGATTAGCCTAAATCGCCTTTGCAAGTCTTTCAGACATGTTGAACAACTGCTAGCTTTTTACTTTGTAGGATTATCTCCTGGGCTAAGGCATGTCTGTGTGTCAGACAACACTTAACAGTATGAGGTTGATGGCTCTGACAGAAGAGCTCTGGAGAACCTGTTAGGAGCCACCTCCTCAGTGGAGGCTGAATATTCAATTGTTCACCTTGCTATTACTGTGGGGTGTGACTATCTCCACCTAAGAGCCAGCACAGCAGAGAGGAATGTGGGCTTGCACTGGCTGAGCCGTGCTGTGCACCTGGGATCAGCCTGCTGGGTCTCAAATAAGATGGTGGGTGAAGCTATGTGTGGAAACATTTCCTCTTTGCTGCCTCTGCAGCAGCACTTTGGATCCGTGAGCTCATGGCATTGATTTTGGATGATTTTGAATGTGATGAAATACTCATAAACTCTCTCAGCTCAGTGTTTTTTTTTTTTTTTTCTGGCTGCTCACACAAAGCATTGCAAGGAGATGAGTCTCAGGCTCACTAACCCTGGCCCCCTGAGCACACATTCAACTACCTTCCCTCCCAAAGAATATAGGATATATGTGCTGCCCTTTTCCAGCAAATATGCTATATTGTAACAGAAAGCTAGGTCAGACTGGTTTGTTTTGGTTGGTTCTTTACAAAAGTAGATTTGCTGATGTGGGCCATCTGTCTTTCAGATATTTATAACTAATTCACAGTTTGTTTTGGGACTCTGAGTTAGGCTGACAGGTCACCAATTCCCTGTGTGGTTATCATCCTCTTCCCTTTTTATGGTGGTTGGTGGTTCTGTACTTTTAGGCAGTGCTTTAGGTCTTCCCTCATTTCCTGTGAGTTCATGGTGTCAGTGGTTTCATCTATTAGTGTGTGGTTGCTTTCAGTCTGTTGGTTAGGGTTTTTTAATGATAAAGAATTTTTAGTAAGATTTTGTCAACTGAAGTAGACTTTCCTGCACAAATCCCTTCTTTAAACCTATTTGTGGTCAGCACTGTAGTCAGTTGATGTCCCACCTTTGTTTTATCATAAAATAAGTTTTCTCTGCATTTTTATTCCACCTCTAGCACTTTTCTGCACTTTTTTGGCCTCCTATGAAGCATTACTGACCTGTGTGGAGTTGCTTAAAATCTGTCTTTTTTTCTTTGAGATTCTCTGCCCTTAATCTGCTCTACTCGTTCCTTCCTTATATTTGAATAGTTGATGTTATCATTTCGTCATCACCATTACCCAATCCATCTTCCATCTTCAGATTTCCAAACTTACCAGTTTCTCCCTTGTAGCCAAACCAGCTCCATCTTCTGAAGTGAAGTGTCCCCAGGGTGTTGGGAGATGTATCCAGTTATGCCAATGATTTTTTTGGATAAGCTCAGCTGTCATTATATTATGTGCCCATCTCTTGGGGCAGGTGCATACTGAAAGGTGGAAAACACTGGGCAACTTTAATTTCCTATGAGATCTTACTGGGAAGCAGTTAGTGAAAAACTTTGGTAACCAGAGCTGTCAGTGTGACTCCTTACAGGAGCACCAACTTCACATAAAAGCTGACAGCATTAGCAAATGCCACTGTAGTTACAGGAAAGGGACAGATAGTTTTGTTCAGTGTAGACTTTAAAGAGAGCTCCTGGTTTTATCATCCAGCAAGTACTCAGAAGTCAAAATGCCAACATGTCGCAGTGCTAATCTTGTTTTCTCTGAGTCAAGCACTTGGCATGGTATTTTATTAGTAGTCTTTTCCAGAATATGTCCCCTGTTCACCACAGGCTGCATGAGTCAGGGCTGTGATTTGGAAAATCTTGATGTTTCTAAAGTGGAGTTAACTGAGTGTAACTGTAGCAAGAGTGTCTGATTGGTGTTTTATGGCCATTTTAGCAACAAGTCTGTTTCCCTTTTATTGTGACCACAGATAGTAGGATGAGTCTGCATTCTCTAAGAAGTAAATAATTGTGGACCAAGCTGTAAAAATACCGGAAATTCTGCTTGCTGGAGGTGCCAGAGTTGTGTGCTTGTCCATTGTTTGCTCATCAGAAGCTTGAGAAAAGGGATCCTGCTGGTACCATTCCTCCTTTTCTGCTGGTTTGGATGTGAAATGAGGAGCTTCTCAGAGATTGGAGGGTTTTGCTCAAGAGGGGAATATTATGTATCAGTTGTTACGTGGTTGTGTTTTGCTGACCATTACCATCAGTGCCTGGATGAGTAGCCTTTTCCTAAAGAATGCTCAGTCTTCGGTGCATGGCTCTGCACCTGGGGTGGCACCTTAGACAAATGTCATTTAGTGAGTCTAACCAGCTTACAGCTGATTTTCTTCTCAGACATGTGGAATTAACCAAAGACAATAAGATCCATGCCTGGCCAGTATGTTGTAAGAAATTACTTTCCATTTGCTGGTTTTGAGAGGAAAGAAGAAATAGTTTAGCTTGACTTCCTTTCTTCTCTTTTCCTGGTTACACCTCTATCTTCACCCTCAGTTATGGCAGAAGTGTGCTGTAGAGACTTAAGTCTTTTTGTGCTTTTGGGAAGTTGCCCCATGCTTAAAAGAAGGAGGGAGGGATGGGGTCCTTACTTTCTGCCCATGAATCAGCTGTTGCTTCCTGTTAACTTTGGCAAGACATTGAATCTTCTCTACCTTTCAGTGAAAGTAAATATTGTTCTTCTCTAGCTCTGGTAAAGTCAGAGATGAGACTCCCACTATGCTTATGGGTACAGGGGGACATAGCTAAGTTTGCTAGAACCACAAGGTGCTTTTATTCCTGCTGAAATTTATCTTCTCCCCATGTTCCCCTGTGAAGCAATGAGTATCTTAAATAGCTTTGCCCAGCTGTGAGTTTTGTTACCCACGTGTTGGCAGAAGTTAGTTCTGCAGGGTAGAGTTCATGCTGATGGAAGATGATAACCTGGAAAATGATCCATTTGTTGGCTGTTGACATGAAGCTGGGTAGGGAAATCTGTACTTCCTTCTTAGGCAATGCAATTTATAAATGCCAACAGGTTCGCAGTTTATAGGTGCTTCTCCCTTGCCTAGCCATTCCCAGCCCAGGATTTGCAAAGCAGTAATTAGTCCTTGTTAATGCCATTGTGATGGTATTATATCCATTGTTAGATGTTGAGCAACTCAAGCACAAGGCAGTTAAGGAGATGCCCAGGCTCCTGCAGTAAAGCAGCTGTAGCACCAGAGAATTCTCTGTGCTGCTCAGCAGCACTTCCTCGCTGCAGATTTTCTGTGGTGCATGATACCATGTCACCTGATACTGAATTAATAGGTCCCATGAGTCTGGTCTGCAGCTTGTAAGCACATCATTTGTTACTGTGCAGTGAAACTGTGGAATTCCTGTCAACAAGGAAGCTTTTGGTAAATTAGGTTGTATTATGTGCAATGTTTGCTTGCTGACTCCTTATACTTAGGGCTGTTGCTGTTAGCTTCATTTCTAATTTTTGGTAAATTAGTGAATCTAGATACATGAAAGGTGTTCTGCCTTCAGATCATCTTCTTTCTGTAAAGAAGGAAGGGATTTAATTGTTTCTGTGAAACTCTGATCCTAACAGACACTATAGTGTAGCCTGTGCTTCAGAGGAATCAGCTTTTCCATGGCTTTATGCACTTTATACAAAAACAGGCACTCTGGAGGCTTGGGCTCTTTGGAAAGACGTGGTCTGATGCAAATCAAGGGATGTAAGCTATGATGGCAAGAGGGGTTCTAGCCACTGAAAAAGAGCATTTGGTGTCACTTTGTGCATGTTATCAAAAGCAGAGAAGGAAGGCGTTTTCTTATTAACATGTTCCAATTAAGGAGTCTTTAATTCATATAATAAAAATAAAGCTTTTCCCTTTAACAGCTGCCATTAACTGAGAGCTTTTGTTTTGTTTCAGATTGTGGAAGCCTGAAATAAAATATCCTGTGACTGACAAGGTGACAGCAACACTGCAAGGTGGGTTTTCTGTTTTTGTTGGTCTCATATCAGTCATTCCAGGGCTCTGGAAATGCTGCATCTTGACTTTACTGGGATGGATTGCCTAATGAATCTCTGGGGCTTGTTCAAACAAACCCAAATAGTTTGACAGGACTCCTCCTATGCCTGCATGTACATGAGTTATGTATTGTTATGGTGTTTTAAACAAAGAAAATATTACATTTTCTGTGCTGTGTGGTGAAAGTATTTATGGCACAGAGGTGGAAACAAGTGAAAATAAAAACATTGAGGTTTTTGCAATTTTTTTTATGTAGACATCTTTTCTGTAGGAAATGTCCTCTTGTCATTGTGAGTTGAGCTGCTGCTGCTCAGCACAAGCACTGGAAGTTGAATCTGTGACGTGGCATTTTTTTCTTTTCACACTTCAAATTTGAGTTCACACTTAGCAAAAAAAGTTCCCTACAACATGTGCTGATCACTTGTGTGTTAGTCACCACATGCTCACCTTGTCTGAGGATTCATTGCTCTGTTTTGTTGAAAAGTTTTATTGAGGTTGTTTATAGGATATGCACATTTGCAACACAGCCCAGATGCAGAGAGATGCTGATCCCAGGATTTCCCACTTGCACCCCTGACATTATCTGTTTGGAGAGGAGTTTTTGTAATGGTTCAGACAGCTTTTAGTTATTTGAATGACTCAAGTGAAAAACAGCACAGAGAGAGCTGGGAAATACCATTTTCACTTATCCATTGGTTATTGGAAGAATAATAACTTGGTCATTCTTCTTTCAAGAGAAATTAAGTTTTCAAGCACCAGGTTTATTGAGTGACACTGCACAGTCATAATGAAGTTGGATTTTGTTCTTGGGTTTGGTTTTTACCTTTTCTGTAGTCGGTTCTTTTCTGTCTTTATGGTGTGGAGAAAGGAGTAAAAACTGGGACATTTGTTGCCTGTATCTGTGTGCTGGGCGTGGTTTCTGGTGACAATTTTGCTGCTCTTACTGCAGCCTCACATTTCTCTTTTAGAGGTCATAGATTCACGCCGTCACACAAAGGAAAAAACTTTCTGGAGGATGTGTCCACAGCCAGAGAGTGAGCAGCAGTATTTCAGTGCAGAGCAGCAGTGTTTCTCTGCTGGATGTTTCAGAGTGTGTTTCTTGTCACCAGCTCTGAAATGCTGCATTATAGCTGTGACGGGCTGCAATGCAGATGTACCACTTGTATTTCTCAAGACGTTTTAAAAAATTGTCGCAGTCATGTAAGATCCTCTCTGGCAGTGGGAGAATCAGGGGAGATGTGAGAATTTATCAGCAAAGCTCCTGTTGTCACCGTTCTTGAGTAGAAACTGCCAGGGTATTAATCCTTACTGGTATCCTTATCCAGTGAAAAGTGGTCTTGGCTTTTGTTTCAGTGAGCACATGAGGTTTCTTTTATCTGCTCCTTGTCAGCCTCTGCATGTCATTGAACTTGAATCATTGGGCAAGAAGTTAAATGGTCAGGAAAAGATAGGTCTTTCAAGGCTGTAATAAGGTCAAATCCAAAAACTTAAATAGGAAGGAGCAATTGAGGCTCTGAACTAAAAGTGTAAGACAAAGCTGTTTGGTGGGTGCTCTTTGCAAAGAGCAACAGGGGAGTTGAGGAGAATTCATTCTGCATTTCATTGTGCTGGTTTGTGCTTCAGTAGTCTTTGTGGCAGGGTTTGAATGTGCTGTCTGTTCTTACCGAAGATTTATCACAGCTGATGTGTGTTACCAGGAAAGTCAGAGCAGGCTAGTGAACTTCAGCTGAAGGGAGTAGGCCAACTCCTGTCTGCTCACAGAATTGAGCAGTAACCCACTTCTTCCAGTGCCTAGATATTGGTACTTCCAGCTGCCTTTGAGCTTCTCACAGTTTATCGATAGAAGCTGTGTTCTTGCATAAATGGAGAGCAAAAGACCTTCTTGTAATTAAATAATCAGTTGTCTAAATCCCATTTTATTAAGCTGAACGCACGGTACAGACTAGAGGAGTGGTTTTGCACCGAGGCTGTTTAAACACAAACTTTTTCAGTTTTATTAGGTTTTGTTCTTCTCTTTCTATCTACTCCATGTGAATCTAGGGCACATGCAGATCATGTTCAGTTCTCTTTTTCTGTCTTGCTAGTCTTCCTTATAACCCTCTCTTAGATGTGTACACAACCCATATAATGGCACAGAGAAGCTCTTCACCTGTTTATTGGTCTCAGCCTGTTGCATCACTTTCTGAACTGCCCCAAAGCACCTTCTTTGCTCATCAGACAGCAGTGTATCTTGCACAAAAGAATGAAAACAAGACTGTTTGTCTCAGGCTTGTCTCTGCAAACTTTGGCATGTGTTAGACATAAATATTACCTAATTTTTCTTCACTTGAAGGGCAATAAAACCCCAATCCTCAAAAGAAAATATTAAATGTAAGCAGAACTGTTGTGTTTTACTGAGAACCTGGGGAAAACAAAGCAACAAAAAGATGGCTTTATTTCTTATCAGAATATTTCACAGGAAGAACCTAAGTGTACATAATGGTACCAAAGCCTCTACTTATTAATGGTGAATTTCTCTGTGGTATGAACAAAGAATAGAAGAGAATTTTATCAGAGGCCTGAAGACCTGCATTGCCTAGCCTAACTTTAGGCCCTTGTATGCCATTACTGCTTGCAAGCAGTGTGCTTACCCTGCTCTCCTCCTGCAGAGAGCAGAGACTGTAGATGAGCATCTCAGGAAGCTGGGAAGGCAATGTGGGATTGAGCCATTTTCTGAAGAACCTCTCTCTTTCCATTAACTCTAGAAGAAACATACAGAATATGTAGAATGAAAGAAATGAGTGAACTGTGTTCTCAGAAGCCCTATAAACAGACAGAGCTAGCTGAACATTTGCCTTTGTATTGTTTTTAAAATATACAAGAACTGGCATCACCACTTACACTGTGGAGTCTTTAATACTTCTTTCTTTAAATTGCTGCTATTCTGGGCTGTTTCTCTTGTACAAGTGATCTGCTGTAGCCCAGCAAATAAAAAATTGTAATAAGGCACCTGATCTCTTGGAGAAACCTAAGTTTCATCCTGCCAGGGTACACTGGTTCTCTAGTTCCCAGTGTAAGATTATGCACCTCAAGTTGTTTTGCAGAGCTGCTCATCTGTACACAGATTTACCATTCTCTCCTGCTAGGAACAGAAGGTGTAAAGGGATTCAGCATTCAAATTGCTCCCACAGCAACTCTCAGGAACTCAGAGGTTTGTGGGGAAAGCAATGTCATATGTGGCACAGAGGAGTGAGAGCAGTCCACATGGTCAAACAGCAGGATGTTATACTTCTTTCTCTGTGACAGGTTTTCTGTATGATATTCTCCTTGTGCTAAAATTAAAAAAAAAAAAATAGAAAAGAGAAAGTCAGACCTACCTGTTGAAACCATTGATATTACATCCAACATCCTTTGGAGAGAATCTCTTTGAGAGAGAATCATGTGAGGCAGAAGCTATTTATACTAAGCCTTCACTATTTACATTGGAGTTGTAAGCAACTTGATCTTGCCCCAAAAATACCTGCCAGCATTCCAGTTGATTGGAAGTGCTCCTTGTCTTGTTCCAAGTTCTCCTCTTGTGAGAAGGAGCCCTGCAATGGGGTGTGGGGCAGAGGGGAGAGAGTTTCTCCGTGTAGAGTTCTCCTGTGGTGTTTGCCCCCAGCAGCACTTGGCTGGGCTGTGCAGCACGCTGTCTTGCACTCTCAGTGGGCAATCCTGCTAGCCCTGGGCAGAGGGAGGGCTGTGGCCCAGCCACTGGGCTGCTGAGCTAGATAAACACATGGCCTGGGCTGCATCCAGCAGTTCAGGATGGAGGCAACAAACTGTGACATCAGCCAGCCCCAGCTCGTGGCCTTGCAGAACTGTGTGATGCTCCCTGTGTTCGTAGGTGGAAAAGCTGCAAAGATGTTGGTGTGGTGTCTTCTTCCCCAGAAGCTTGTGGTAGGATGGGGACCAGGGGAGGAAACAAGTGGGAGGTGCTGCATGAAGGTGGTGGCTGTAGAATTTCTGCAGACAAACCAGCTGGCCCCGACATGACTCTGAAACAGGTGTGCTTGTGGTATGAAGTCTGACAGACCGGATTTCTCATTGCATGGCTCTGCTGGAGTCATCACAAGCATGTTGTTACTGCACAGCAGCAGAACCGGGTTGGTTTAGTTCTCGTTCACGTACATTTGTGTTACATGTCCAAACTCCACTTGCTGAAATAACCCAAAACCTGAGATTAGGAATGTACAGAAATAGGTATTCTTTTAAGGACCACTTTACTTTTCATCTTCTCTGATTACATATGACATATAAAGATGCAGTTTTCTGAGTAATACCAAATGCTTGGGTTACCACTCTACCAAACACCAGATGTGAAACCCAAAGGCTAGCTGGCTGTTTATTGAAGGAGTATCTGAGCAAGCTGTTCTTATTGATGCCAGCAGCTCCTGAGTGCTAGTTAGTTAACCAAGTAAATGTTTATGGGTTGTTTTTAATTCCATTGCCAGCAGTGTCTTCAGGAAAAAAAAAAAAAAGAAAAATGGAAGGAACAGGTGGTGCACAACTTCTCTTTTAAAAGGAAAAAGGGAAACAACATATTGTAGAATTGCAAGCATCTGCTTCTACTTAATGCTTAGTCTTCAGTCACTCTGAGATGCCATTCATTTATGTGGAATAAATTGCTACATACCAGCTAGTAGGCCCTGCTTTGTAACCTTATTTTATTCAGTGGGGCAAAACCACATTCCTTACTACCTCCTGCATGTCATATCAGGAGGCTGGAAGGCAATAGGATAAACAGTTTTGATTAGATCCTTCTACAGAGCAGAAAGTAGGATTTTTACTTTTGACTTCAATGGGAGTAGGAGCCAGATCTTTTTTGTGATGTGCAGCAGTGATGTCTTCTGAGATGGTCTTGAAGAAATGTTGTGCTCTTTAATTCTAACCTTAAAGGTTTAAATTAAGCAAGATAAGTCTCTTTGGAGATAGAAAATATCTTCTATGAGATTATTTGATACAGCAGGAAAAATAGGTAGGTTTGCAGGTGAATGGTGAAGACCTGGATAAAAGTTTCTACTCCTGAAAGGTTTTTTGGTATGTGTTTTTTCTCCCTGCCCCCCAGGTGTAGGAGATACTGTCTTTATCTACAAGATTTGCTTCACTTACAACCTTTGAAAAGAATGGCTGTAATGCCTTTACATCCTCAGTGTCTTTTATTGTTGGTGGGGAGAGAGCATTTCAGTGTGTGTAGCACTCAGAAGCTCTTATGTTGCTTAGAGCCCCAACTCATATCCTGTTGGTAGATTTTTATCTCAATTTCTTATGTTTTCACAGGTTTCTGAACACATTACCACTCAAAAATTGACATGTCAAAAGTCTTTCTTCCAAAAAGTCACTCTGTGTTTTTTTTTCCCTACTGGTTCCAGTAATAATAGAACCAGGGTTAAAGCTGTTCAGTCTGATAGGGCTGTATGAAATGTGTCACTGGAGCTCTGCCTAAAGGCAATGTCAGATTTTCTGGTGTGGCCAGGTCTGCAAGATAAAAGGGTTGACATCCTGAGGAAAAAGAGATTACAGTCCTAGGAAGAATCAGTTATTTTTCTTCCAGTTCTTAAATGCTGCAGGCATAAACATGCCTCATCATCTAAAGGTAATAGAGTTTTTCCTTTTGTGTTGCTTCTCACTTTGGAAGCCTGTGGTATTAATGGGAAGCCGTTCACCAAATTCTTGATTTTCAGACTTTGAAAGGTGGGCTGTAGAATTCACTTCATTTGTTGAACAATGTATCAATACAGGAGTTACTGACTTTAACACTTTGTTGTGAAACCCAACTGGTTTTGCCTGGAACTGATTTTCCTTATTACTAGTATAATATAGTGTGTGTATATATATGTAAAAAATATACAAATACATAATATATAATATATTATTTGGTTGTTTTGTTCCGTGAATGAAACATATAACACTTTTAAGAATCCTTTATTACATCTCTGGGTATTTTTGTGTAGCTGAAATTACTTTGTCAAGCTTATAATTCCTGGGTTGTTAAGACTAGTGTCTCAAATCCTGACTTGATTTGATAAAATCAAGTCAACTCTACACTCCTAGGGGATGGGACAATGTTTTGATTCTCATTAAAAAGAGAAAAAAACTTCTTTAGAAGTCCATGTCTCTGTTGTCCATATTTACCCCCTGCTGGCACACAGGGCTGCTTATGCTTTGCTGTGTTTCTTCATAACCTAGGTTTGTAATCCAAATGCTGTGGTGCTTTCCATTGCCAGGCATTGATATAAATGCACTTTTCTCACATTTTATTGTTGTGGTTGCTTTGAGCTGAGCTTCCTAAGACTGATCATCTGAATAATAGTTAATGGGAATGGTGTGGCTGAAAATATGAAAACCTCAATTCTTAGGTTTTAAGTGCATTCTTAGAGAGATTTAGTTGAGGTATGGAACTGTAGGCAAGAATTCAACTGATTCATGTGCTTTTGACAGAGCTGTCTCACTCAGACTGGTATTTCTAAATATTTCAATAAGAATCTCAGAGATAAGGGAAAATCAGTGTTTCACAATGGTGCTGCATTTGAAATCCAGAGCTTTATAAGCTTCTGTTAATTATTTTTTTCCTTGAGATACCTGCTGAACTACATAATAATCCTTCTATAGAAAAGATGATGGAAATGTGTGATGGGGTTAGGAGCCGGGTGGGTGGTGAGGCTCTGTGTGGTTGAATGTTTACAACTGAGAAAGGCTTTTGGACCTAGTTTGGAAAAACACCCCTCAGGAAATAGTGCCTGCACAAAAATTCTTGCTGTGGAGGTGCAGTGGGAGGTAAAGGTGCAGGAGTCACAAATGAGTTTGAACTCATCCAAGACTGTGGGTAGAGGGAAGCCCCTGTTCTCCAGCAGTGTGCAGTGTACAGCTCTGTGTCTTTGCTCACCTTGTGATGAGGAGGCCAGGTTTAGAAGCCAGAAAATCCCATGTTTTACTCCTTTGTGCAGGTGTTTTTTTTTTTTTTTTCCATAGTTGGGGCAGTGAGGAAAGAGCATTCATGGAGATCCAGTCCTGAAGTACAGAGTGTCTCCATTAGCAGACTCCGTTAGTTTTTCCAGTTTGCATCTGAGGAAATGAGGAACATTAGGATATTAATGTTATTAATTAGTGCTGGCAATAAGTAGGCAAGTCTGTGACCCAGCTGGGATCAGATTCCAAGCTCCTGAGCCTCATGCAGTGCTTTTTTGTTTCTTCCACCAAAGTGGCTTTTTCTTTGTACATCTTAATTAGCAGCTTAGCCTGATCTAACAACTGAGAAATAGCTTCATAGTGCAAACAGTAACAGTATGAGCAGATATGTGTATAAAATTGTATTTTGTTTCTAATTAGAGCAGGGGTGCGTGCCTCTGGAGCACTTTACAGTGTGCTCAGAAGGAGAACATGTGGACTCCAGCCCATCAAGTAGGGAACTACTGCTTTGGATGAAAAGCTGATGATTTTTTTCAGGCAAATTCAAGGGCAAGCTTTGTATGTGGGCCATGGAAGCTGAGCTAGAAAGCTTGAACTTTTAAATACAATTCTCACTGAATCTGCCATTGTTATGTATTGACAATTATGCATTCTCATAATAAGCAGGAGGATTATTATGAAGCTGAAGCTCAGGATTGCTGCACTCAAGCTCTTCATGTCAGAATGCAATTGTGCATATTGTGTTTGCGCTAGAAGCCTTGAAGCAACAGGGCCAGATGCTTTTTTATCTCTGAAGTTGCTTATGTCCATTGATTTCAATAGACTTGCACCCCCATGCAGTTACAGCCAGCAAAACCAGCTCCTGAGTCTCAGAAATACAGCATGAAAATGCTGAACAACATCTGTAGCATAGCAACAGGAAAGCTTTTATGCCTTCCTCATTTACAGCAGGTCTTGGACCCTGGCAGTAATAGTGAGCATATGGTGGAGGGTTTGCTTTTTTTTCTGGTCAGACTGGTCAAATTTTTTGGGAGTGCATTGCTGACTAAGTTTAAACAGCCAGATATGGTGCAAGGGCTCAGCTTTGAGGAACCTTATCTTTGTTTCAGTGCTAAGGTTTGGGAAGGCATCACAGCATGACTCCATGATATCTGCTTGCTCTCCATGGCATTGACCCATCCCCTGTGTCAAGTTTGGCCTTCCTGATTCCATTGGAATCTATGCCAACAAGGGTTTGGCATTTCCCAGTTTCCTCCTGGGCAGTGCTGTTGCATGCTGTATGGGCAGCAGAAGGCCCAGGCTGCCCATCCCATGGCAGGCCCTTTCTGGGAATGGAAAAAAAAAGTGCTTTTTGTGCATTGCAGTGAAGGAGGTGCTGGAACTGGGAGAATAGTTGGGGGCTGTGAGCAGGCAATTAAGTGCTCCTTGGGACCAGCATCTCTGCTTCTAATAATCAGCATTGAGACCTGAGAGCAGTGTGGCACCTGCTGATGCAGCTGCTTTTTGCCTGCTGTCAGGTGTCTCCGAATCTTATGCAAATAAACCATTTAAGAAAATGGATTACTTAAGTCAAGCCATTCTGTAAAGAATGTCACCAGATTCTGTACCAGCCAGCCAGACACCTGAAATATGTCCTATATTTACACAAATGTAGCATGTTTTTCCCAGTATATTTTGTGTTTTTTATGTTATTTGCCTTTATGTTTTTCAAGTAGCATGAGTGTCATAACTATGTCCTGTAGTTATACAACCAAAAGAAGTAGAAAAAAGCCTTCTGTGTGTCTTCTGCATCTTGGGATTTATTAGGTGTCTGTGTACTGACAGAACAAGATGGGAAACGGCTTTCAGTGTTCAACTGTTACCATGTAGGGTACTGTAGTGCAAGAACTTGGCTTTTTTGTTTCTGCTCATCATGGGCAATTCCCACCCTTTATTTAAAATGGTTTTCTGGTGTCTCAGTAAATGGACAAAAGTGATTCTGTTTCCCTAAGTGCAGTACCAGGGAGAGCACCTTTCATGTAAAGAGTTTTTCAGAACAAAATCTAGAGCTGAGTTTGAAGTGTTTGGTTTGTTCCTGCAGCAGTGCTAATCATTAACGAATAAGAGAATAATTTGCAGTTCAGAGAAATGCTGTAATCTATTCGTGCCTGTGGGAAAATATTGCTTTCACTGTGTTCTTTGGGGGAACTGCAGTAATTTGAAGGAAAAGAGGTTAGGAAAGTGTGCTCTGCTGCATGTCAGCTAAAGCAGCTCTTTGTTTTCTTGGCTCCTCCACTGATGCACATGACAAACCCCTCCATTCAGGAAGATGATAAAACCAAGTGTGCAAACAGAAGCAGCTTGCCAGTCATCCTGCCCAGTTGTGTGCTAGGAGCTGATGGATGAACTCAAACTGCCCAAGTGCAGAAGGGCCAGAGAGCAAAGAGAAACAGGAGCTGCCCAGACCCAGCTCCCTGCTGCTGGGAGGACACACTCCAGGAGCCCCAGAGTCAAACTCTTCTGTGCAGGTGTAAAGATGGGTGGGCCTTGCAGCCTGTTTGCTCAGGCAAGAAGGTTCATTTTCTGCTGAGCCATGCATGGAGAGCCTTCTGAGCTGGAGGAGACCTGTGGGTTTCATGGACAATATGCCATTTTAGACCCTGCAGGCTACCTGGACATGCAGTGTGGTTGGTAATTTCTTTTGAAGTAGTGCCAAAGTCTGATATTTTTTAGCTAGAAGTTGGGAGCAGAATGTAAGTTTCCTTTATGCTGACTTCACCCACCCTTCTTCTGTGAGTCCTCATGGCTGAGGAAAGGTCTGACTGGCACAAAGGGGGCTGCTCTTGTATGGACCCATTTCCTGTATTTCTTATTGAGAAGATGAGTTTTAAAGATGCAAGCACTCCTCTTGGGGAGCAGTATTCATGGATGCTGGCCACTGATGCAGTTGATGCAGTCTTTTTGAAATTGCAATCTCTTTAGGCAGCTAAGGAATGAAGCTGAGGATGCAGGTTACCCAGGTCTCCTCAAGGTTACAGAGCATATTTGCAGGAGAAGCAATCTGCACCTCATCTTTAGAATTAGTGTCAATGCAGAAGAGAGTAGGCAAGCCTCAAACAAGTTTATTGTTGTTATGAATCATGTGTCTGGGCACAGAAACTGTGATTTGTGGTTTCAGGGCATTTTTAAAGTGCATGACTCTGTGGATAAAACTTGCTCTTGTAAGGGGAGGAAAAAAAACCAGAAGGACATTTAGATTAAGTGGAATGACTGAGACTTGGACCAGAAGTTTTATAAAAAGCAGTGGGGTATTCTTCTGTATTAAACATCAGTTTAGAGTCTTTGAGCAGGAAAGTCCAGGTCTGCAAATATTGCTGGCCTGTCCCCAAATCCTGTGGTTTCTCTCTTGCACAGAGCCCTTTGCAGCCATAGCAGAGGATGGCATTTTGCAGACCCTTCTGTCAGTGGGCAGCATGACCCAGCCCTGCAGCCAGGTCAGTGCAGGCTGAAGCTTTGCTGTGAGGGTAGGGGGTGGTCAGGGCAGAGGGGACACTGCCCTGCCTCCGCTAGGCTGTGTCTGCCTTCATCAGAAGCAGTAATTGCTCCCTAATTAGCTATGTACAGCAGTTGCAAGTTGGAATTTATGTATGAGTTCAGTCATGGCATGTGTGGAATTAGGAAGACATCAAGAAATGGGGTGAAAGTCTGAGTTGTGCTTTTGCAAGTGCAGACATAATGAAGGGGGACGTAAGCCCACAGAGGGTTTTCCATACCAACTTTCACAAGGGCAGCACATCTCAGAAGGCTGTTATCTACCCTATGAGTCTGAAATTAGACTCTTTGGAGCAGGGGATAAGCAAAAATGATGCTGTGTTAATGAAAGAGTTTGTGACCTGGTCTGGTCACATTGCTCTGGGTCTGTTTTCCAGGGAGATTGAAGAAAATATTTTAGCTGTGAAATCCTAAGAAACAGCCTGTAAAGTGTCAGTGCTTGCATTTCTAGAAAAGCTATTTTCTTCAGCTCTGGTTGAGTTCCTCTGCAAGAATGCTAAGTTTGAAGGTTTATGTGAACTTGGTGTGTCTCAATAAAGATAGAGTAGGCTCTTTGCATGGGAGCTGTCACATTCATCACTTTGACTTAAAGGTTCTTTAATTCTCCTGTTCAAATCTTGCCCTCCTCTGGAGATGTTTTCTGATTTCCCCTTGATGAACAAGTATTGCTGTAGACCCTCTTCTCCACCAGTGAGGAGTGGACCAGGGGTATTGGTGAGTTGTTGGGAAATGGGCGCTGCTCTTGCCCCCATACACATCTTGTGTTTCAGAGACACACAGCCTGTGTATTTATTGTATTTCTCCACACAACCCCTCTGGTTGTGTGTCTCCTCTTGGTCTTGTGTAATGTGGTTGTGCTAGGTCATGCTTTTAAACCACAGAATTTCTGAGTGCTGATTGCAAATTGGAAAGGAAAGATTGCTTGGATTATCAGCAGGAAAACAGTGGAAGACATGACCTTTCTTCTGCTCCTCAGGGTAAAGCAGAGATCCTTGTAGAGCTCTGCTTTGAGACAAATTGGTAAATAGCAGGGATGTTTTGATCTCTTAACAGGTTGGCTGCTGAGGTTTTTGTATGCTTCCTAGGTGCTGAAGGAGATGGAGTGGAAAAGACATTTCATAGGTATTAGAACTTGGAAAGCAAAGTCATGTAGACATGTAGAAATAGCTTATTCAGGCAGGAGTAACAAAATCTAGGGAAGTTAGGCCAAATGAAGCGGTGCAGATGAAAATGTTGCCTGAGCTCAGAGAACAGGCTGTGACTATTTGCCATGATGAGGTTAGGTGGGGATGGTGTGAGCTGCAGGTAGTGCAGCAGCTGGGAAATAAAAAGGGCCAAAAGGTCAGTGCTCAGAGCCAGGTAAATGAGCCATGCCATAGGACAGGGCAGTGCCAGAGCTGCCTGGAGATGTGATTCCAGAGGTGATGTGCTCTGGTGGTGTCCTTGACAAGGACAGCAGGGCTGACAGTAACTGGCTGCACCTTGTGTGCTGGTTTGAATTCAGAGGAATTGGGTGTGATGGAGTTAGCACACTTTGCTCTGCCCAGAAATGGTGCCTTGAGAGGCTGCCTAGAACAGGGGCTAGACAGTGTTAAAGGAATAAAGCAGGGAATTATTAACAGGCCTTCAAAGGATATACCTTGGGCTGTACAAGAGCCTGGCCAAGACTACACCCAATATGGGTGACAGGTCACAGGTTTTCACACTTCTATAAAAGTTTTGGTCCATTTACATGTTGGAGTTAACTGTCCAATTACAGCTTCAGGTTATGCAGTCCCATCCTCCCAGATTACTCTCCCCAATTTGCTGTTATTTACACTTCTTGGCCCTGAAGCTGCAATGGTGTCCTTGGTTCTTGGGCTGCAAAAGGAATGGTTTGTCTGATAAACTGTGAGGAGAACTTGCTAACACTTTGTATGAAGTTCAGAGTTATATATTAATGCAGTACAGAAATATGGAAAATATGAAAGATGAAACTTAAGGCATCATAAAGAGTTGGTGAAAATCTTCTACCATGACCATCTTGTTTTCACAGTTTTCATACTTTGCAGTATTCTGTAGCTGTGTATGATACAGGAGACAACTTTTCTCCCCAGATGAGGGGGAGTCTAGCAGACACGAGCCTTGTGGGAGTCTGGAGGAGCCCCTGACCTGCCTTTTGATGAGCAGGGTGTGAAATTGTTTTAAAGACTCTTCAGTGGAGAGAGACACTATGTTCAGCCCCACATTTTGTAAGAGCATGTCTTCATGTAGGATAAGTAGTGTTGGTTTCAGGTGTTAAATGCTACAAGTGAATAAAAGGAGAGACAGTGTCTTAAGCATCTTGAACTTTGTCTTCTAGTGAACATAACTTCCAGATCTCATTTTCTTTTTGCTGGCTGTTGGAAGATGCATTTCTGTTATCAAACGTGAGAATGACCTGAGTATTCTTCCTGAGCTTTCAGTATTGATTCCATGACAAGTAATTGGGAAATACACAGTTCTAGGATACTTCTTTGTTGTTTTTGTAGGATACTTCTTTGAGGTGTTTTTCTTTTAAAATAGCAAGTGGAACAAGACACTTGTTAGAGTGCAAAAGGAGCGGTTGTTGCATGATTGTATTATGAAGGGTCTAAACAAGGCATAAGAATTACTTTAAAGCCTAACTTCTGAATTAGTGTAATTTTTGATTATTACATAATTCTGAGAGTGAGCACCAGGAAGTGACAACACCTCCACATTCAGGTAGAGAGTTCTACCAACTCACCTACACTTCCTAGACCAGGTGTTTTATGTGTTACATGTTTAAATCTGCAGTTTCATATAATTTCTTCTCCAGACCAGTCCTTGCTTATGGTCTGGATTTTGGCCTTCACACCCACTGTTGTGCTGGCTGTAGGAGAGCCAAGCTCTGCTGCAGTATGGGATTTGCAGGACAGCAGTGGGAGTGCTGGGGAAGAAGGTGCTAGTTAGTGTGTGTGTGTATGTGGGGAGCAGAATATGGTCCTCAACAAGTACAGAAAAAAGGTGCTGGGGATGGGGGAGTTACTGGGTTCCTAGAAAAGCTGGTGGATGGCTTTTCTAGGAATGATAGTTTAGAGCCATGTAATGGAAACAGTAGAACCAGCCTGAAAAATCGGCTCAGTGAGTTCAGGGAAGCTCAGCAAGTGAAAATAAAAACGTCCTAGGTTTTTTTGTTCTTTGTTACTGTGGTGCCAGGATTGATTCTAAGTTTGCTGTGTATGTGTGTCTGTGACCATGGCTGGCTTTGAACACTGTGGTGCAGAGCACAATGTGCTATCTCTGGATCTTGGTCCCCTGGCCAGCAGAAAGGGTGAGTGGGTTTCAGGCAGGCTGTGCTCCAAGCCCAGCTCTGCTGCTGATTTCCTGGGTGACCTCAAGCAGTGTAACAATGCATTTAGCATGCTGCAGAGCCATGCAGCGAGTCTGCTGTCCTTAGGTGTGCATTAGCAGTGTTGCTGTTGGGAGAACTGGTTTCATTAAATAAAGCTTCCAGAGAACAGTTGGCATGATTTGAGAGAAGCCTACAGTTTAGTGCCTGCAGAACACTGAGGAGTAAGTAGTAAAAGCTGCTTGAAGTTCTAGCCAGATGATACAGCCAAATTGTCATTATCATTGCACATCACAAAAGCTATTTGGGAGGAGATTTAGCTGTTTTCATTCATGGCTTAGACCAACAGCAACACCCTGCAATAGCAGCCACATTTGTGCAAACATTTCCTCATTGTGAGACGAAAGCACTCATTGGCAAGTGAGGAAATGTTTGTATTAAAAGGCTTTGCCTGTAGCTGTGGACCTGGTTAAGTAATATGCTATTAAGCTCAATTAGAGTGGCACAATGAAAATAGATGCAATATTTCTGCAAGGAAAGAGCATGTAAAGACCTGAGTGAATGAGGTGTTGTGAATAATGCCCCCTTATATGAGTAGAGCCATTGAAGTCAGGAGCTCTGCGCCTCCATTTCATGGCGTTTCTGTTACTGTTTTGTTGACTGTAATGTTTTTATTTTAAAACTCAGTAACTGAAACTTGCTAATGCAAATAAACAAAATGGACAAAGCATCTTCTGGAATCCTTCATGCTTTGCTGGTATGAACTGGAAAGAGGCAGCCTCTCTGTTCCCTTTCTTCCCAACTATATAAGATTGCAAGTTAGCTTATCCTGTGGTAATGTGCCTTTTGGAGTGAGTGTAAAACCATCCTGTCCCTGCATGATGCGTGTAATACGTGGGAAAAAAATTTCTGTCTAGTAACTGAAGAGGACAATTTCCTGTGAGCCAGTTCTCGTGGTCTCTGGTCTCCAGCCAGATCTATTTTTTACTGCCTTTTTATTTATTTTTCCCCTCCCCACTAATTTATTTTTTCTTAAGAAGAAAAAAAGTGTTACTATCACGATTCTTACATGCAGACAGGCTGCAGTTGCAAAAGGCACCAACAAAGGCCTGAAGGTAACAGGTCTTTTGGTCACCTTGAAGTAAAGCTTTTGAGCCATGAGAGCATAAAAGAGAGAGAGAGAGAGTCTGTGCTGGTTATCACTGTTGAGCTAAAGCCAGGTTCAAGTAATTTGATATTACTGCAGCCAAAAGTGTTGTGTTCCTGACCCTGCTAACACTTAGGCTGATGTCACATAAGGATCAAGGAACACAGAAGTAGTTGCTTGATAATTCACCTGACTAGTAAATAAAACTGAGGAGACTTTTACTGAGCGTGCAAGAGGAGTCCAGCACTGTCCAGCCTGGTGTTAGTGGTGGTCTGAATGTATGGAGAGAGGAAAAAAATTAAATGGGATCCAAGGAAATGTTTGGAAGGTAGAGATGTGAGAGGGGAGTCATTTAGAACAGTAGTTTTCCACTAATGTGACTGGAAATCCTGGCTGCAGCAATAGAAATGTTGTGCTGCAAGTCATGTGTGTATTTAAAACCAATCTCAGTCTGTTTGAACTTTTTCCCCATGTCTTAGGAATCTGTGAATCTTTTAAAAAGCAGTTAACATCAAGCAGGAGAGATACGAGTCTATGATGATAGAAATTGGGCTTGAAAGGCATTCTGAGATCCAGGTTCTTAGGAGTGCCAAAGGAGAAAGGCAGGGCAATGCTGTGACAGTTTCACAGGTGATAGTGTCAGCTTTGGAGTGCTTTTTCCCTCCTCAGCTTTGTAAATCTCATTTCTGGACTGGATCAAGAAAGCTGCAGCAAGCAAAAAGGCAGAAAAATGCAATGTACACACAGGACAAAGGGTGGGTTTCCTAATAAAGAGGTGAGAATGTGTCAGTTGGTGCTTGCAAACAGGTGCCCTGGTTAGTACCCACAGTGAGGTGATTAAATATTTAATTAGGAAGATGAGTACACCTACCTTCCCATAGGTAGTAACAGTTGACAAAAGGCATGGAGAACTAAGCCTCGTTTGGAGTCATTTGGAATCTGAAACACAGCTTGTACAAGTCAGATCTAGAAATAGATGGGTTTTCCTCCCATTACATTTGTGTGTTGAATGGTTTTGGTTATGTTTTAAATGTTAACCTGGTTACTCTAGGATGAGCACATCTGGTTCTCTGATCTTGGAAATGGCAAGTATTTGAAAAATTACCTTTAGGTTTTTTCCTGTGGTTTCTGCGTACTGATTCTCAGAGCCACTGTGGCACTTGTTAGTTTTCAGTGGACAAATGGTTTCATGTATTTTTAAGAAATGGATTATATTTAGAAAAGCATGAGTTCAAACAATAGAATTTTTGTAAAATAAGATTTTGGCAAACTTGTTGTGCTCCAATGACAACAAATCATCATTGGCAGATTCAAGAGGAGGTGTGACTCTGGCCCTCTTGACAAGGTGCCACTATTGCTTTGAAACATTGCTGGGGGGTGGGAAGAGTGTTTGTGGTCTTCATTGGACACAGCTTCAACCTTCACAGCTATAGCTTGCGCTGACATTTTGTTGCAGGAAATCATCTGGTTATTACATGTTATTCCTGACTTCACTAAATCCTGTTGGGCAAACTGGCAGTGATGTTTGCTGTGATTCATCCTCACTAATGAACCTATTTGATAGACAAACAATAGTTATTAGCAAGGTGACATTTCTCTTCTGAATCACTATGCCTTTTTAGCTTTATTATCTTCCATGCTCTATTTTGCAAATTACCATTGGGCTGAAGGGCCTCATTCTCTTCCTTCTGGAAGCAAATATGTTGGTGTGATTTGAAAATACGTTTAATAACAGGAGGGGCTCTTTGTTAATTTTGTGCTCCAAAGGTGTTTGCTTCTGTTGTTGTTTTTGTTCTGTTTTAATTTCACCTTTAAATAATCATGAATGACTGGCAAACCTTGAATCAGTGGTATTGGAAATCCTGCAGGTAGAGCATGTAATGGTATTTTTGAAGTGCCAAACTGAGGAACATGGACATTAAATGATAATCTTGATACAGTTGTCTTGGAATGCTTCTGTTTCCCATCACTTTAGAAATTATAGGCTTCTTCCCTACAAAAAAATAATGAAATATAGTCCTAATTTTCAAGTATAGATTCTTGAGAATAAAGTCATTCTCTTACATAAGAGCTTTTCCCTAGGCTGTGGCCTGAAGCCTAGGAAATAGGAATGTTGCTATTTGTCTGTCTGCTTAAACATCCTTCTCCTGGTTCCTGGTTGTGCAGAAGAGATGTTAGTGAGCTCAGTTCCTGCCCTAAGAAGAGAAGCTTCATGGTCAGTGAAACTGCTGAGTGAAAGGAACAAAATGTGCAAAAAAAAAAAAAAGTATCTAAAATGGAGATGATCTATTACATTCTGTCAAGTTCACTATATCTGAGGATGGGGTACAAGACTGGAGGGAGCACTGGTAATTCCAACATGGTAATGCTTCCATCACAAATATCATCCCCGTGGTGCATTGAGAGCATGAGGAAATATGGTATTTTTAGAAAGACATCTCTCTGTGTAACCCAGATTGCATCTCTCTAGAGAAAAAATGTGCTTATACCACAAGAAAAGGGAGTTTACAGCTATTTAGCAACATGTCAGATAACGGACAGTTCCTTTCCAGTAGCAGCTGGAACTCTTGAAGCTTTGTGTGGAACATGCTTGGGCTGTGTACACATTTATCTGTGCAACTTTGTTTTTCCTTGCAAAATTGCAGTGGACACTATTGTCCCCGTCTTTGGAAACACACTGATTCCTTGTTTGGCTTTGGAATGATTTAGCTGTAGAATTCTGCCCTGCTCCCCAGTCTGATTTTAAATGTTCTTGATGAAGCAGAGGAACGAGCACTCTAGGTAAGGCATCCAGGGTCAGTCCAGGAGATGCCTTTGGATGCAGGTGTGGACCAGGCAGTGAAAGCAGATTCTTTAGAAACTCGGGATTTAGCAGAGGAATTAAAGAGGTTTTGTGCTTCTGTAAGTGAAAACAAATTTGTGCTAGTACTTTTAGGGCTGTCCTAGTGGTGGTTTAACTCATGAGGAAACATCAAAGGCCTTGAGTAATTGCATTCTCCAAAGCTCCTTTCAAAAGCAGAAAACCATAATGGAAGTGATGCCACAAAGGCTCACCCAAATGGGTGGTTTTATCTACACAGTTTCTGGCCTTTAGGCAGCTGTCCTTCCAGTTTAATAGTACTGAGTCATACCTTCTGTTTCCACCCTTCAAGTCACCAAGGTGTCTCTCTTGTCCTCTTCTCATGCCAAGCAAGAAAAGACACTTTACAGACAGGAGAGCAGGCAAGGTTTCAGCAGCAAGGGGACCACTCCAGCTGGTGCTCAGTCTCAGAGCAAGGAGCGCAGTGATGAGAGCTCGGTGAGGAGCTGAGTTTCTCAGCAGCAATGTGAGTCACATCCCTGCTTTCCCAGTGTGTGTGGGGCACTTGGCAAAGGGGTGGCTTTGCTGGCCATTTATTTCCTGGAGACTTGTCTGCTAAAGCAGAAGAGCTTAATCCTGGATTTCTAAAAATCACAATCCTGTGTCCTTTTTATTTCATTATCTGCTATGCATATTAGACTTTGTCTTATATACTTTTCCATTTTTTTTTCTATTTTCTTTCAGTTTCTTTTTCTCCTAATCCCTTTAGTGGAAGGGATATGTGTAGTAGTGTAAGTTTTAGCAGTACTTCAGGAAACAGGTAGGTTCGCATTTGTACATCCCTTTTTTGTGGTGTTCTTGCAGTAGGACAGCAATTGTGGTTTAATAAATAGGACATGAAACACCCATGTTTTGCTCAGCCTTTAATGACATGCAGTGTTTTATACAAGCTATGAAACTTGATAGTGCCTCTTTCATTTAGAGGGCTGTGTGTGCTTTCTTTGATGTAATTCAGTTGACAGCAGTGGGGTTGTTTCTGATTTACACTTAGAGAAATGAATAGGCAGACAAGAGCAGCACAAGTTCACACCCAGTTGTGTGTTGACTCATTTGCTCATTGTCTTCTGTGTAGCAGAAAATGCTTTTAGGGTACCCCTGAGGAATGTATCCAAATAAAGCCAAGTTTGAGATGAGGTATGACTTTAGCTGAGGGCTGTGCAAAGCCAGGGATTATCACATGATTTATAATGAAGGTGAAAATTGATGTTTTCATGTGGGAAAGGACTGACCATTCACTGACCTGACCAATTAACATGCAAGACTGTGGGTTTTTAAATTGCATTTCTAATTAAACTGAACCAAAGGGTTGTTTTAGCTGTCTTCTGGACAAAGAGTTGCTGCTGTGAACACATGCAACCCTGCTTGTGCACAGCAGTTGAACAAGGGGGATCTCCAGAGGCCTCTGCCAACCTCAACTAGTTGGTGGCTCTGTTCTGGAAATGCACAAGGACTTACGCTTTTATTGCAGTACCTTGCTTTTTGCTCTCCTGAGTTTTCTGACAGTGTGTTTCATTTGGGACATTTCCAGTCTGTGAAGTTACCTCATCTCAAATTCCTCCTTGCCTTCTCCTTGCCTCTGCTGGGCCCTGATCTCAGATGTTGATGTTTGATCACTCTGGTCTGGGAAACTATTGCCTTTTTATGGTAGTTCTTGCACCTATTTTAGCTCTGATTGATTTTGCACTGTGAAATAAGATGCAGGGTCTGGCACATCAGGCTCACTGTGGCAAGCCAGAGCTTGGCTTTACACCTGGATCAAAGCATCTGAAGTATTGCTCAGCTGGAGCCATCTCCTCCAGTGTGCTGTGGGCTGTCAGTAGCTTGCTTTACTTCTCCTATGTCAAAGCTGTCTAGAATTCCATTAATGGTCTGGGCCTGTGGCTGAGATGCTGAACATGACTAATCCCTTTGTGCAGAGAGCTTGGGCTGAAGCATCCCCTCATCCTCAGCCAGGGACTTACAGTATGGATGATGGGCAAATCCAATCTTGGCAGCAGGCTCCTCAATGATGGTGTAGCTGTGTGCTCAGTGTCTTCTGTTCTCTGGGGCTCCCTGAAGACAGCTTGATCCTGCCTCCATGCCTTTCTGGCTCAGTTTTCTCTTCAGCCAATGCTCTCTTGTGTCCTAGTTAGCTTGTTCTTCTGTGTACACAGAAACTGTGTGGCTCTAAAAGAGAAACAGCTTGCTCTCCTGTGTACAGCATTTCTGAGTTAATAAACAGAGATGTTGCCATTGCTCATCTAGGGGAAGAAGTAGCACTAAAACTGGTGAAATGAGTTATTGTTTAGGGCTGTAATTAAACTTCCAGACTTAGGCAATTAAAGGTCAATATACCAAAGGTTTGTGCCTGGGAATTCAGAGCCTTTTTTTTTCCTTCCTTTTAATTAAGGAGTATTTTGTTTGATGATTAGATGAATGGGACCAGAAGTAACTAAATCAGCCAGCAAACCTGCCAGTGACTGGTGGGTTTGTTGTGAAAACTGTCAAATAGTTGACACACAGATTGCATGCAGTGCTCAGTGCCAAAGTAAATCATATAGTCTGTTACCCCTGGGACCTGTAGAGGGTAAAATACAGAGCCTTGCTGGTTGGAGCACCTGTAGTAGCTCAGCATATGTGTGGAGGAGGCTTCTAAATAAATGCCAAATGTCAGGTTGGCTGGAAGGGAATGTAAGGGAGAGGGGTAAGTATCTTATACCTTTAGAGGTGTTGCCATGGTGACATGAGCCGATAAACTAGAGCAAGCCTGGGAGTAATCTATAATTGAGAAGTATAGGAGAGGCAAAGAGGCATTGCTCTTTGCAGAGATTCAGGTGCATGGTGCTGAACCTAATGGTACATTTGTTGTGCTCAGTCCTGCCCTCATTCTGAACAGTGCTCACAATTTACCTGCTGATGGTTTTCAAAGGCTCCCTGTCCCTTGGAACACATACATTTGTTTCATTTAACAGCAAGTTGCTGACCCCTGCCAACAGCTGATCCCAATCAGGGGTTTTTATGTACTGCACAGAGAGGAGATAGATGCTGCATCTGGTAACCACACTGCAAAAGCAAAGGAAATTTTGGTCTGAAACGTCTGGAGCTGCTGGTTCTGTGTTTCAGTTGCACTTTGGAAGTGCTGTAAAGACACAACAGTAAAGCCTGGAGTCAGCGATGCCACCAAGCGCATGATTTAGTCTAAGTGCTTAAGTGCTCTAAGTGAGGGTGGATAGCCCAAGTGCTCAGAGTTCTACAGATGCTTAAATGCTTTGTAAACTCAGTGTTTAAGGGCTTTATCCCAAAGGATGCTGCAGAAACTTCCACTGAGCTAAGTGAGGGTGAAGGAGTCCTCATGCAGTGCCAGCAGCTGTAAGAATTGTGTGAAAGCAAGCAAGCATGTTATTGCTGTTGTGGTTTTGCATGCTTTACCATGGAAAAAATAATCACCAAAATTACTTCTGGGTTTGGTTTTAGTTTTTGGGGGGGCTGAGGGGGTGCATGGCAGAATGGAGATGTATAGTATGATAAGTATTCGGAAAACTTAATCAGCATTAAAACTTATTTTCATTATAAAACCAGTATAGGTGGGAAACAGAATTCCACAGCCAATCCATCCTTTTGTGGTCATGAACAGCCCTTTTCATTTACACAGGGTGTTATAAAAAATGTTCAAATAGGAAGCAAGTATTTTCATTCAAAATCATATCTATGATCCATCCTTTACAACAATTTCCAAACTGATGTTAAACAGACTGAGGTACTTGCCTTTATCATTACTTACAAATGTTACTGGAATTGTGCACTTTGTTATACTTGTATTTTAAACATGAGGAATACTTTACAACAAACAAAACATTCCTGGTGTAAAATGTTGACTGTCCACCACATCTAGGGTTTTGCTGTCTAGCCCAAGTTGTTTAAAATAATAAAATAATCTGCTGCTTTCATCAGAAGTTGCAGTATTTAAAGTAGTAGTCTCTGTCTAGAGAAACATTTACACCATGTAAAGTAAGAACTTTTATTGTTTTCCTCCCTCTTTGATATTTAATGATGACTGAGATAGCAGACTCGTTGGGACAGAGATCTCCTACTGTCTTTCAGTAATACTTGCATTTTCAGATATTTTTTGCCACACAAGTTCCCACCACATGAAAATGAGTATGTATAGCTTCAGGCAAAGCAGTGTTTTACCCCACTACAAAAGAGTCCTGGAGTTGCTAGAAAATCTGTTTGTGTTATGTTTTTACTACTCATTTTCCACAAAAACATCAATCCTGTATATCACCTATGTATCTACATAAATATTCTTGCTGTGTGTTTGTACAGTGCCTGGTGCAAGGCAGACCCATTCTCAGCAGTTTGCTAAACACTGTTGTGTTCAAAATAAGCAGTAATGAGGTTTTTTTGAGGTTTTTTTTAATAGGTGTAACCTTTCACAGAGCAGTGTTGGGGAGAAGCCTGGTCCCGGCAAGAATGGGAGAAGCTGTAATTGTACAGGGATTATAAAGAACATAAAATTCCAAGATGCAAACACTTCTGCAGAACAACTGAGCAGCAATATGAGCTTATTTGTGGTTTTATAGCTGGGTTTTTAGTACTGCTGGTGAGACATGTAAGCTGTGCCAAGCCTTGATGTGTAGAAGGCAAATCAAGACATTCCTCATTGGGCAAATCATAACTCCACACTCGCTACAGGAATGTTTCTCACATTGGTCTGACTGGTTCAATGTGAGACATTTCAGGAAAGAAAAATTCTGTGAATGATCAAAATGTTTCAGCTTCATTGCAGTTTCTCTTTGATTTGGGGGCAGGAGTAGCAAAACCCAAATAAATAAACAAGGAAAAGAGCTGAAAGTTTATGGATGTTTTTCTTCTTGCACTTCCTTTTCATGTTTTTCCCATTCAGATACTGTGTATCCCTTGAACTCAAGTATTTACCCCCAGTATTTCCAAGGCTCAAAGTTAAATGCAAGTGGAAGAAAATGGCCCTGCATTTCCTTTCCCTCCTGCCCACCCCTCTGTACTCTGCTCAATTATTTTCTGTGTTCGTACAGATAAAAAAGAGAATTGTTTTCCTCCTAACCTTACTGGAAACAGCCCTCATTAAATTCCTTACTGGGAAAGGGTTGGATAGGATGCCAGTGTGTTAAAGGGCTCTCTGTGTGTCTGGGCAGTGCCTTATGTAAGGAGCTATCACACGGGGACAGACGGCGCCTTGGAACGTGACCCCAGCTGGGATCCCTCATGGAGATGCTGCAGCCACTCTGGTGGCCCTGGGAAGACAAAGTGCTGCTTCTTCCCCACCATCCAAAGTGCATCTGTGCCCTCCCAGCTCGGAGCCACGTGTTGGTGTGGCCTTCCTGCTGCCTGCTGGGGTGACACTGGCACAGAGCTGCCTCCAGCCCTTCTACTGCAGACAGGCACTGCAAGGCAGACAGGACTTTAGCTAACACCATCCCACTCCTTGAAGAAATGAAAAAACTCATGTATAGACTTTTTTGATGTTCTCCTAGCTGCTTTTTCCCACCAAACAACCCAGCTTGTGCCTAGAAGATGTTAATGGGATTACTCCTGAATTAAAACTTTCTCCAGTGTGCATAAAGTGGTGCATTGCACATCTTGCAAAGTGGAAGGTTGCCATCCAGCAGACAATGCTCTGTGCTGCCCCTGGAAGCAGGATATTGGCTCAGATGGAATGTAGCAGGACAAAATGATGGTGTATTAAATTGAAAATCACAGCAATGGAAGGGAGAAGCAGCTGTTGGGAGCTGCCAAAGTTGCAAATAAAATGATTTGGCTGGGTTAAGGAAGGTGGTTAGCCAGGAGTTAGAGCTTGTTCCCCAGTCCCTTGGCTGTAGTTCAGAGATGCAGTGCATAGAGTGTGCCCCTGCTGCTGAACTTCTGATTCATTGTCCTTACTGATAGAAACTTCCTCCAATACTGTTTAGATTTTTAATGCATTAATGACCTGTTTTTCATGTCCACTGCATGTGTTCTGTTGTGCACACTAATCTTGTGAATATTTGAATATGATACTTTAATCTCTGCTATTATCTGAACTTATGTTAATTTGGTCTTTCTGCATAGCTCTTGCTCTGTTGAAGTAGAGCTATTTTTATTGCTGCAGCAAACTGGATTGCCAAAGGGAATGAACTCTACATAATCCTCCCACAGAAATGGCTCTTGTTCTGTGGTGGTCATGGGAGGGCTACCCTGGCCTTGGCAGCTGTGCTGAGCAGAGCTCCAGCTGTGGGACACAGGTGGGGAGGAGATGCTGCTGAAGCACCAGTGAAATGAAAATGTGTCTGGTAATGTTCTGGAGTCCCATCCTCAGCTGTGCTCGGTTCAGTGGTTCAGCAATTGATTGAAAATCCGAGGGGTTTTTCTGCCCTGTCAGCTTTATTCTTGGCCACATCAAGTGCTCTGAGCAAGCTGCCTTGGAGAATTCAGCCTTTGAGTGCTTCTAATTCAGAAAACAGATTTTCTGGATTGTGAATAACATGCTTGTGTCCTTGTATTTCCCCATGGTTCTGTCGAACTGAAGTTTTTCTCTTCTGGTTTAGAGAGGCAGTGAGAGGTGGAAGAGTTGAAAAAAGGGAAGAGCTGCATTCAGTTCAGGAAGAAATGTGGTGCTTTGCACCATCCCAGAGTGCTGTGAGCAGTGATGATCCTGCTGCTTGTCCTGCAGCCTGACACAGCCTTTGCTGGCCATGGAAGTGAAGGTAAAGGAGCACTTGCTCACCATTGAGAGGCTTGTCTTTCTCTAAGAGGAGTACAGCCCTTCTGCAGTATAACAAACCAGCCTGGACTTGGGCATTAGGAGTTTTGCTGCAATCCTTTTAATATTTATAGGGTTTTTTTTATATAGACATGCCTCACTCTGCTAGAGAGGTACAGGATAGTGATTTTACAGGAAGTATCCTGTGTGACAATGTAGCACTTCTCAAGCAAACAAGCTACTTTGTACTCCGTAGTAGTTTACTTTTTCTGTGTGAATTTCACACAGAGTGCCCATGGTCCTCTGCTGGGATCTGGGGACACAGCAGAGGGAATCACAGGGCTGCCACACTATGATTTTTATGGTGCTGACTTTTATGGGATGAAGGCTGCTGGTGCATGTGTGTATGGCTGTGGCTGCATCACTGTGAGCTTGTGGCAGTCTGGGCTTTGAGAGCAAACCTCAAAACCTTCTGTAAGTGAAAGAAGTGTGTGTGTCCTGGGTGAGCAAGCATGCTGGTGCAGCTGTCACACCTGAGTGTCAAGTGAAAAAGACTGCTGGAACAAAGTGAATTCACATTTATTTAGCAGGTGCTCCTGAGTAATTTGGTGGGCTGACACCAGATTGTGGCAGTAC
Source organism: Ammospiza caudacuta (assembly GCF_027887145.1). Lineage (NCBI taxonomy): Eukaryota > Metazoa > Chordata > Aves > Passeriformes > Passerellidae > Ammospiza > Ammospiza caudacuta. The sequence continues at coordinate 11,133,580 of NC_080600.1, read as the reverse complement.
GTGTTGAAGGGTTACTGGTATCATCAATCAACTTGTGCTCAGCTGCTGCTCTGTTGTGGCTTCTCTTGCCCTATTTCTTCTTGAAGAACTGCATAGCTGAAGTAATTTTATCTTTATCCTAACCACAGGAGATAAATGAGATATGGTTGATAGTATGTCACGTCAGATTCCCTTGGTGCCTTCACTGGCTTCTCATTTAGTTTCATAATGGCTATAAATCTATCAGTTCCTGCTTCCACACACAGCATACACCTGTGTTTTCTGTCATCCATGGCTATAAGAAAACAGGTAGGTGAGGCCAGGATATGAAAGAGCAATTTATAAATGGCTGGTTATCAGAACTGTGTTTCTGTCATGAATTTATGGTGGTGTAAAAGTGAATGACTAATTTTTTTTGGTCCATAAAACCAATTTGGACATGTAGCCTTGTAAAGCACATAATGCCATCTCTGAAAAAAACACTGGTTTCTTAAACACATGTGCTTCTGAAGCAGCTCTTTGTACAGGGTGTTTAAGAAACTCTTTCAGGTATCTTCCTCAACAAGTTTAGTTCATGTTCCTTACCCCTATGTTATAGTGCTCTCATCTGCTACAGTCTTAGTGAAAATTGCCCTTACTTAACTAAGATTAGTTTTGCATTTAAAGTTATGGGTATGTTGAGGCTCTTCTTGAATGAGGTTGTTTTTTAGTAGTCCAGTGTGTTATGAAATACTCTTTTAGGCAGTGATGTAAACAGCCACTAGCTTTCAGTAGTTGCTAGAAATAGAGGTAAAAGGCAGGGCAGGCAGAGATGAGTGAGTTAAATTGAATGTTGGCTTACATGAAATGATGAGTGGGGATGCTGGTGTCCCATGCAGACTGGGTCAAAGACACACCAATACAAGCAGCTGTAGGGACTCTCCATCATTTGAGATGACAGAAGTCCTGTGCTTTGAAGCCAAGGACTTGGAGCCCTGATTTTCCACCAGCATGAGAATGAAACATCCACAGTAATTTTATTTACCTGAATGTTTGTTTTGTTGACTCACAACATTGGCATCAGGCTGTTGGATTAAAAGTTGTTTGACTCTAGACACACTTTGTACTCCCGAGAGCACAGAGGTGCTGCTTTGTGTGTGATTGTGCAAATGGGACCCTGATGTGTCTGGGTGAAGTGTAGAGCTTATTTCTATCAGTAGTCAGGCTTCTGGGAAAAAAACTTACCCTGCAGAAATGAAAGGATCTGGTCCTGGGGTCCACCCATGAGAAGCATCCAAGTGCTTTTCAGTAACATGATGGAGACACAGTATTTGGCATGACAGCCTGGTGTGAGGAGGCACTGCCTCAGGGAGTGTAGAAAGTCTCTCAGCAGTGGCACAGGGCTCTTCTGTGGCTACAAACTCTGGAGAGAAGGAATAAAGGCAGTCAGAGTCACATGTCAGTGTTCTGAGGGTCCCTTTAGGTAAAGTTTATTTAGCTTTCTAGGTAGCTGCAGTATTTAATCTGACCTGAAGCAGCAAACAGATGGAGGGATGTATTCTGTCAGAGAAGAGAGCTGTATTTTTGTCTTTCACTTCAAGCAAGAGATTTGTAGGTGGCTTGCTTAGTGTTCTATGAATTTGATGCTCTATATATTTCTAAACTGATCCTATCTTTTGTAAGCAACATAATTTTACAACCTCCTTATGCTTAAGCTACTTCTTTGCCCAGGAGTTAAAAACAGGTTCCTTCCAGATTTGATTTCCTGTCAGACCGTACGATCTGCTGCTGCAGGGAGCAAGTCTTTCATGTCAGTCAGTCAGCCCTTGGCTTGACTGGGAGTTACTTGTATCCTCCAGTGGAACCATGCATTTCACTTTACAGATGAGCCAGTGTATTCTGGTTTTGTGTTTACATCTCTGAAAGGCAGGATTCTTTCAGGGTTCACTTCTTTATAAGGCTTTTAACTGAACTGAGGCTCTTTCCTGTTAAATTGAACTCAACTTTTACAAGTGCATATGTGTGCAAATTTCCCCTTCCCCAAGACCATGCCCAGTTTAGAGGAGGAGAAAAGTGAACATTCTTGGGAATGTTTGTTCTCCTCATGTAATAGCCTCTTATAAAATAGAAACAAAACTAAAATTGTTGCAATGCTGCTTACGTGAGTAACAGTCTAGGCTGGGACTGAAAATAGTTGGTTCTCCCTTTTTTTCAGGGTAAGCTGTTCAGCATTCCAAACTGACTTGTGCTGGGAGCAGACATCACCAGCAAGGTATTTCCTGTCTCCTTTTGCCAAATGCTAATAATAACAACAACAACAACAATAAAGATTTAAAAAAATATACTCAGATCAAAACTATGCCACACGTGACTTTATTTGGCAGCACAGGGCTTTATCCACATAACTTCTGGCTTTATTTTTTTTACTTATATGCCTGCCAAGAGCTTCTGAATTAATTTGCCCTCTTCCCACTCCCTGTCTTTCCCCCCGCTGAAGGGAAGGCAGCGTGGATCACACTCTGCGCCAGAGGAACATATGGGATGGGGGAGCTCCACCTGACCAGTTCAAGGGCTCTGCTGTCGTGTGAGGGCAGTGCCTTGGTCACTGAAGCTGAGCTGCCTCTCCCCAGCACTACTGCTTCTTGAAGCTTTAATTTCTTACTGGCTTCTTCTGGTGCTTGTGTCTCAACTTGGGCTTCTTTCCCAGTTGAGTTTGGCCACACTGGCCATAAGAACAGGTCACCACTTCTTCTTCCTGATCTCTTCTGAGGAAGGAATAGTAGAAACCTGGCTTTATTTGTGGAGCACAGGGTCTCTATTCCTTTACATGGGTGCCTAATCCGTGACAGATTCTAGTCATGCTCTGAAATGTTTCAGATCCTTTGATCTCTGGTTACATCAGGAAAAATGAAATAAAATCTCTGGTACTGAGTGATGAAGAGAAAAGGGAGCTTGCCTGTAAAGAGTAGAAACCTGATACACAAGAAAGCGCAGCCTTGCCAGCAAATTTCACTGTCACAGGGAAAAGCATGAGAACATTTCTGAAGTTTCAGTCCTGCAGAGAGTAGCCAGGAAGAAATGAGTGGGAATTTCTTTTTCATTGAGGGCAAAAGAAGTATGTGAAAGTGTTTTAAGTGTGAGACTCTGAGCTGCCTCTGCATGTGAAATGCTGGTACCCTGAAGAGGCTGGCTTGGATTTGTTGCACATTAAAATGAAGTAACAGTTTCATGGTAGTTGATAGTAGTTTATGACACATCAGTTCCAGTTTCTGCTTTGTTAAACGTTTTTAAAGCTGCTTCAGTGCACCCAGCTTCCCTTCCTTAACTACTGGGAACTCTGTGAATCCCTGGCTTGTTTGTCTCCAGCCACAGCTGGAAATGCTGGATAGGTCCCAGCATCCCATTTTGCCTAGGCAGCACCTGTGTTTTCTGAAGTAAAATCTAATATACAAATATGAATGTAACTTCTGGAATCAGTTAGAAACTGTGCATCCATCTGTGTATGTGTGATTTTTTTTTTTTTACTTGTTAAATTCATTATAGAAGAAAAACTTTCCAGTGGAGCCCAGTGCTGATGAGCCTGTACAGGTTAAAAGGAAAGAAGTAGTTACTGTCCAAAATCACTTTATTTTGGCATGTGTTCCCTCAAGTCCTTGGTGATGTCACCTGAAGGTTTTTATCTGATACTGGTTTTGGATTGAGTCTGCATTGCTGATGGTGCATTTAGCTATGAAGATGAGGTTTGATTGATTTTCAAGGGTTAGGAGAAAATGATGTTCTTGATAATCATTGCAATTTCAGGTAATGTATGCTGACACTGATGTGTGAGCTGCTCAGAGCAATAATAACTGGCTGACCTGACCTGCCTTGGCTTTAAAGTGCTTAGTAAAACTTGCTGTGGCCCTGTAAAGAGATTCTTCATTTTTGTGTCCGTCTGCTGATGGATCCCTAATGTACATCTCCCTACCTGTGCATCAGGATTAATAATCAACATACAAACAAATCAGGTTGCTCCAATTATTTCTCCTGCTAAGACTTTGACCTTGGTTTTTCAGCCCCTTAGAGTGGAGGGGCTTTCAAGAGTGGGTGAAAAAGCTGTATACCTTCCCAGTTGTACCAGAGGGCAATACAAACCCATATAGACTCTTTTCTGCCCATTTCCTGGGGCAACACATGGTTTGTGTGTCTCCATGACATTTCATAAAAGCTCAGGGCAACAGCCCTAAATGATGGACTAATAAATACCTTGGTAGCTTTGACAGGGAAAACTGGGCATCTCATGGCTACTGCAGAAGGGCAGCAGCAGGCTGGAAAAACTGCACTGGGATAACTCTCCCCTGACCTGCTATTCCTGCAAAGTTCCCACCAAAGAACTCTCGCAGAAACTGAGTTTTATTTCAGAACACCAAGGAAAAATATGGAAGACTTTGGAGATGTCAGTGCTGGAAATGGGGCTTGCCAGAAGTAGTAACAGACCAAACTCGTAAGGCAAACAATGCTGCACCACGGACTGCCAATATCCCCCCATAATCTGTGTTAAAAATAGATTTTGCAGGCTCCAGTTTTAGCATGATCCATTCAGCAATTCATATGGCATTCCCATATGTTAGGGTGAGAGGAAGGTGGAAACTGTGGGAGTTGGGGAAAAAGACACTGAGTGATCCTTATGCCATTTCAGTTCAGTTAATTGCATGTGTTTAAAATGTAACGTGAGCAGATGGGGTGTTTCACAGTTATGTGCTCTGTGTCTGGATATATACACACACACACATATATATGTAGTTCTCTAGCACTTTATTCCTGTGCTGAGGCTTTACCAACAACAATGGGTGAGAGGATGGGATGGCTGATCCAATATTGGTATCCCCAAACCCATGTGAGATGTGTTCAGTGACAGTCCCAGAGCTTGTGCCTGTGTTGCATTGGGTGACAGCCTCAAAGGTTGGCTTGTGTCTTCTTGTTTGAAGCCACACAGCTCTGAAATCAGTAAACTTTTTTTTTCAGGAATCTGGGCCTCAAATATGCTAAGTAATTTAGTATGAGGGTAGTTTTAATCTGGGAATAACTTTTAGAAGGAGGAGTGTTGTCCGTGGAAGCAGTGGCTGTGCACCCTGCAGAGGTGCAGGAATGTGGGGTCCCTCCTCTTGCTAAGATTGCTGGAGCAGCCCAGGAGCTGCACGCCAGTCAGCACCATCCAGCTTGGGCAGCACTCTGGTTTCAGCTGGGATAATGGGTGTTCTTCTGCCCATGCTGAAATCCGTCTTCAGTCCTGGCTCTGCAGCCTCCTTGCTCCCTTCTGCTGAGCCTGGGATGGGTCACCAAGTACCTGGCTGCTTTCCTCAGCTCTTTTCTGGCCTCATTCCCTCACTTATGTCCATCCCTCTTGCCTGCCCTGCAGCCTGGTTCCTTCCACACAGGTTGTTTTGGGGAAGGGGCAGGCTCCTCTCCCCTCAGAGCAGCCTGCCTTTGCTGTGCTCCTCAGCAGGAGGGTGGCACACAGGCTCTGCTCCTCTTTGCTGGATGAGCCCTCCAAGGATGGAGTGAAGCAGATGGCACCAGCATGAATGAACAGCCAGCAGCTGAGGGAGAGCCTGTTTGTCAGCTTGGGCTTTGCTCTGCCTGTGTATGCCATGTTTGCCAAAGCTGGGCTTTTCAGTTGGAGCCTCTGCTCCTGCTGGGATCTCATTGGGAAGATGAGGGGCTCCTCCCCTCTCTCTCCAAACTCTGGTCCCTAAGATCAGCCTTGGCTCAGATTGGCTCTTCCCTGAGAGCAGCCAGGCTTGCAGCAGGACCTGTGTGTATGGCTGGGCTTCACTTCCTGTAATGTAGTTTCTCTGAATCTTCAGGTACGGAAAATCTTCTATTTACAATCCATCTTTCTTTTCTGTTTTTCTGAACATATTGTTTGGGGTAGTCTTTTGCTTTTAAGAGCTTGAAGACATCTGCCTGAACCCAGGGGTTTTGCTTTCTTTCACTTAGAGAGACTGGCAGAGACATTCTTGGTTGATTTCAGCATGAGCTATAAGTGATTTGGACCCAAGTGATCTTTGCTTGTAGAGATTTTGTTTCATTGGGGATTTTTGCGTTAGTTCTAGGACCAGTCCATACAGCATTTGCTCTCAATTTTCAAGCTGCATCCCCTTTGCATTCTTTCCTGCTCCCACTCCACATGGACTGGGAGGTGTGAGGAAGGATCTTGTGACAGCCAAACCTCTTTGCTGTTCTCAGAGATTGCTGTGTCATGCAACACCAGCTGAAAGTGCCTCAGCAGGTCCCCTCTGAGACCTCACCTGCAGCTGGCAGGTGTTGTCCATCTGTATTTACACATGTGACAGCAAGTTGGTACAGGTGAATGCAGGACCTCAAACTCTGGGTGTGATCTGGAGCTGAGTCTCAAGCTACTGCTCTGTGAACGAAGTGAAAACAATACAGTGACCTTCTGCCCTGCTGTTGGGTAAGAAAAGCCAAATGTGTACTGAAGCTGGGTTGGAGAAATACTTCCTCACTTTCTGGAAGTCAGGGCAGAGATGCAGGAGCTGGGCTGAGCTGTTGCCTCTGGTTCCAGTGAGCTACTTGATGCCTTACAGCCCCTTTTCTCCTCCCACTCATTTTGTCTCATGCATTAATTTCTTAGCAGGTGCCCTCACACTGGGAGAGCTTTCAGTCCTGAACAGTCTTTGTGGGCTTCAGAAGGAAAATAAGAATAATTGACTGGGCAGTATAAGCAAGGATCAGCTGTCACTACCCTTGGTATACCCAGGGGAAATAAGGGGATTCAATCCAGTGCCATTCAAGAATAAAAGATTAGTTCAGGATGAGAGAACCTTTTGGTCTTTTAAAGGGGCAAAACCTTGAGCCACAGAAATTAAATAGCAACGTGTAGAGGGGTAGTTGAATAAAAATAAAATGAAAGCACAATAAAAAAGCCTTAAGCTCTTTAGTTTATGTTACTGTCCAAGTTCTCTATCAGATGGCAAGCTTCTGGATATTAGGGGCATGCAGTCAGGAGATTTTTTATCTTGAGCTACCTGCCTTTGCACTCTGCCTTCCATTCATCTGCTGATCACAAGTTGCAGGGTAGAAAGCATTTTCTGGTCACAGTAGCTTGTTTTTCAAGTTACTGAAGTGTAAAATCATTTCTACCAAGGCATTACAAAATGAAATAGTTTCCAGTTATTTCTGTCTTGGCTGCATGTTAGAGTCAATCTGAACCAATTTGTGTGTTTATACTTATTAATAAAATATAGCTTTATATAGAGAATGGTCCCACACTTAGTTTCTTCCTTGTTCAAGGGAATGAAAAGAGACAAGGAAAAATGTTTTAAGGAAAGAGATGGATGAAAGCCAAAGTCAGAGGATTTTATAAATTTCAGCAGGCAGGTTGAAGGACAAGGGAAAGCAAATGGAAAAGAATGAAACGTTAGCAATGTGAGTGTGTGTTACATTTATCTAATTTTAAATTTGCTTACATTTGCTTCTAGACTTATAGCACAGAAACATTTCAGAATTATCCTAAATCTCTGCGGAGAAGACAATGTTTTCTTTCTTTTCAATGCCTGAAAGCATCAGGTGTGACCCCTAGGAAGGGCCTCTAGAAGCAGACATCAGAGGATAAGCTAAGCTCATGCCTTTCTCTTTTTTCTTCCTCAAAAGGTTTTAATGCTTCTAAATATTCACAGTGTTTAATGGTTGATAGATCCTGTTAAACTCTGGAGTAATAGAGTATTTTGCATTTTGGGAAAGGTGAATGTTGTGGTTTGACACAGGTCCAACACCAGATACTTGAAAGTTGCTTGCTCACCCCCCCTACCACAGCTGGGCAGAGGAGAGGGAAAAAATAATGAAGTGTTCATGAGTTGAAATAAGGAATGGGAGATAATGCTCCAAGGGCAAAACAGACTCAACTTATTGGTAGAAATTGAATTTATTACTAAAAAAGTCAGAGGAGCATATTGAGAAGTAAAACAAGCTCTTAAAAACACCTTTTTTCCTCCAGCCCCTCCCTCCTTCCCAGCTACAGCTCAGGGAGACAGGGCAGGGGGGTTTTGGTCAGTTCATCACTGAGATTTTCTTCTGCTGCTCTGGGAGAGGAGTCCTTCCCCTGTGAGACCGTAGGGTCCCTCCAATGGGACACAGTTCCCTGTGAACTTCTCCAGCCTGGATCCACTCTGCTGCAGTGTGAGTCCCTCCCACGGGCACACAGTCCTGCCCACACTGCTGTGGCCCAAGTCACTCTGCCCAAAATACACAGCTTACAAAGGTGAGACTTTATGAGGAAAACATCTCAGACAAGATCCCCAGCACCTAAAAAATAAAACAGAAACATCCCAGTTTCCTCATAAACTAGGTTCTGTTTATTGGCCTTTGGCTCTGTGCGTGTTTCTGCAGACAGACTACAGCCAAGAACAGGGTCTGTGGGGTCCATTTGCATCACTCACCTGGGTCAGTGGCTGCTACAGCTCCTGCCATCCTGCTAATGGCCGTGGGGATATTCAGGGGATGGCAAAAGATGATTTGAGCAAAGCCAGCAGTGCAGAAAATACAATGTTGGTGTGGAGCTGGGAAGAAGTTCCACTAACGTGTGGAGGGTGGCAGGAGGACACAGCCCTGTGCATGGCTTCTGCTCAGGTGGAGCTGCAGACAGGCTGAGCCATGCTCTTGTTGCATTTTCTGTCATACCTCCTTGCTAGTTGCTGCTCATTGAGCAAGCTGTGGTGAGTGATGATGTTACAGTGTAAATCTGAAAAGCCCTTTGTGGTTTGCACTGTCACAAGCCCCACACTGGGACTTGGGAAGGTTTGCAAGGATAGCTTTAGGGGATCAGTAGTTAATTTAGAGTTGGTTACTCTGATAATGTGAGCTTTTGGTTCACAGTAGGATCCTAGTACTTTCTGTAAATGATGTGCTGTTGTGCATTGGTTTTACAGGGGTTTTGGTTGCTTGGTTTTGTTTGTTTTTATTTTTTTTCCTTTTTGTTTCTTTGTTTTTGACTTTTCCTCCTCTTAAGAAATTTATCTAGTCTTATCTCTTTCTGTTTTTGAAATTGTAGATTTTTATTCTTTATGAGGAAAACAATGCATTTCAGTCTTACTGAGTTCCATTAACATCTTTCCCCTTGAATATGGCAGCAAGCCAGTGAAGTTAATGTGCTGTTTGTCTCTTAGCACAGTTCATTTGCTCAGAAACTGTCTGGTACAAAACTCCAGGCCTTGAGCTAGAGGCTGACATGAGTGGGCCTGTCTCCACTGCTGATGATCCTTTAAAAGGTGGAAGTGGAAATTGCTTTGTACAAGATTCAGCTCCTAAGAAGGGGTAGCCCCCTGTGTTTTGCTACTGATGTTGGTCCTGACTTGGTCTGCAGGGCCAACTTCCAAAAGCAGTGAAAGCTCAAGCTCCCATCAACTATGTGCAGAGAATCCTCAGTTAAGAAAGGCACAGAAAACTGGCTGCTTGTTAATATTCATCCTTAAATGATTTATGAAGCTAAAAAGAATAAACAAGTGACACTTTATATTTTGTTACAGCAGTCTCCTATCCTTGTTTAGTATTGTTAGTGGAGAGCTTGTGTCCAGAAGGGTGTTTGGTGACACCATCAGCTGAATAAGGTCTTTCAGATGTGTCTGTCTGCATTAGTAATGAGAAGGCTTGCTCTTGTCTTACAAAGGAACCATTTCTTTAAAATATAGCCTCCTCCTTCCCAGTCCCTCCGCAAATGATTCCGTCATCAGAACTCTCATTACAGCCCTCTTTCATCCCTTTAACATTGGATGAAAATCTCTTTGTCTTCAAGTTCCTTCAATTATTAATGATCCAGTTGTATTCTTTTTGCCAATTGGTGCAGAGAGAACCTTGGAGCAAATGTGTGTTAGTTATTCCATTTATTCTCTCTTCTTCATTCCTTCTGTGGTCTTTCTTAATAGTGCTCTTCTCCTGATTTCTCACTCACAGGTTCTGCATCATTGCATGGGGTTTTTTGCTCAGATATAGGAGCCCTTGTGCCCCAAAGACCAACTTTCTTTTTGAAACCTTCTAAAAAGAGGCAAGGAGCCTTGCAAATGCTGGGAGCATCTTTATTTTTCAGTCTTTATGGTGGTGTTACTAAGTGGTCAGACACCTTTATCTGAACCAGTTGCACCCTATGGACCAGGTGGAAGTGTGGGGGATGGCAGGGCACAGACCCAGTAAAATTGTTGGCTCCAGATCCTAAAGTACAATCTGAGTGGTGTTGTGGAGAGGCAGGGGCCAGCCTTGGTGCCCTCTCCACCCCAGTGAGGTTCTCCTGCAGCAAAGAGCGAAGGAGTAGGTGGGGTTCAAGAGCTACAGGCCTTGTCCTCTGAGAGACTGAGCTGATGTAGTGGGAGCCCTGTAGGAGATCCCCTTGGCATCCCTTTTCCAGCCCCAGTGTCCCTGAAGCTGTAGGCTTTGCAGCTCTCTGGACCTTAATGGCAAATTGGGGCTGAGATTGCCAGTATTCCAGCTAGGAATTAAGAAGTCCTGTGTCAGTGCTGTATTCTGCTCCAGCAATTCTCATTAGGCTTGGGAAGGATGGAGAGAAGGCAATATAAGTTAGTCCTGTGGCCAGCTGAGTTTTGCTGGAAGCTGTACCAGTTGCCCAGTTAGAGAAACTAAGATTCCTGCAGGACAACAGAATCCTTATTCTCTTGAAGGAGGATGCCAGCCTGTCTAGGCACTGCTCTTGGTGCTCTTTTATAAAAATAAATAGTTTAACCTTCCTCAGTAGCAGGGGTTCTAGTTGCCACACACACAAAGATTTGCTTATAATTAGCCCAGTAAATTACTCTTTCATTCCTCCTTCCTTGATCCCCCTCACTCCCCACTGATTTAGAATGTAATTGTTTCCTTCCTTTATCTTCAAAAATTATATTATCTGAAATATTTTTGTTACTGCTTGGTTTTTCCGTACTTTGGAGAAACCTATCTGAAAACATGTGCTTTACAAGGAAAGATTAGAAGAATGTTTTCCCAAACTATCCCTTTTGCTTATCTGGACTCTCCCTAGTTTGCCAGTATCTATCTTACTGTGCAAACCTGACATTTTGGCATTTCTCCAGCTGAGACACCACCACCAAAGAACATGGAATAATTATCCCAGTGTTTTAAGGATAGCATCCCCATTAGGATAAACAAAACTCTGGTTTGTCTTTTCTTTGCCCATAGTAAGTCTTTTCCTGTCAAATAAGTGCCCAGCTACCTATTCCTGGTTTGTCTAGTTATGTATTTCAGGCTTTGTCTCTCAATATGCTGTTCAGTCCTTTTTTCCTTGATTTCCTGCTTTTAGATCTGGGAGCTGCTGTGAACCAATGGTCTTGGTTTTGGAAGATGCTTTCCTGTGACAAACTCATCCTAACTTGGGGTGAAACCCAAATTTGTGACGGCAAAATCAGGGGTGGGAAGATGAGTTTGTTGGCAAACTGATATTGCCAGAAGTATTTTTTAAGTTGTACTCTTGCCCTATAGGTATTTAGGTACTTGGAAACTGCTTGGTTTATTTTTTTCTAAAATCTTTGCAAAGATGGCTCTTTACTGATTAGTTTGTAATTTTCCACAGCTTCAAGAGATGTTTCGAGCGAGAGTGTGGGGTTTGGAAAGATGTTTGTGAAGATAAAGCAGACTCCTGTCTGGTTTGTTCTGAAGTTTGAAATGCTCTTCTTGGGTCAGGGAGGACCCACACAAGTTTCTAAGCTGCATCTTCCTTGTTCTGAGTGTTTCTTAAGTTGTTCTTTCCTATTCTAACCTGAAGTTTTGCTTCTTTTTAAAACAATGATAGGCAGTAGTTGCTCACTGTTGATCTTGTGAAAGTTGAGCAATGTTGAGTTGTAGCCTTCTGTGCATTGTCTTTGCTCTGCCTCTCTGCTGAACCATGACTTGTCCTGTCTGCTTTTCAGGTCATACAGATTCTTCTTTTGTGGCCTTCTATGTCCCTGGCTAATCATAATTCAATTTGTTCCTTAGCTTTTCTGATTGTATTCCCATAGTTCTCCTTTCCCTCATTTATGGGATTTATCTCTGTTTTCTGCATGATTTTTATTGACTATTTAGGCTCTTAAAAAGCTTAGCATATTCTTCATATGTACTTGTAGAGTTTGTTAAAGCTGCTAAACTCTCTCAGTTCTGCCTTTCTTTTCTAGTTATGTGTATCTCTAGAGCCTTGCACAGAGCATAAACCCTTATCTTTTGAGCTGTCCATGCTTCTATTCCCTGCCAAACAGAATGGAAGTATTCCAAAGAAACTCAGGTAGGATGGTAAAGGAGCCAAGACTGGCAACTCCTCTCTCCATCCTCCTCTCTACCTTTCCCCTTTTCAAATCCAGATTGTGTTCTCCTCAGTGCTGTAGAGTTGCTGTGGGATCACTTTGCTAAACAGCCCATCCTTTGAAACCAGTGTAAATCAGTGTCTGGATGGCTTATGGTAGCAAGGAGTCCTGTGCCAGTCCTTGAAACAGCAGGAGAAGTTTCCTGACTTACTGGCCACACTGCCATGTGGGCCTGTCATCTAAAATCCCATGGATCAAAGTACCACTTCATCTAAAAGAAGGTCATGTCCCTTGAGGCATATGAGATAAGTTCTAAGGTCCTTCATTTATCCAAAAATCCCTTTTGTCTAATGGCTTTCATGTTTTCTACCCCGTTCAGATAAACTAGATTTGACTATAATCACATTACACTTCCCAAAAGTCTCCCTGGTGATGGTGATTGGATGTGGCACCCTTCACTTTGTACCCTGAGCTCATGGACAGTGTGAGTGCTGTGAAATAGCTACAGTCTCTCAGGCAACTACCTGGTCCAGATGAGAGAAGTGATTTGCATGTACAAACAGCTTAAAAATCATGGTGGACAGTGCTGTGAGACCAGGGTGAATGAAGGCTGTGTTTAAGTTACCTAATCCAAGTCTCCAGTCATTAAACACATTCTAGCCTTGATGTGGTAAGTGCTGTGGGGTCAGTGGAGCAGTGGCTGGCTCAAATGTGTGTAAGCAAAGAGGGCATTGGAATCATTGTGTTAACCACAGGAAGTCTGCTTTTATGTTGATGAAAACAAAAATCAATCATAACTAGCTAATGAATTAGCCCACAGTATCTGCTGTGTTCATTTCACAGTAAATGTGATAGAATCCATTAAGAAACCCTTGCAAGGGGGTCCTGTGCAAAGGCAGTGTCTGTAACATGCAGTGCACACTGCCAGCCCTCCTTACCTCTCTGAAATGCTCCAGGAGTGTGCATAAATACAAATTCTGATCCAAGGAGGATCTGAGAGGAAGATTCTGGAGTCAAGGAAAGGCTTCTGGTGGTTTTAGCAGGGCTTTGTCCCGGAGGCTGGCGTGGCCGCTGGCTGTGTTTGGTTTTACTGGAAGTCTGCAGGGCAGGCCCTGGGCAGGCTCAGCCTGGCTGCCCATGTCAGGAGGGGATAAGCTGTTACATCATTCTGGCAGTGCCGTGTCCGAGCCCATGTGGGTCAGGCTGAGGGCCAGCAGTGTGCTCATAAGGCTGCTTTTGTTGTCTGTGCTCTGAGGTGAGCAGGGAGCTGCTTCCCCTCCGCGTGGCTCGGCTGCCGGCAGCTCTTCCATGGGTTTCTGCCTCACTGCCTTCCTTACATAAAGTGTTGCTAAGTGAGAAGCTGTTGAAACCAATTGTGCTACATGTTACTACATGTTTCTGCAATTCCCATCGCCTGTCTGGTTGGTTTTGCTGTCGAGGAACAGCGGTTAGCTGAGCTAACCAAATAAAAAAAATAGTTCTTGAAGGAAAGTATGGACGTAAGAGAAAATAATCATCTGGCAGCTGTTAGGAAGGCTGTACTTAGCTGCTGGAGAACATATTTCTGAGAAAAGATTGATCTTTAAGTTGATCTAAATCAAGATCAAGTTGATCAATCTAAAGATTGCTCTTTAAGCAAATACCTTTTCATTGGAAGGGGTAACAGATACCAACCTGTTTCAGGCAAACCTCTATTTTCATTACTGCATTAACTGTATACTAATGTCCTATTGACTGAAAAAACATGTTTTCCTAAATATAAATAGTATTTGAATTGAATTACCATCCAAAACCTATGATTAGACAAACAGCTAAATCTGTGTATTTTGCATTGCAGTTACTGCTTTATATGTCTTTAAGACCATGCCAGCTTTGTTTATATTTTAATTGCATGTTTTGCAAAATCTGCTTCAACAAATGATTCATTAGTTTAGAATATTTTATTTACAAATTCAATACAGAATAACAGCTAAGGCTTCTGTTAAAAGTTATGACATGACATTTAATTTAAAAGCGTTAGGTTACCTGATTAAGTGAAGTACAAACTGATACATTAATAAATTCTATTACAGTAGCTGTGATATTTTACAGTAAGCAAGTTTTTGTCTTGACTCATCACCCCACTGGTAGACCAGGAGAGAAAAAAGGTGAGAACAATTGGTACAAATTCTATCTGCAGTATTTTCTTAGTCATGAACCATGTGATAGGATGGAGAAACAGTTGGTGTTTCTCTTTGATGCACAGCTTGTCACGTGGAAGCCCATCAGGACAAGGGCTGTGTGTTCACTGGTGTGATCTTTGAGCCTCCCACTAATGCAGTGCTGCCTGCACAGCCCTGTCTCAGCCTTCAGAGCCACCCCTGGGTGTGTGCAGTGCTGTCAGCTGGTTTTGTGGAAAGTCACTCTCAGGTGCCATTGGTTTCTGCAGGAGGGTTGGTTCTTCTTATATTGGGGGAAACACAGGAAATCGGCTGAAAATTTGGGTGGCCTTCCAGGAGCAGTGCAGTCCCAAGGCACTTTGGGGCTGTACCACTGAGGACACATCAGATGTCTTCACAATGTTTCAGTGATTCTCTGAGCTGGAGGTTTGCTTCTGCTGTGTCAAAGTTTGGGGTGTAATTGCTCACTCAGCTCTTTGCTTCTCCTCTGTGGATGGATTTGGAGGTTGGGGTGTTTGTTTTTGCCCAGCTGTCAATGACAATAGCACCCCAGGAACAGCAGGCTGAAAAAGCAGTGAGATAAAGCTGTTCCCCATCCCAGGACAGAGGGGAGGATTTATTTTGGGGTAACTATACAAAAACTTGTGTTGCAGCTGTCACTAGTATCTCTGCCACATATACATACAAGATTTAGGGACTAACAGACACATATAATCAATTTTGCTTTTTTACTCTTTTGTTCTCACTGGTCTCTAAGTCAGAAATGAACGATTTCCTCAGAAAGCCAAAGAATTTGGTGGCTTCAAAGTGTTAGGTGCAGTATTGGCTGTTCTGAAACACAGACTTGGGAGTATTTGAATATCCTATATCTTCCAGCTTGATTTTAGTGACATGCTGGCACAGAAAGAAATAGAAAATCCTTTTCTAGGTATTCTGCATATCAATTATTTAGCTGAGGAGAGTCAGTTAGGATTCACAAAAGAGAGATTATGCCTGAAAATATCTGTCTCACATGTTTAAAACAAATAAGCTGAAGTAAGAGAAAGAGAGGCTGTAATATGCCTGGGATTTGAAAATTCTTTATAGAATCACGCTGCACAGAACCCCATGTTTTATCAGCTGGTGTGTCAGTGGCTGCAAGAGAGCTGGTCACAATAGGGGATGATTTTGGATGAATGCTGGGGAAGGGCAGTGTCACCAGGACAGGCCTGTTTTACTGAGGGCCTGGGAGGAAGGAGAGATGTGTCCTGTAAAGATGTTGAGATCTGCTGTGGATGCAAAGCTGGAGGCACCACTGGTGTAAAGGAAATGGTGTGATTGAAGGGCCCTGGGCTGGCTGCATGAGGTGGGCAGAGTAGCTCCTGCATGCTTGTACTTTGAGGAGAAGACTAAAACCAAAGCCAGGATCCCTCTGCATCCTGAAACTTTCTAACCTGCCTTGAAATCCTCATTACCCACAGAAGCTGTTAACTCAGCCTGTGGCTTTTCATCACTGCTCCACATCCATCCTCTGTTGTGTCAGTAACCACAGAGAGGAAGACAGTGACTCCAGCCTTCCTCACTCCGTAGCCCTTGTGAAAGAACTGGTGTGCTAAACTGCATCTGCTTTTCTTGAATTAATTAATGCTCTTCTATTTTGTTTTTCCTCTGCCTTGAGAAGGGGAAAAACCCCAAGTTTTCCCCCTCAAATGGATGGTAAAATAGATAGTCAGATCTTTATTACTACTGCAGAAGATGAGGCAATATTTAGAGAGTCTGGTGAAGCATTTGTCTCCTCTCAAGCTCTCCAGAAGACAGTCATCCCTGTTTCAAGTGCTAAGACAATAGTGAATAAAAAGAAAATTCCCTGTTCCAGGGCTATTTTTACCAGAGTGGTGCAGTTCCTGTTCAGTAGACCTATGCCTCTTTATCTACATCACTGATGATATTGGAAGCTATTTTAAGCATTGCATAAAATGTTCATCCAGTCTTTGCTAAAAAAGAAGCAACCAACCCACAAGTCCTTTGTTAAACACTGGTTGCAAGGCTTCAGCAGTGATTTGGGTAGAAAGATCTTAGGCTGAGGTTGTTGAAGCATCTTGCTTTGTTTGGGAGCAGAGGCTGTGTGTGACCTTGGGAAAGCCCAAACTGATGATTGCTCTTTCCTCCCCCCACCGCCTCATTATCCTGAAAATGTGGAGAACACTACCAATATCTATTTAGGGGTTTGGTTCTTCTAATTTGTAATGGCAGCTGTCTGCTGTTTTGCCCAGCATCTTGCACAGAGGGACCCAGTTTGCAGCTGGCCAGCAATGAAATTGAGTTCATTATCTTGTGTGAATGTGATAATGAAATGAAATAAAACACACCTGAACCAGCAAAATCTTGTAGAGTTTAGATCAGGCCTCAGTCACAGTGGTGAGATTTACTGAGATGGTAAATGTCTTTTCTCCTCTTTGAGAAGTAAAATGCTGAAAATGCAATTTAATAATTTCCAGGATTTTGACTTGTCAACTTCCTTACATTTGTGTTTTCACTGTGTTGGGATGCATTCATTTTATGAGATGAGTTTCCTACTTCTGTGAGTAAGCCAGGTAAACATGAGGTTAAATCTCAGACAGGGCTGAGTGTTCTCTGTGTTCCAGCATCTATCTGGATTAGGCTCTTCATCCCCATCTCCTCCTCTGCCTTTTGTCCTGTCAGAAGTATTTTTATAGGTGTGAAAACATATCTCAGGGCAGCCAGAACAAACTTGATGATTAAGCTGGTTTTTATTTGCAGTATCTTAAGACGAAGCCATTTGCCATGGGCTGTTTCAGCAGCCACTGTGTCTCTGGAAATGCTGGCAGGGGCAGCCTGAAGGTGGTTTGGGTACCTGGTTGAAGGTCCATCCCCGGGCTCCAGGGTGTAGGACACAGGCTGGCAAAGTGTATCCATCCCTTGTGAGCCACAGGAGTTCTGTTAGGAACATCTGAGAGAAATTTCAGGGCGGTTTTCAGGACTTCTTATTCGAATCTCCACCATCCCAGCTTCACGATGTTTTTGCTCCCAGAGCTCCTGGTTGCTTTGGCCAGTGAAGTGAGCTGGAGAAGAGACGGAGAGATCGTAGCAAGGCTGTGAACAAGCACCAACCGGTAAATGGTGGAGCTGAGGAGGATGAGGCAGGATGAGGGTTTCCTTGGTTTCTGCAGAGGATGATCTTTGCAGTGGCAGCAGCAGGCACCCCTTGCCATGAGTCACAGGAAGCTTTTTCAGAGGAAAGGTCCAAGAATTGCGTTAGTGCCACTCCGGCTTGTTTCTTCCTGCTCCTTCCAAAAAGCCTTTTTGCTGCCATGTCCACTGTCATCCTTGTCCCATGCAGCCCGCCTTCCTCCATTTCCTCATCCTCCTCACTGCTGTGGTGGTTGAGAGAGTGGGGAAAAACTGTCAGCTCAGGAAAGATGCTCTGAAGTTACTAAGATCTGTTTATAGCAGTGAGGGTGGAATTTCTGTTTGATGCAAGGGTTGATGGATGTGTGAAGTCATCCGGTGGTTGCGGGGGAAGGCAGAAGGGAATTGATTCCCTTTGTAGCCCTCTACCCCCAGAATTTTGGGAGACAACGCCTGGTAATCAATTTGTTACTCCTTCCTGTAAGCCCCTTGGTGCACTCGGGGGTAAATGGGGTTTGTTGGACCTCCCCCAAATTTTGTGGTGGGGAGATGTTTCATTTTCCTGTTGACAGCGTTCCCTGTTGTGTACTCTGCTGTCACAGGGACTGAGAAACACCAGGTTACTGCTGGGGAGTGAACCTAGCTGACTTGTGTGTCCTGAGTGCAGGGAAATTTAATCTTGTCTTCAGTCCTTAAGCGTGTTCTGGGCTCATTGGCTACTCCTCACCGACTGCTTCTTTGCTATATATGCTGTTTTATTACAGACTAAAAAAGCTTGAAAACAAACCAGTTCATCTTTTAGTTTTTCTCATATTTTTTAAAAAAATTCATTTATCTATCCCTCTCCAGCTGAGCTGTTCAGCACCCCAGCTCCTCATGGAACACAGGGTGATTTCCAAATTCACAGGTTCCTTTTCCTACTGAGATTAATGTTGTCCTAAAGAAAGCCTTGGAATAAGGAGATGAGATCAAAGCAGACACAGCAACTGAATAGTAGCAGTAAAACTGAAGTCCTCACTTCACAAAGAACTTGTTTCTGAGCTGAACTGTGCAGTGAATCCTGTTATACTCTTGTATTAGTCCTGAAGGGTTCTTGCTTGCCCCTGCAGTCCTGCAGCACTTCTGCATTTTCCCTGGTTTTATTTCCCCTCGGTGTGAGTAAGCAAATGCAAGGCTCAAATAGCAGCATAGTCAGGCTGGTTCCAACACGTGAACAGCACTAGATAGAAAAATAAAAGAGGTAGAGCCAATTGCCTTCTTGATCTGTAAAGCAGAAAATACTAAATCCTTCCAGACCTCCTTTTTGTCATGTACCATCCATAAACCCCGTTTGGGGTTTGGATCGGCATCACGGCACAACCCGGCTGCGCTGCTGCATGTGTGCAGTGCAGCCTTGTGTGTGTCTGGCAGCAGCACAAAAGGAACCAGCTGATGATATTCACAGCATTAAAGGCCTGATTCCTGGGGACACACTTGGTTGGATGCAATTAAAATGCCTGTCAGGCATTTGATACCAGCAGCCCCTTGACAAACCGCCTGAGCCGCCGCGAGGTGCAGCATCCTATTGTAAGTGGATGATGGCGGAGCCGGCTGCCTTGGCGTCGTTCTCGAAATTTCTGTGGCCAGTGAACTCCCTCTTCCTCTCCCACTCACCCTCTTTTCCTTTTCACCGCTGTGGGGACTTGTGCTAATTTGCAGTTTTCCTTTTCCTGGCGTGCACATGGTAGAGACAAGCTGGTGGCTTGCAGACTGCGTCTGGCTGGAGACAGGCAGCGAGCCGATGGATAACAGCACTCCGGGAGAATGATTGTGCAGCAGTTATTTAAGGATAGGCTTTTGGGGTATGGCAGCATATGAGCTGGTAATCATTTCATTTCAAAAATGTCAGCTTTGTTTGTTTGCTTGTTGAGGATTTGAGAGAGTTGTACCTTTATGCTGGAGCTTTTTGGGTTTTGTCTGCTGTAGATTAAAATCTGTAGCAGTGCACACTGGATGAATTCAAATGAATAGGTAATAAACTTCTGTGGATTTGTTTATACATTGATGCATGCATAGTGTGTGTTATATGCAGACACACCTTCATATGGATATGTTTATGCCTCTTTTGTCTTTGTATGATAGAAGAAAAACTTTTCTCATAGCTAAAAACTGTTTTTCAGCAAAAATTCAGTGTTTTCAGGGCTTTTTTGCCCCTCCCTTTGTTTTGTATTAGCAGATTCTTCAGTGTGTAGCTTTGGACGCAGCGTGCTGATTGGAATCTTCTTGTTCAAAGATCGGAAAGGTAGGATCCCTCTCTTTGAATGTGGGGATGAATGTGGCACTGGGTGTGGGCTGCTCTTTGTTATTTTGTTTTTCCTTTTTGATTTAAACAATAGTTGGTGGTTTGGGGTTTTTTTTTGTTTGTGTTTGTCAGCTTTGCAGAGATTTTCAAATTGTCGTGCCAGGCACTGTGAAGTTATTTTTGATGTGTAAATATATGCTCGAGGTAACTAATTAGCCCTTTTGGCTGCAGCTACCAAAATGTGAGATACAAACCCGAATGCTTGCCTATTGTCTCGTATTAGTGCAGGTGCAAGCTGCCCCCTGTCATTTGGGCTTGTCATAATACTGATTTTAGCACCAGCAAGGACAGGGTTAAACTGGCAGGCTTGTTCCAAGCAGGTACAACCTCTCCCAGGAAAGCAGCTCCTGGTTCCAGCAGCCTGTCAGTGCTGGGTGAGCATCTGTCTGATGGCTTTTTCACATACCACTGGCACTTCAGAAATGATGCCTGCTATCAAAAGGAGGAAAGCAAGCTGGGTTTTTCTGGCAGTGTCATTGCTAACTCCCAGGAGTAGCAGTTTATTGTCCTCTTCCCCTAGTTCCTTTTGGCTGGGGTTGCTTTAAGCCTTTGCCTCTGTAAAGGAAAGAGGGAGGTAAAATGTTGCAGAATAAAATCTCTAAGTTACTTTGTGTTGGACTTCCAGGTGTGTCAGGTAGTTAAGGAATACAGATTTCATTGATTTGCAGTGAGGACTGTGCTAAAAAAAAAAATCCAGGCAGGATTGAAAATCTGCTCCCTTCACCTTGATGGAGAGAGAAAAAGGTATATCCATCTTGAATTAACTTCTCAGGTGCCAGTTCTCACCCAACACCCACCAAAGCAGACATTATGATGATGTTCTCTGTTATGGTGCCCTACAGGTTTCCTATTTCTTGGGTCTGCATTTGGACCTCGAGGGAATGTGTGCAGTCACAATATGCATGTGGCTTTAGTCTAAAGTTTTAGGGGCCTTTTAAAAACCTGAATAAAACCCCACAGAATGTTTTCTGGAAAGGTGGTTATGTTTCACTCTTTGACAAAGCCTGGGCTCCTGAAATGGCCATTGTGTCTCCCCAGACAAGGAGGAATCCCAGGCCAGAACCTGGGCACTGGCAAAGGTGTGGGCCACTGCTAACAGCAAAGCATGCCTCAGAAAGGTGGTGAATAATCAATATCATTTACCCATAGGAGTGCTTGATAGATGCTGTTTCCTGAGGGAAAGCATTGTGGATTTTTCTAGATATTCTCTCTCCTGTTTTTTTTGCATACAATTCTCTTATTTGTTTCCCCTTTCTACACATCTTTCCATTCCCTTGGACTTTGTAGTTTTTCTGTCTTTGGCAGAAGGCTTTTACCTAATAGATTTGCCTGGCTGAGTACAATTTTTTAAAGGAGTTCTTTACTTGCTAGTTTATCTTAGCTGCTTTTAATACTGTTTCCTCCTGGTTTCAGTTTTCACTAGACTAATTGAAATAAGAAAGCCTGGAGTAAATAGTGTTTAAAATGCTTTAATTTGTGAAAAATGCATTTAATGATTTGATTTTAACTGAGACCAAATCCCTTCTCTCTACTTTTAATTTCACTTCCACTGTCCAAGGCAAGAAGCCAAACTGCAGTCTCATTCTGATTTCATTAATGTTTTGCAAACTCTGTCTCAAGGACTAATATTGCTTGCTGGGCTTGATGTCAGAGTCCGGGTTTTGCTGCAGCATTGAAGAAGGGGAAAGGAAGGCTCTCTCACAAATAGGAATGATAGCATTGTTAGCAGGCAAGTAGAACTGCCTAGTTTTTATAGTATTGGTGGATAAAGAGCCCAATTTTTTGGCGATGTGATCCCTTAGATCCCAGCAGATTTTCATCTGCTATGGAAATGTCTGTTATCTCCTGTGTACAGCATCTTATCAGTCCTCTATGGCATCCTTAAAACAAAGAAAGGGCATCAGCTGTTTGTTATTAAATCAGACTTGGTGGAGACTGGATTTTTTTACTACATATGCAAATGCTTATACATTTCTTGTACTTCTGATTTAGCAGTCATTTTGGCCTCCTCCTTTTATCTGGGTTTTTAAGATTCATGTTACAAATCATTCCTTTGGGCTACAAAGAAGAAAATGAGATGTTATCCTGGCAAAAATGGAAATTATTTCAAACAATATAATTTTTGTGACGAAGAGGTAAGGAGCACTTAGGCTGTAAGAGGAGATTTAATTTGAGATTCACAGGACTTAAAAAACCTGTGGCCACAGGGTTGGCTTGGAATATCAAAAAGACATCAAAAGGAAAAGAATATCAAAGGAAAAACATTTTGTTAGCTGATACAAGAGGCAAGAGAAGCCAGAGTGTGCAATGAGCAGCAATGAGGTGTGCTGGATTAGAGTGTGTGGGCTCCGAGGCATTCACTCAGGGTGACGTGATGGTTGGCACCCACCTTCCATTGGACATATGACATGGTGGCCAAATGAGCCAAAACACATGGTGCCAGTTCACCCCCAGGGCTCTCCTGCAGGGAGCAGCGTCAGGGGTGAACTTGGGTCTCTGTGTCTGCTCCTGCCCTCAGATGGTCATCTGGCTTTTAACCCTGCTCCTAGTGACCCTCACAGAGGAGGTAAAGAGGCTTTATGGCTGTTCTAGGCTGGGTCTAAATAGCCTTGGTTTGCTTGCCAGGGTTAGATCACCAGCATTGGTGTTGTCTTGTCCTGTTCCATTACATGGAACAAGGGGTGGTTTGAGCATTGGAGTGAATGGTGCTGACTTTGATTTATGTCTTGTGCTTGATGGTGAGCAATTGTCAGTGATGATTTTCCTGCTGTTTTACTGATTATAAAGGCTGTCTCCTAGGCAAATAGTTTGCTGGCAAATAGGGTTCCTGCATTATGGCTTTTCTTTCAGCTGCAATGTGAGCGGGGTCATTTGCAGGGTCTGCTTTTTCTACTTGAATGTCAGTTTTCATGGGACTTGTAGGAAGGCAGCTACCTGTAACAAAACAGGCTGAAATTGGTCAAGGGACTCAAAAGTTACTAGCTGCAGAGAATATAATCTACATCAAACTTTCAGTGACTAAGACTGGAGCTGGTGCATCCTGATGAATGTTCTTCTATATGCATTTGCATCTTGTGTTCTCTCCTCCCATGCCAGAGCTTCCACTATTCCAGTTTCTGTGTGCTGCCAGCTGGACAGGGCATGGCATGCTCTAGAGCTGCTCTGGCCATTGTGTGTGTGTGCTGCCTGTCTGGAAGGTCAGAGGCATGAGTGGTGAGGTTATGGCAGTGCTTTCTTCATGTAAAGGAAGAATTCAGTTCAATTTTTTCTAGGAAGAAAAGCTTCCTTAATTCTCTGTCAAGCTACATTTAATTTTTAAAAGCTAGGGATAGTTAGACAGCAGGGGTTTGGTTTAGTAAGGTTAGAATGGACCTTGTGTAACCTGTCAAGAAAATAATCATAAAAGCCCAAGAATCCAGTGGAGGATGGAACTGGACCAGGAGCTGGGCTGACATGGCCTCAGCTGGAGGAAGAAGGTGCACCTGATTAGGTGCAGGCCTGTGGTTCCTGTGAATGGCTGTAAAACTTCCAGGTTAATTCCTGAAAGGAATTGTGTCCTCTTTCTCTTCCTTATTTTCTTTGTCTCTAAAACAGACAAAGAAATGCCGGTGTATTTCTCAGGAGAAATATTCATCTTTGCAAAATGATTGAGATCCTTGGTTATAGGAAGCTGTGAAATTTGATCACTAGACTTAGAATGGTGGGTTTTTTCTTGGCTGCAATACCAAAGGTGTTTGTGGTACTACTGCAGTAGCAGTAATAATAAAAAGGTTAAAATACATTTACTAAGATTTGATTTCTCCCAGCTTCACTCATCAACTTAACTTTTTCTTCTTCTTTGCTGCATTGAATTGCATGATGATCATAGAGGTCAGTGATGACATTTAAGATGTTAATGAATAAACAATAATCAATTAATCAGTCCCATTTCATGCAAAGGAATGGCTGTTTCCTGATGGACACTCAGCTGGCATACCAAAGCTGAGAAGGGCAGAGTCTGTGTTGCCAGTAGCATGCTAGGAGAATCCTCTGTAGCAGCAATGCTGCTGACTCATGCTTTACAACATTCCCTGGAACATTCCCTGACAGGCTGGAGGTGCAGATTAACTTCCTTTCCCATCCTGCTCAGGGGATAATTCATTCCATTATTTGCCACCAGGTGAAGCCTCTAGATAGTTATGCACTGCTGCTGTTATCACTGACCTTATATGGGGTGCATTAGCATGGAGCTTGCGAGAAATCACGGGTAATTTATTTTAATACTTTGGGTGTCAGTCACTGCTAAATCACAGGAGCTATTTGCATTTATTTTCTGAGTCATCCCAGTTCTTGTGATAAGGTGATTTTTTCAGTGTATGTGGTTAGTAAACTGCATTTATCTCCATTTTTTCTTACCTAGGTGTGTGTATTTTGCTTAAAAATGCAAATGTATGTCTTAATTGGCTAAAAGAGAATGAATCACATGTAAGGAGGTGCCTTTCTTTGCCTTCTCATTGCTAAGGGGAAGGGGTTCATGACTGCTGGAGAGTAGTGGGGGAAAGATCAGAGGTGTGCATTAAGTGACAGGATAAAAGTCCCTGTATCATCCAGTTCCTTCTGTCTCTGTGGTTCCCAAGTTGCTTCCTTCCACATGCCCAAAGGGACCTGAGCACTCTGCTGCTCCTCAGCACGGTAACATTTGATACTGAGAAGCTTGATCTTATGGTAGAATTCATAGCCCTGAATTTGCTTGGGGAGAAAAAGATACATGGGAGAGCTCTGGGGACTTGCACATCCTCAAACATTTATTTCAGGTGTTTGAAGTGCAGATGTGGAAACAAGGTCACAACACACCTCTGTGGAAAGTTCCTTGACAAATCACTGCCAACTGCAAGCACAGGGCAGCACAGTCCAAGCATAGATAGTACAGCAGAGAGGAGATTCTGCTGAACCGGTGTCTCATTTTTGCTCTGGAGAAGGCCCCTGGTTCTTCCTGCTCTGCAGTGCCAGGAGCTCTGCACACCTGCCTGTGCATTCCTGTGCAGCTGTGCAACCTGTAGTGTTGGTCAGGGTGCTCTCAGGCGCCACGTGAGCTTCTGGCAGCACTGCACAGGCCAGGGGGATGCCTCAGGTTTTAGCTTTTATATTTTTTAGATTCTGTGCTGCTTTAGTGTGTGGGTCTGAGCTTCATATAAGGAGATGGTGAGCTCTCTTCACACAGCAGGGAGACAAAACAATTCCTTCTCTAGCTGAGGACCAGGGGCAACTGATTCAAGTCTCAGTCCCAAGAGCATAAACAACATAGGCTGAAGAAAGAAAAACAAGAAGGATGGGAATTCATCATCTGAAGCTCTAATTGGACAGTTAACTCTAATATGCAAATGGACCAGAACTTATAAAAGCGACAGACCCCGTGACCAGGTGTCCATTTTGTGACCATTTTGGTTCATCTTGGGTGCAGCCCTGGCTGGGCTCTTGTGCTGCCCGAGGTGGATCCATTGAGGCCTTTTAATAAATCCCTGCTTTATTCTTTAACTCTGTCTGGTCTCTGCTCTAGGTCAGCCTTCACAAGGCATCAAGGGACTGCTGCTCTCTTGCAACTGTGTTCTGCACCTTCTCTGAGCATTGGGGGGGCTTTATTGGCATTTCTAGGGTGATAATTTGCAGTATAAGATGTCAGTGGAGTTGATTTGTAGTTTTACAAGCTTAGAAGTCTCTCTTGGCAGGGTGGATTTTCTAAACCCACACCCTCCTCACTCCCCTGTTTTTAAAGCTTGATTTCTTCTTGGGTGGATGTGCAGTGCCTGGGAGAAGTGAGTCCTCTTCTTGGACAGTTGCCATGAAGTATGGCTGCAGTGCAGCTAAGCATATTAACAATCGCTGAAGTAAGAATTGGTGCCATTATTTGTAGAGGTGGTGTTACATAATGAGAACAGCAGTACTTGTGAGGTCAGAGTGAGGCATGGGCAGAACTGCTCACTGCACCAGCCTTCCCTGAAGAAATGCCCTTGAGGCTCTAAATGAGTGAGCTCACTCTCAGGTTCCTGCTATTTGGTGTCCATTAGTAAACATGTCTTTCAGCAAACACTTGTGGAGGTCATTATGGAAAGGTAAATTCAAGGCTAATGTATACAACTACTAAAAGGAGTTTTACAGTTGTATTTTAGCTAGTGCGTGTGTAAAAACTTTAAATACCAATGCGTGTGTAATAAGGGGGAAACTTGAGCACTTTAGTGATTAATTATAGAACAAAAGAGATGGAAACCATGCTCCATAATACAAGTAAGGCATCCATGCAGCTCATAGTTTGCAAGCCATAAATAATTCCCTGAAAGTACTCACTAAAGAATAAAAATCCCCATAGAAACAAAATCAAA
Organism: Ammospiza caudacuta; assembly: GCF_027887145.1. Classification (NCBI taxonomy): domain Eukaryota; kingdom Metazoa; phylum Chordata; class Aves; order Passeriformes; family Passerellidae; genus Ammospiza; species Ammospiza caudacuta. The sequence continues at coordinate 11,107,362 of NC_080600.1, read as the reverse complement.
AGAGAAGAAAACAAACAAAACAAAGGCAGAGTTCTTTGTGGTTGCCTGGCACTATCATCTGAACTGAGGCGCATCTCTTGGTTCCCATTAATACTGCTGTGTCCCCTAAGTGTTGTGTTTTGCAACTCTTGGAGTGGGTGGGTAGGTGTAAGAGCAGAGTAGTCAGAGATTCTGATCTTTATAAACCTGTTATTTCAATGTGGTGGGATGGCCCTTAGTTCATGGAACTGGCTAGGCTGGATTCTTGGGAGTGTCTGAGTGGGCATATTGTTATTGTGGTGAAGTCCTGTTATTTTCAGTGTTGTTGTCCTGTAACTTTTACCTCAGAATGATATTTACAGGTTGAGCAAAGCCTAGAGCCTACCTTACCTTGTGTGCTGTCATGTCTCATTTTGAGTGTCTGTAGTAAAGACAACGTGTTTAATCTTACTTAGCATATTGAATGGAGGGAACCAGAGCAGAAGGGAGTGTTGAATCTAACAGTTCCTGCTCCTGGGCATTTGTGCTTGGCAGCCCAGGTGCAGGTCAGAAGTCTCTGCACAGCTGCACTGCTGTGGTTTGCCTGCACAAGTTGGACGTGGATGTCTTTAGGCAGGAGGGTCTGCACATGGCCAAAGAAATGCCTCCTGATTCTGCTGTGTCTGTGCTGGTGTTCTCCACCACATGTGGAGGCCACATCTGTGCCTTTTCTGAATGTCATGTCAATTTTTTCTTTTCTCAGTTGTAGAGAGATCTGTGCAGGAAAAATTCCTCTAACTTCAGCTGCTGTGTTTGAAAAAGGGCACACGGAAGCTTAGGGCTGTTGTGATATCCTTTATGGGCAGATGATTGTGGTTCTGCTTCAGAGATGTCCCCAGCACCAAAACCACCTGTGCTTCTGCTGCAGAGATGTCTCCAGCACCAGAGCCACCTCAGTTGCCTTTTGGATTGTGATTAGCAGCTGTGCTACAAAATACTTTCTGGCTGTGCAACCCAAAACTTTTTTGTTATTATTGTTCTTCATATGTTAAAAGTTAATCCAAACCCAGCAGACCAAACATAGTATTCAGCCTTGGTGAATGGCTTTGAAAAATGTTTGTGATTTCCTCCCTAAAATACCAATCTCTCATTAACAGTGGAGAAAAGTAGTGAGTTGTACAAAAGGGGACAGAGTGAAATCATTGCATCCTTGTCCACTTGTTCACCTACACTTTTTTTAGTGTTTTTGTTTGCATTTTTTGGAGCTCTCTTTAATTACAGATAGCCCTTGTAATAACACTGTAGTGACCTACAAAATTCTTTTCTGCAGCATCCAAATGGGCATGAGAAATACCAAAACAAACTCTTCTATCTAATATCAGTGAAGGAGTGCTGGACTTAGAAATATTTTTATAAGATCTGTTGCAGTAAAGTAGCATGGACAGACTAATTCCTGAAACAAATAAGCTTCTTCCTGTAACCAAATATGTGTGTATTTATGTGCATAATCAAATACAATATAGAAATGGATATAAAACCATGGTGTCAGGAGGGGAAGAAAATAGTGTATCTTCTTTCACTCACCCAGAATTTCACTCAATTTAGGGTGGGTTTTTTTTAAACTTTCTGCATCTGTCCGAGGGGAGATGACTGTTTGTATCTTGTCAGGCAGAAAGTTTATTTAGGTGTTCTGAAATACTGTTACTGAGCTAAATTTGAAAAATACTCTTACTGAGCCTAGAGTAGCAACTATGGAATTGACTGTTGACTTGAAAAACCTTAGACAAGTCTTGCAGTGAAGGATAATCTTATATGTGAACATCTTTCACATGTGTTTCTGTTTGAGTAGTTTACTAAATGTAATGAAAAGCCCAAATTCTTCACGTGTATTCTGTCAGAAATATGTTGCCACCTGTTATGAACAGGTTTAAACACAGAAGAGCAAAGAAAGCTAAGTCTCTGTGTAAAAAAGGTAAAGAACTTTGAAGGTTCTAAATACTCTCAAAATTGAGATTAAAACCAAACAATAATAAATGTTGATACAAAAAAAAAATATTTGTATTTAATAGTAAGAGAGGCAAAGAGAAAAGTAGAGAAGAGTTACAAAAAAGCTACTTTAAAAAGTGTGGGATAGGTCATCACCACACTGTGCTTTGCACCAGTTTTGCCTTTCTTTTTATGGGCCTCAAGGTGGGCTACTCACAGTCCGATCCTGTGTGTAGTTTTCAGGTGTTAAAGAATGGCTGTGATAGGCAGACATAATGAAAAAACACTTTTTGAAGCCTTTCAGGTGTTAAGCAGTCATAATGACAAAGCACTTTTTGAAGCCTGTATCTTATTATTAGGCTCTTACACCACCTTTGGATTCTTGTTATGATGCTAATGTGCTTTCTTGCAGTTTAGCTCCTTTCTCCTTAAATCAATAGAAAGAAATAGCTGTATAATAAACTATGCTGTGAGAAAGTAATATATTATGACACAGCTTAAAAAGAGTTTTGAGGATTTCCAGCCATGAGTGTTTATGAGAACTGAACTCATTTTGATTTCCCAGCAGTCCTGTTTGCAGAGATCATGGGGTGTCTATGAAGATGGAGGGGTGCAAGGTGTCAGAAGGTGGGAAGCAGGGACCCTCAGCTCCTGCAGGAAGCTGCTGGGCCTGTCTGAAACGCTGACTGGAATGGCTGTGGCTCATGGGCTGCCTGCCAGCACAAAGACAGTGGCACTGTCTCTGCAGGTTTGCTGTAGGAAGGTTAAGCCTATGGATTGGAGTAATCCTTACAATATTAAAAGCCCCAGTCTTGCAGTGTCTGATGGGGAAGGACCTGTCAGACAGCACAGAAACTTGCTGAGATATCTCTGATTGAGTGTCTCTCACCAGCCCCTCCAATGTGTCCCCTGCATTTTTTTGGTTGTCTCTGGCTGTTGGTTTGTCATCAGCAGCTTTTGCTTTTGGTAAAATGCTCCCCCACAGCAGAAACTGGCCTTGGATCTGAGCCCCTTGGCTGCTTAGTGGAATTAAATCTTTCACTGATCCACGTCATTCAATATTCACTGCAGCCCACTGGCTCTGCCTACCCCAGCTGACACTGGTTTCCTGGTCCTTTTGCCCTGCATCTCTCGCTGATCCTGGATGTGCAGAAAGTTTGTATCTCTGAGGTAAAATGAGGGGATTTTTTTGTGGGTTTTTTTTTGTTTGGTTTTGAGGCTTTTTTTTGGGGTTTTTTGTGTTTTTCTTTTGTGTTTGTTTTGTTTTGGGGATTTTTGTTTTTACATTTTGCTGTCCACAGCAGCTTGTCTCAAAACCCCAATGAAACACTGGGCTTGGCCTGTCACATTTCCAACACAATGTGGCCCTGCCTTTCCCAGAGCTGGGCTGTTTTGTCCCTGGGTCTGAAGCATGTGTTTGCAAGGCACAGAGGCACAGCTTATCACTGCTGGGCAGGAGCATCTGTCCCAGGCTCTGCTCATGGTGTGCTTGATGGAGAATGGGTGAATTGCTAAATGAAAGCCTGGAAGGAAACCCCATGACCTCTGCACCTGTTTTAGGTTAGAGGGCTCCATGGGACAAGAGCCAGCCTTTCAATCAGCTTGTCTGGAGCTGGGCTGGGCATTGGAAAACTACTTATCTGTTTAAATAGACTTGATGGCTATTGTGTGGCTGCCATCTGTCCTATTTCACACACAATAACTTTGTTTTATTGTCATCTTTAACCATGTCTTGCTAGGTCTCTAAACTGCTGGTCAGTCTGTATTCATTATTGAATAAAGAGGCTACCACTTTTTTCACCAGAAAATAATCTTACTACAATAGTGGTAAATGAGCCTTTTCCCCCTGTTTTGGCATGAGTGCCTTTCTGCACAAGAAATGTGATTGATAGCAGGGACCTCACTGCAGCATTTATTATCCTGATTAATCACGGCACTTTAATAGGGTGCTTTGCTTTAAACAGAAGACAGTGACCATCTAAACAATAGCTGGAGCATTAAGTATTGAAAGCCAAAATGCATGTTATGATTTTTTTTTTTTTGTTTTATATTAGGAGCAGGGGAAAAAAGCAGGATTTCAAGGAGAATGAGTGTTGAGTGTGGAGAGCGCTGTAAAAAGTTTATTATCAAGAGTTAAGAGATTTAAGGGCTAACAATAATAAAAATGTAATGGCAAATGTGTAATGCACTGTAAACATGGTTTGTTGTGCCAGTTCAAATAATCTAATCTTGCCATAAACTTCTGTGTGTGTTTGTGTGCAGTCAGCTCTTGAAGGCTTGTCTGCATGCAAAACCCATAGGTGTATTGAGGGGCTGTGGATAATTAAACAAGTGTGCACTTTGTTTGTTGTATGCCCAAAGAAGACTGAGGTTTTCTTCACTCTGGGACCACATCACTTCTCAGTCAGTCTGGCCCTTAGGTCTGCAGAGATTTTGGTGTTATGTGACACCTCTGTGGTATCACTTGGGTACCATGGTTTATGTGGTTTCAGGTTTGACACATGAGCTCCCTTTTGGGAGAGAAATCACTCCCTGGTAAAGGGGTAGGGACTGGAGGTGGTGTTCAAATACTCAGCTGCAGCTGCCTCAGCATGACAGCATCCAGGATGGAAGCAAGTGCCTTCTGTGAGGACATATTCCACATGACCACTGTGTCTTTTCAGCTGGTGGCTGTCATTGCACTGTGCCCAGATGTAAACCAGGTTGGGATGGATTTCTGAAACCACCTCTTGGGCCCTGAACACTCCTGATGTAACAGAATGATCCCTCTGACCACCCTTTTCTTAAGGGCAGGGGAACCCAGGATTGCATAAAGCAGATTCTCCCCCTTTTCTCTCTGTGTTACTTGTGAGGAGTGTGTGATACTGCCCGGAGAACATGGTTCAAAGCCTGCTGGAGCTCAGGTGAAAACTTTCATCAGCTTTAAAGGGTTTTGGATTGGTCCCCTAAGGACCTGCTTTGATCAGTAAAGAGTGCACGGGGCAGATTCAGGTGCTGGCCTGAGAAGGGCTGCTCTCGCTGTGGGGCTGATTTCTGCTGAGGTTTGCAGGTGAGGGAAGGAGAGGCAGGCTGTCTGCAGGGCACAAGGCAGCTGGGCAGGAAGGCATGTCACATGCCAGTTCAAATAACATGCAGAGTGACTTGTACAAAGTGGAGCTTGGGTGGCATGACCTGCTTGACTTAGAACACCACTTCACCTCAGCTGCAGTCAGTCTTCTTCAGGGAGAAGATGGAGTAAACATGCATTTTTTAACAGGTGACAGGTGAGATAAAGATGAGAAAAGTTAATTGGAATTGTCACTGCAGAGCCTTTTGCCAGAGGCTGGCATTATGCTGAAAAGTGACATTAATAATGTTGGCAGGATGGGACAATCTACTGTTTAATATTAACAACTAAAATTCACCTTTTAATTATTCACTTAAATTGAGGTGGGAGAGCTTTGGCTTGCTTTAGTTTCCAAACTGCCATTTCCTCTAAAGTGCTCTTGGCTGCCACAGATATTACTTTAATCCAGCCCTTACATGTGAAAAGCTCTCAGCATTTTGCTGGGGATGTCTGTTCCTTGGCTGATCACCTTCAGTGGAGTAAATTAGTATAATGATCCATACATGATTAATTAGCTAAGGTTTAGCTAAGGTGCAGTTGGGTGTGGATGTAGAGGTGTTGGAGTGTGTGCTCTATGCATACAAATTAGGGTGCTTTAATTAACATATTTACATAATTATAACAAATACTTAGTAATTGTGCTGGACCTGGCTGAATGTTAAAGGTAAGAATGGTGGGGGAAAATACCAGAAAGGCCCTTTAAAATAAATTGTTACTTACAAGTGTTTTAATAGCAACATATGGTTGTGTGGCTCAACCTAAAACTTAAATTTACACTGAAATGCTTTCATTGTTCTATTCAAACAAATTTGTATGGTTTTATTGACTGGTTGTAAATGGTACATTAAAGCATATGCAGTCAAAATGGTGTAGACTTTGGGGATGGCTTTTAGCTTCCTTGTGTCTGTTTCAGTATTTCCTAACATGTTACAAATTATTATTTGCCATTTGGGCACCTTTTCGGCTGTTGGAGGAAGGCTGAAAATTTGGTGCAAGTTTTGAGCTCGTGGCATTTGTAGGGTAGGCCACAGTGAATATTTCCCCTCTCCCTCCTTGTGAGCTTCTTTAGCTGCTGCCACTTGAGGATGGTTTCCTGTTAAATTGCCTGTGTCACTTTTGGAGATGATTTTCTGCAAGTTGGTACTTCTAATGATCCATAGGAGAGAGTAATGTTATGGAAAAGACTTCTAGTAGGGATGCACATCTCATTTTCAGAGATGAAACCATAGTTGGCCTTAAAAAGCCAACTATGTCACTGTTTGTGTGCACATGTGTTGCAGTAGAAATTAGGCTTTCTGTGGCCTGGTGGCTCTTAGTTTATCACCTCTGGAAGCTGAAACACATGCAAGATTTTGCCTCTTGTGTAGTGTAGTTCAGTTTTTAGTTCCAGTAATAAAATAACTTTTGCAATTATTTTAATATAATTTGTTTGAATATAAGCAAGATTAGGGTGGATTGTTTGTTTATTTAACTAGTTACTTAATTTTTCTTAGGAATAACAGGATTAGAACAAGTAATTCACAACATGCAGTTTATCCAAAAGAACAGGTCCTCTCTTCCATCCCCTCAAGGCATCTAAGCACCCATTAGTCTCTTAGCATTAAAGAGCCCTGTGGGGTAGTGGTAGCAAGACTGCTTTTTCATAGGCTGTTAACAACTGAAAAGAGCTGAAGCAAATTTATTACTTATATTTATTACATATAAATACAGTAAATTGTTTTGTAATATTATTTTGCATGTTATTTTTACATTTTTAAACTTTCTTTTCTACATTTTTCATCATTATATATTACAGTGTATTTATTACATACAAATACAGTAAATTGCTTTGTAGTATTCTTTTCTTGCTTCTAACAGTTGCCTTCATACCAAGAACATGCTCAGTCTTTATTTTGGCATTTCATCATTTAACTTTTTTTGAGGTTTGGGCTAATTGCTTAAATCCTCTTGATCTTTTCAAACTATTACTGGTGAAGTGATGAGTAAAATATACCATCTCGTATATCCATCTGAATTGAAAGTACCCTGACTACCTTTACAGAGCAGGCCATTGAGATACTGGAATATGGCAAAATTTTATGCACTAGTTACTGATGCATAAGGGGTTGTTTTCACCCAGCTGTGCAGTTGCCAAGGAGAGGTTGTGTGACAGCAGGAGGATGTAGCCTAATTGAGGCAAATTGATTATTTATTTTGTGACACTGAGCACATATACTGGGTTACGGGGGATTAATTCTGTCCTGGGTTTCACAGACATTATGGCCCCACTGTCACACGTGTTCAGGATGAGTTGTGTCCGTATTTACCTCTGGTGTGGCCTGTTGCTGGGACACCATATGTCCCTACAGAATTCACACACACATTTTAAGTAATGTTGTATTGGTGGCAGCTTCTCCTGTCAAGTGCATTTTTTTCCCCCCCTGAGTGAAGAGCACCATGTTGTAATTCTACCTTTGTAAGTCAGACTACACTTGGTAGGAAGCCTTTGAACGTTTCTGTCTCAGCCTTGATTCCTGTTTGCCAATATCCCCATCATTAAACTGGGATGTGGCACAGCTTGGAGCACATGCCTGTGGGCTCTGGCCAAAAACCGTAGGTTCCCTCAAGCAGTTTTGGGTCAACACCTCCATGGCTGGGGTCTTGCATAAAAGACCATGACAGTCAATAAGGAGGACAAAATACAACTTTTAAAAAATATGCTCAGCTAAGAGGCAATTAATTTCAAAAACTGTTTTAATTAGTTTGTAGAGGTGAGCTACTTCACATGGCATATGTTTGCTGGGAAATGGTCCAGCTCAGTATTAAGAGGCTACAAGAAAATTGGCACTAAACATATGTGGATACAAGGGGCTTGAAGGAATGAAACCTTAATAAAGGCCAGTACTGTCTGATTTACCTCAAGGAGGCTCAGTTCAGGTGCCTCTTAGTTTCCAGGAGTACTGACAGTTCTGTTGCCTTAAGCAAGTATTGGTGATCAAATTTTGAATTTTATCTAAACTAGGTTATGCTTTAAGGCCATCTGATAGTCTAGAGTTGCGCCATTTAGGTCACTGTGCCTGTTTTGAGCTGAGCCAGGTCTGGTAACAGTATACCTCTTTAGGAGGAGATAGAGCACTGGCCAGGTGAGCAGAGAGAAGTGCAAGTGATAGGTGCAGTTGTATTGGTGGGGTACAGCTGTGTTCTTCTGTATCCAGTGACGTTATCACTGCTTAGGGAATCACGCTTTCTTTGGGAGCTCAAACCCAGTCCTGTTCCCGTAGTCTTACAGCACCTTCCCCAAAACACACTTAGAGCTGAGGAACCATCTCCCAAAGGAGGCAATGGGTATGTGTGCAGGGTGTGTGTCACCTGTCGTTCTCCATCCTCATCCAGCAGGAACGAGAAAACATACCATGGCCAGTCCCATGAGGCAGTAGGTGTGCCTTCTCTTTGGTGGTGTTCAGTGAAAGGCCCTAGTGTGTGCCCAGAAGGGAAGGTGGAATAAGGAGTGGCCCTTGATTTGTAATAGGTAACTGAGCAAGGTTTTCATTCCTTCCACACCTCTAGTTTGGCTGTTTAACTCCTTTAATCTCCAGTCAATGTTTTCTGATCAAAATGGAGCTGGAGAGTGTCCTTCACTCTTCAAGAGAAGTGGAAGGAGGAGGTGGACAAAGCTCCCTGCCACTCCATTGCTCATTTCCTGTTTTTGTGTATTTCCCCAATTCCTACAAAACCCAGAGAAATCTGTTTCTTAATGCCTTAGAATAAGAAGCAGCAAAGCACTGAGATTTCTTAGTTTGCATCCAAAATACCATGTCTTCTAATCACCTCAGAGCAGCAGACATGAAAGCTCCTTCCAGAGAGATGTCACCAAGGTCACACGTTTTCCTTTGAATAATAAGCTGTGCTTTTAAAGGAGCTTAAGACAAACTTCAGGCCTATGGCCCATATGATCTGTTTACTGCATAAAAAGACTGCAGCCCTTAGCTAAGCAGGAGCAAAGATTCTGTCACTAGAGCTGGGATTGAAACTCCAAAAACCTTGCATGTGCTTTCCTGATGTACCATAGAACCCGTGCATGTTTTAAATGGGCACAATAGCACAGTACAACACAGTTCTTAACTGTTTTTGAAAATTATTCCACATAAAATCCTCAAAAATCAGAGGCAGGGAGCAGCCAATAGTGGAAACAGCTGGGGAATGGGAATCAGATTATGGAAGAACAAACATAGATAAGTCTCCTCTTGTGTAACTTGCATCTGAATATATACTGCTCTGGTGCTGAAGGACAAGTTGTTTGATTATTGCAGCGAGACTCTTCATCATAAATACAGGTACATAGGAGCAGCTGGGGTTTCCTTTTCTCTCTTTTGTTTATCTGTATTTGGATATAAACTGTTCAAGGATCAATGCCTTTTCTCACCATGGGCACTGCCTACTTTTAAGGGGTGTCACTGTCAACCACAGCCTACGTGTGTTAAGGATGTACTTGGCATTTGGGTATAAACTAGAAATCAGTAGAATCAGATCTTACAATATTGTTGTTGTGTGCTCTGCTGATTAGAACCATAGAATCACAGATTATTTGGCCTGGAAAGGACATTAAAGACTATGATGTTCCAACCCTCTCTGCCATGGGCAGGGACACCTTCTGCTAGATCAAGTTGCTCCAAGTCCTGTTCAACCTGGTCCAGGGATGAGGCATCAACAACTTCCCTGGACAACTTGTTCCAGTGCCTCGCCATCCTCCCAATAAAGAGTTTTTTCCTAATAGCCAATCTAAACCTGTTCTCTGTTACTGTGAAGCCATTCCCCTTTTCTATCACTCAATGCCCTTATAGATAGTCCTCCTTATTGGCTCCTTATTGGTTTGCTGCTCCTCTTGGCTGAGAAGGTTTTGATGCATCACACACCTTGCTCATGTTTCTCTAGCACAGAAGTTTGCCCTCAGCAGAGCTCATTGCCTGACAGGTGCTCACCCATGATCAATCCCTGAACTTTGGACTGAGAGCTGCAAGTGTTGTCACATTATCCTGCATGTGATGTAAAGGGCAGGACAGTTCTGGAGCTGAAAGTAAAACCTTTTGCCATCATGTTAAGCAGGGTGATCATCCTCTTCTTTTAAGGAGATCTATTATGTCTTTACATTTATGGAAATAATTTTTGAGCTATAGGGTAGGATTATAAAATGTTAATAGCCTCAAAATAGAAAGCATGGATTTTGTTAGCAAATGCATCAGTGCTTAAATTGAGATTTTTCTTGTTGTGTTTTTCATTGCTGTCCACAAATGTTTTTAAACAGCTTTTTACTTTAAACAGCAATGTAATCTGTTGTCTCCAGATCTTGGAAACCATTTTCAAATGTGTGAATTGAAAGCGTGGATTTGGAATGTAAAAAAAAAAAAAAAAAATCTCCCAGGAGGGCAGAATTGCTGGTCTCTGTATAACTGAGTTTTCTTTTAAGTCTTCCCACTATGTGTGACTCATCATTGGGCTAAAGTATCCCAAATCCTTTGTTACTGAAGCTTGCAGCTCTTGTGCTCAAATGGGTCAGTAATCTTTGATTTCAGGCACTTTGCTCAATCTTTATTAAGGTATTTCTTTGCAGAGCATAGTGTTTTAGAAAGCTCTTATGTGCTTTTGAGTAATGGCCTTCTGCTTTCAAAGACCCACAGGTTTTACATGCTAGCTGTAAAAAAGAGGCAAGTTTGCTATGTGACTTAGGGAATAGAATGCTTATTTTGAAAATTGTTCCAACAGATGTTAATGGCTTTGCTGTGATGCATAAAGTCCATCATCTTAAGGTCAAAACACTATTTTTGACTCATTCTGTCTTCATGAAAGTGTTGCAATCAGTGTTGGCTTTTGTTGGAGAAAGCATGGCACTGTGAGGTGCTGATGTAGCCTGTGCTGGTGATCTCCAGCAAGTGAAGTACAGCAAATAATTTCACCATGCAAACAATTTTCCCAGGATTGGTCCACTTAGGGTAAAGCATTGTTATTTTAATGCATCTGCATGCATGTGGTGCTGAGAGAGAATAGTTATTTTCTTTATGGGGATTTAATTTCAAAAAGTTAGGAATCTGTATTTGTCCAGCTTTTCTTGTTGGCTTCCATTTGCTAAGTGTTTTCAGTTGCACCATACAGTTCTTTTGGGGGAGTAAATAAGGCATCTTAATACTTTCCATTGTGTTACCCCATGTTTTCTCATCTCCTTAGCATTGCCTGCTTGCTGAATCAAAAACAAATTAAAGTGTCATAGTAGAACACACTTTAGAACTGCTAATTAATGAAGGGAATTATCAGAAAGGCTGATAGAAAATTAAGAGGAGGAGCATTTTGTCAGCATTTTGGTTGGCAATATAATCTGTGTCTCCTGCAGTGCTGGCTATCAGTGTTCCTGGTGAGTTTGTCTGATTTTGAGCCCTCAAGCTGCTCAGGAAGCTCCACACACCTTCTGGCTTATAACAAAAGTAGTTATGAGTTTGTGTTATTTTTTAAGTATGTGGAGGGGGAAAAAAGCACAACAGTTCCTCCTGAACTCACAATATAGTGGTTTTCCACTTCTGGCACCTCTAGTTATTTTAAACTTTGTGAAAGATGTGGAGTATTTTATTAAAGTAAACAAAGCTATGTGAAATGAGTGCTCTATAAGAAAAACACTCCTATTTTTCAAAAACCCTAAACTTCAATAAGGACACAGAAATGTATATTCTTTATGGGCACTCAGCTTGACCTCACCTAGCCCAATTTTTTAGTAACATTCATCCTGCTGAATTGGGTTTTTATGCGGTATAGCTTAAGATATTAAATATAGACCATTTGGTTTCCTAGGAACTACATAATTTTCAAATAAGCAAGTGTTTTGAATATATACATTTTTGGGGAGAGTCCTTACAGAAAACTCATCTCCCAGGTGAAAGCTGCTCAGTTTATTCTGTCTTGTCTCTGGAGAAAGTAATAAAGGTTTTGAGAATTCTTTACAAATGCATTTCTCACATCAGGCAGAATGGATTAATGACAAGATGCACTTGAAGTGGCCACAAGCCCCAAACCCAGCTGAGAAGTGTGGTGGCTGCTCCAAGCCATGATGCTGGCCCTATGTTCCCAGACTCCTTGTGAATTCCATAAGAGAGTGACATACTTGCTGAGTATAATGGTGTAAACTTTGTGACTGGAAATTGTTCACAGATCTGTTTTGGAGAGAAGATTGGAGCCTGGCCTTTACAGCCTCTCAGGGAGCACCCACAATCTGTTTTGGACCCTCTATCGCAGCTTGAAATTCTCTTTTATGGCATTCCTCTGCCCAATCCAAACATTCTATTTACAGATTTATTACCTGCCTTTAGTAAGATATCTGTGCCTGAGTACTTATCAGCAGAGCCCACCTTTACTTCAAATAGACAAGGGCTTCCATGAAACTGGGACAGCAGGAAAAGAGGCTTTGCCACTATTTTCCTCATTTCTTTGTTAGATACAAAAGTCAGAGCTTGGGGATTTTTTAGGGAATCCAGGGACTGAGGCTCTTAAGGATAGACAGCTGTCATACTGGAGTCTGTTTGGACCATGTTCCTGCTGTCACACCTCTGTGGCTGACATGACTGTGTCACTTCTGGGACCCGTGTCCCATAAGCATCAATCACCTTTAAATGAAATGAAATTTGGTATTTCTTACCAAATGCCTGATGACAGGCAAGTGTCACTTGAGTTTGCTGCTCTTAAGAGCTGAGCAAGGACAAGAGAGAAGACATGAGGAATGAAGGGAGAATCCTGAAGGAGGCAAGGCTGCATGTGGATGTCCATGGAGCCAGCCATGCTGAGTTGTGGGGGTGATAATGTGACTGCTGGCGAGTCCTGTTTCACAGTGGAAACATCTCTTCCTGGCTGACTCTGGTATCACATTGTCTCTGCCACGGAGCCCTGCTTATTTGCATAAGTCAGCAGCAGGTTACTGCTTTTTCCACAAAGCAGGATGCATGCTAAGAGGAATTTTAGGGCAGCTGTAGTTGCTTCAGCAGTCCCTGGCCTGGGAGGGACACTCTGCTTCTGTGAGCATTGGTTTTGGTTGAGCAGAAAATCAAGTGATGCTGTTTCAGATGGAGCTTGGATGTGCTGTGAGTGGTGGTGGGCATTCCTAGGGACTCTCAAGGAGCAGACCTTCAGGCAGGCCTGGAGGAAATGATGGTAGGAGATGTCTGGAAAATCTCCAACAAAGCAAGCAAAAAGCTTTCTGTTTTCAACCACTGAAAGACTCTGCTTTGCTTAATTCCCCTTCTCCCCGTGACAGGTAACTTGTGCATTCCAGATTGCTAATGGAGATAAGTGGTTTAGAGGTGACTTCAGAAATAACAGGTTTAAAGCCTCTGGGAGATTTTGCTCAGCAGTTGTGTATAGGAAGTGCATGTATTACAGGAATATGTGTTAAATGGGCTTCTCCTGAGCAAAGCTCATATCATCCTGTGATTCTTTCTAAAACAGTGCCAGTAAAACCTCCAGAATGTGCCATGGGATGGGGTCAGTACTGTATTACAGCCAACCATATTGCTTGGCTGTAATGCTCTAAACTAGGGAGAAGGAAAAAGCAGAAACCCAAAGTATGGTACAAAAATTTCTTGTAAAATGTGGGGAATACTGGCTAACCTGTACTGTGTTCCCTGTCATGTTTGCTCACAGGTGGAGCTCTTCAGGCAATGTTTTTATGCCACTTGTCTTTATCTTGGAGGTCTCTGGTGGCACATAAGCCATGACATTGGAGCTGTGTCTTTGAGGATGTGTTCTAGCAAATGTCTTCTGTGTGCCTTCCTCACTGAATATGGGGCTTTGGGCCTTCTAATCTCAAGGACATCCATATCAGTGCAAAAATCTGCAGCTTAAGCTCAGTTTCCAGGGCACTGCACAGCTTGCTCTTGGCTCCTCAAAGTTAACTTCAGTGCACTTGGAATTAGAGATATCATGGAGCCAGCTGATTGCAGAACCCATGTACTAGCCATAGGCTAACGTGGCTTCCCCCTGCAGTCCCAGAGCAGCCTTGCATCCTGAACCTTTGCTGCTCTCTTGCCATCATTTTCACTGGCACACTGGGAAAAGGCTGCACTTGGTTACTGCAGGATTATAGGGCTACACACCGTTGTTACACCATGGCTGTGCTGGAAATGTGTGTTCAACCTTATCATTAGGTGCAGGAGCTGGGAGACCTTGGTTTTGGTCCTGTCTCAGGCAGGAACCTGCTTTGTTACCCACAGAAAGTCTCTCAGTCTACAATCCTGTCAAAGGGGATTTTCACTTTTTCAGGAGAATCATCTGAAGTTTTATTGACACCCGTAAATTGTGTAATATCACATGGATGATAAGAAAAATAAACTCATCCCCAGCCAAAAAAGTGATATATATTTTATTGTGTATTATTTTGTATTTCCATCACATCTCTGATATACCAAGTTGACTCTTGGGTTATAAGGATGTATTGAGGAAATTTTCTATCTGCCTGGACAGGAAAATCTTCAGAATAAACAGAACTGGTATGTCAAAAAAGAATACTCAAACAAGAGAGAGAAGGGACCCAAACTAGTGCAGCAGTTCTTGCTTTCTAACCCTGTCTCATATCCTCATGTCCTTAATTTCTTACTGGCATAAGACTTGCCCTGTCAGTAAGGCAAAAGGCTCCTGTGCTGTTCTTTGGAAGGTGGTTGTTTGATCTCCCTTGTCTGTTCACCTCCACCCTGTGCATGGGCGGTAGCTGTGTTACAGTCCTGGGTGCTGTAGGGGAAGGAAACACACCTTTAATTTTGGACACAAGAGCCTGGAAGCCAAAACAACAGCGAGTTTAGCATGGAGCAGCATTTTCTGCTTCCCTTCTGTGGTGAGTGTCCTTGGGCTCTGGGAGGAGGGGCTCAAAGCAGCAGCTGAGAAAATGCCGTCACTGGGGGCTGCTGAGCTGAAATGTGTCCCTGGAGTGGGGCAGCACAGACCTGAAGCCAGTCTGTCGTGTGTGCTCCTGCCAGGCTTGTGCAGCATCCTGAAATCCATGCTTAGCAAAGCTGAAGTGACTCTGGCCAGCTGTCAGTCTCATTGTGATGCTTTGTCCTGACACTTCATCCCAGCTCCTCAGGTCCTTTTCTTGTGTCCTCTCCTCCCTGCCTTTTTCCTCCCTCTGAATTACTGTGATGACTGAGGGAAAGACTCTTACACTTGCTGGTTTGCACCAGCCTGGCTGTCAAGGTGTTTGTAAGGAGATGAAAGGCAGTGGCTGATTTTCTCTGTTGATTGTGTCTGTCACTCATGAGTGAATGCCCTTTGCAATCTTGGCACGTCCTGGCTTTATTTGTTGCATGAACTCTGCCTGGGAACAGCCTGATTTCCACACACACTCTTGGATTTGCATCCATGAGCTAACTCAGGGCTAGGGGGTTTTTAGAAAGTGCTGTTAGTCCAAAGACAGATTAAAAGCAGAGTTTAATAAGATGCATACAGTACAATACCTCTATTTTGAAATTGGTTATTCTTTTGTATTTGCTGTTCACTGAAAAAAAAAAAAAAGAATGAAATTGTAATAACTTCTTGAAACTTCTTAGTAGTGTTTTTCATTATCTTGGCTCTGAGAGGTAAGGGGAATGTAAAGTCCCAAATTTAAAAGTCTCCAGCTTCCAATGGGAACTCCTTTTTGTGGTGCTGGACCCAAGTATGAAAACATATCTGCTATGTGTGTGATATTGAGGTGAGGATGGCATGTCCCTGATAGGTGGAGTATTTCTCACTCCTGGATCTTAAATAAATATTTTCTCTTGGATACCAACTTAAGAGTTGTTGGTCTCTGTTTTACTAAATGGCTATTAGAGAGTCCCTGTCCAGAATCTCTAGTGAGCTTTTCCTCTCCAGCATGTGAAGATATAGCTTGTGCTCATACAGCCATTTCATGGGTGTCTGAAATTGCTGGGGCCTCCTAAAGCAAATGCAAAGACTGCAGTAAATTGCTGTCCAGCATCTTCATTAGCAAACAGCCTTTTTTCTGGAGGTAAGATCCTTCAGTGGAGGGAGATGGCTGATCTGTGGCCACAGTGGGTGACAAGAGGAACTCAGGGACTCTCTCTGCTTTGCTGACAAACTGATAAAAAAACAGGCCAGCAATCCATCTTGCAAGTCTCTTAAGCTATCATAAGGATTTATAGGAACTCATTATACAATAAATTATAGATATAAAATAGCAGGTGGTACATCTTTCAAGCAGTATGTATTAAAATTCAAATTGACAAGACCAGGAAAACAGCCCCCAGACCTATCTTCAATAACTACAGGGGGAGTAAGCTGTGGTTAAGAGAAGTGGAGTGTTAATGACAGCTCTGTGCCAGTAAACACAACAAAATGCCTCAGTGGTAATTGTCATCAGAACGATTTCCTTCCCTGCTAGTTACAAAATCAGATAAACTATTAGAAACACCATTTGTAAAACCCAGGCACCATATATTTCCATCAAATGTAGCAGTTGTTTCTGTCTCTGAGATTCCTGTAAAAAAACCCTTGGGGTTGTAGCTGGGCTGCTGAACACAAGCTGTGAAAATATTGGCATGCTCATTTTATCCTTTGCTATCCTTGTTCTTCTCTGTTTCCATTCTTTAATCCTTACTTAGTGGCAGCCACTGATGCAGCCCAGTTACTTCTGCGTCAAGAGGATCAGGAAACTGTTTCCTCTCAGGCCAAATGTGCTGACACTGCTAACCTTGATTTCTATAAATGATTGAACAGTGTCTCCTGTCTGCTGTGTATTTCAGGCCCCACTTAGCTGAGATTCTTGGATGCTGAGACAGCTTTTCGTCTTCCCTGTCTCCTCCTCAGAGTCATAACCAAGCCAGGCTTTGTCTCCTCTACATGTTTTTCCCCATGAATAGATCTTTCTCAATTTGCAAGGTTTAAAATTTTTCTTTTAACTATTGAAAGATTTGGTGTGGATGTTTTAGTGAAAATGAGTCACCAGGCAAGCAATGGAAATTAAGTGTTGGGAGTAATCCATTTCAACACAGA
Organism: Ammospiza caudacuta; assembly: GCF_027887145.1. Lineage (NCBI taxonomy): Eukaryota > Metazoa > Chordata > Aves > Passeriformes > Passerellidae > Ammospiza > Ammospiza caudacuta. Next base: position 11,090,318 of record NC_080600.1, on the reverse strand, counting down.
TGCAGTGCAGTAGTTTTCGGAATAAATAAATTTGTGATGGTACTGTCAGCATTGCTTGTTCTTGCATCATTTAAAGCTTTTCTAAATCAGCTTGGTCAAAAGGGAACAAGCTAATCTGGCTTTCAGAAGCAGCATGTTCCAGGAGTGAGGGAAGGACTGAGTTATGTGCTGCCCAAAGCCAACTCAAACTGGTGGTGAAAATCTCAGTACAGTTTTTTCCATAATCAGCGTGGCTCTGGAATCTTGATTCTCAAGCTGAGACATCTACTGCAGTCCTTCCTGAATTTCAGGCCACACCTACAACGACAGTAAGCTGCTGGCTTCTGCTGGTGGTCAGTGATTTACAGCAGCACAACCTGGCCTCTGCTTTGCCTCCTTTAGCTGGAGTGATTTAAAGATATTTGCTCTCTGCATCAACCTTAGATGAGGTTCAGATGTATTTGACCTTCATTTTGTAGCACTTTGGAAACTGAATAATAATAAATGTGTAGTGAATTCTATCCTGCAGATAACCAGATTGGTTTTTTGCATCCCTTTGAAAGATATCTGTTATTTTAAGCCTCTGCTGCCAAGGGGAAAGCATAGGGACATGGAAAGTAGGAAGGAGGAGGAGAGTGTGGAGTGTAAAAGGAAGAAGCTGTGGGGAAAGGTTTGGTGGTAATAGATTGCATCCATTTGCAGCATTGTTGGGCAAAGCACTAAATGCTGAAAAGTAATTTGTGGCAATTTAGGCTTTTATCATAGTGTGTATGTTGCTCTTGAGGTATATATAGCAAAAGGCAAGCTCCCAGACTGCAGTTAATAACCTTAAATGTGCATTTCTGCAGGCAGATTGCTGAAGCTTATAGATATCTGTCTAGATATCTCTGCAAGGCAGAGTCAGGGCCTTGGGTGGATGGGCTGACGCTTCAGGATAACAGCACAGCTCCTTTCTCAGGAGAACAAGTGGAACAGCTTAGGAAAAGAATGTACTTAGTCCTTACAATTTTCATTACAAGTGACTCTGCAAAACAACTGTGTTGTTGGGTAGGTCATACAGAAGTATTTGAACATACACAAATCCTGAAATGAGAAAGGAAAGCAGCTCCTGAGAAAGACAGATGCATTTTTTAAAATTAGTACAATGTATGAATTTATCAATCCTATTGGTTTTAAGAGTTCCATAAGAGGAGAAGTAGGAGTAAGTACACATTAATGAAGAATAGTTACAAATACCTTGTGCATAAAATAGAACCTCAGTCCTCTGTTGTGCATGTGTATGCACACTGGGTTTTTTCTATCAGTTTTTGTAGGTAGAAGTCAAAGTGTTTACCAAAAGAAGAAAAGGCAATCCCTGCTGGATATAGCAGAGGAAGTAGCATGCTTCATCCACAGACAAATGGCAGAGCCAGAATGAGCAGGTTTCCTTGACTCTTTGGTCACATTGCATCCAGCCTAGAGCTGTCAGCCCTTGGTTAGTCTGCATCAACAATCAACAGAGAAATCTGTCTGATGTACTTCAGTGGCAGAAAATGTGCTGAATGCATTTACCAGGCTGTATTTGTGGATAAGACTTCAAGTTTTCTTCATTGTCATGAGCTTGCATGTCCTGACATAGGTTTCCATATCTAAGATAGAAGATATTAGTCACAGCTTCTCGTTAGGAGTGAAAAAACCAGCTCATCTGTATTGTGCCCTGTCCCTTGTGGAAAGTGTCACTTGGAGCAGCCAGAGTGCCATCCCCTGGCATCCTGCCTCTAGGGCACCAATAAACCAGCATGTCTCTCCATCTGAGCACAGAGCTTTTCTAAAGACACTGCCAGTTTCAAGTAATTCCTTATTGGGACAGGTTCTTCTGGATTTTTGTCTCAAGCAACAGGGTTTGGGAGAAATACAAACAAAAAGAAACCCTTCTTGATACATTCTGCACTGTGATTATTAGAAGGTGCTTACAGGAGGTAGAAAACGCCATTAATGTATCTGGTGCCACATTCTGACCAGGCACTTAAATGTTAACTTCTTACTTTTTGTTTAAATGCCCTGAACGTGGAGTTGTGGGCATCTCTGTGTGGGTGGGTGCCTCTGCTGTTCTCCAGCAGAAGAACTTTTGAATCATCTCATTTTCTTCCCTTCCCTCTTCCCCAGCAAGAGGTGGAAATGGTGATAACAGCCTGAATCCAGCAAATTCGTGGGCCAGCAAAAATGCTGCCCATTTCTGGCATCTGTATTTTGATTGTCTGGTATTTTTGGTATTCTGCTGGTGACTGAAATCACATTTAATGCAGTGGACCTTCAGCAGACTACTGTGACACATATTTAATGGTGGTAGAATAGATAATGAAAGGGCAAAGCCAAGTTTGTTTTTGGTAAAAAATGCCATCTGACCATCTGGCATATGAGTAGCAGGTGTCTCCATCCTTCTTGGTACATCCCTGTTGAGTGCCTCTGTCTCCTTGTCCTCCCCAGAGGGGTGCTCCACCACTTCTGGTTCTGGCTCTGTGGCTTTATGTGGCAGTGTTGGCACATCAGAGGGCTGGGATTGGGATGCCACGTGCTGAACCCTTGCCTGTCAAGAGCATTGATCTTTCTGCTGAGCCAGGGAAAATTTAATTAGCTTATTTTAACATTCATGTTTGTCGTGTGGTTGGTGGAGTTGATGCTGGCTGGAGCCTCAGTTCCACACAGCTCATTTACTGTAACTAATTATTGCTCATAAATGAATGGTGCACTCAGCTGGCAGCCTCTGCAGTAAGGTGGAATTTATTCCATTGCAAATTTTTCATTTATTTGCTGTCAGAACCATATGAAACCTTCCTCCTTCAGGACAGCAAAATCTTTCTGTTCTTGTTGGATGTTAACTGAGCAAACTGGTGGAAAGCTGTAGTTGGCACAATCCCATGCCAGTGATGTGGTGCAGACAAGGTGACTAATTCAATGACAAAGGATGACAGTCCAGGAAATAAAAGGAACCTGAACTGCTCTCTAGCTTAAGGTTAGTTGCCTTTCTGAGTATGCATTATGATTCTCTCTGATTTCACACTTACATCTTACTTTTTGTCATTACCTTCTATCCTTCTTTTTAATTTGGTTTAGTTCTATGTTTCTTACTACTCTAGCTCCTGGCACTGCCTGCCCTATTCTTGCTGAAGCTTTAAAACAGTGAACTCTCAAACAAAAGCATTAACTTGAGTCAGATACCCTGTACAGGGAATTAATTTCTGAAAAACTAAAGTAAAAAAATGTACAAGTGTCTTGGCCATGAGAAGCTGCAGCCTTAAATACAGGTGATAGTACTAGCTGGCTTCATAATCCTTGGGGATACTCTAGGACATGGGGTGAGGAGACCCCTTTCACCCTGATGGGAGACACTTGGGTTTCTGTCTGGAATGTTTTCCTCAGTGTCATCTGGTCAGACTTAGAGAAAGGAGAGAGGATGGATGGTGGAGCATGCAGAGACTATTTCAGCAGGCTATCTACATTTACTGCCCATGCATTTCTCTCTCATTAAAGAGGGCACTAACATATGTGGGAACCTTTCTTACTTATCCCAGCTATACTTAAGACCCTCTGCTACAATTCTGGCATAAGATACAGTTTAAAGAAGAAACTGTAGTAATTCCCTGCCTTGGTATCTTCAGCTGTTTTGAAGTGTCATAGTGGAAAGTCAGTGAGGGACTCTTACTCTTCTTCCATTACTTTCTGTGCATCTCAGCAACCATTTTCCTCCACTTTCCTCATTCCTGCTTGGGACTGCCCTGCAGGAGAGTCTGCATAGAGCAGCTCTGACAGTTCTCCCAGTCTGGAGGGAGTCTGGCTGGAATTGTGCTGTGCTCCATTTCCCTTCCCTGATAGACAGGTTTTTGGAGTCAGTGCCAGATTTTTTTAGTGCTGGCCTAGGGAGTAAGCAGCTCCTTGGTGGTCCCAAAGCAGGCTGGACATAACAGGGAATCTGAATTCATGAGTCTTGGGAAATAAAACTGAGAGGGAAAGGCATGGACAGAAATGTACACATGAGATGTAAGGACATTTTATAGTCCCTTTCAATGTTGAGTTTATGCTACATTTGCTGCATAGAGACTAGTGAGCATGTTTTTCTATTTCTTTGTAGGAACAGAGGGTTTCCCTTATTTTACAGTCAGACTCAGCATCTCATCATCTGCTTACCCAGGTATGACCTTTTAACTTGTTGGCATAGTTTAACAAGCAGGCTGCTTCAACAAAATAAGAAGGCTTGAGAAAGCTTCTCTAGTTCCTGGAATGCTTAATTTAATTTTTTTGGGGCTACTTCCTGTTTTTGCATTAGTCCTACTTTTAGAAAATAGGAGTATTTTAAGTAGATTTTTTCAGAAAGCCTCCTGCATCTGATGGGAGCCACAGTATCCATTGTCAAAGCAGCTGTCTCACTTTTGGCTTAGCAAGAACCTGCTTACAGCCCTGGGTGGAAAGGGCCTAAGATGGTGATGATACAAAGGCAGAGCACCTGAGAGAGGTGACACTGCTCCTGCACTCTGCTCTGATTTGTCTCATCCTGCTGCTGCACTGAGTTGTACCACAGAAAAGATGAGAATGATTTGTCAGAGTAATCACAAGCACAATGATTCCAGATCTCCAAAATCAAAAATTATTGGGTTGGATCAAAGAAATGCATGAGCAGGAAAGTTTTATTCAGGGGGTAAAAGTACCTACTTTGCCTCGTCACTAATAAAAAGGAAGGTGTTGGGTTATAGCAGTTCAGGACACATTTCTGTGAGATCATGCTTGAACAGTGAGCAAAATCAATCTCCTGTATTCTCCTTGAGTAGTCACTGCCATGCTTCTGAGGCTGCCAGGATACTTAAAAATGAAAAAATTGAAGGATCAAGCACAGGTTTAAAGGAAGGCAAGCTGATACTACAGGATGAAAAAAGGTAATAGTGTATGGTGTAGGATTTGTGTGGACATGCACATGTGCACTTGTCTTTGTATGTATTGGGTACAAGGCTGCTTTTGGACTTGAGCTATTATAAGCCTGTAAATCTATCAATTTCCCAACCAGCCCCTAGTTTACTTCTGCATGCAGTCTCTCCTGGATTTATGAACTTGAAGGAAATTGAAATAGAGAATCAAATTGGGCTCTCAGCATTTGTAGGCTGTAAAAAGCAGGCACATAAGTTGATTTTCCATATGTGAACTTTTCTCTCTCACAAGCCATGGCACCACAGGCCTGACACCGGCTGTGGGGACACAAAAAATGTGTTTGTGCCAGTCTCTCTTTGAAACATGTGATGTGCCTGAGGGTTAAGGTGCTTCTTGCAGAATTTCAGTGCTGCTTCTCCTCCTGGACAGCAGAGCACAGGCACCCCAGCAGTTCTGGAAGGAGCCATTTGCCTTCTGGGCCTCAAACTGTGGGAGGGCAGGAGCCACCCCAGCCCTGGCATTGGCTCCCATCAGGCTCCCTTTGCTCCTGGGGGCTGCCAGCACATCCAGCACCCTGCAGGCTCCTGCCAGCCTCTGCCAGACACGAGGGGCACCATAAGCAGTGATCCTGCACGCTTCAGGAATTTTCCCATGGCCTCAGAATACCCCTGCAGCAGTGCAAGTACTAAATGAAGGATTAAATTAGCCTGTAAGACTTAAAGTACCAGGCAGTTTTTTATTGCAGTTGCCATTTCACTGTTGATAATGTTCCAGTAGTGATAAAGTAAGTTCTCAGTTGTCTGCTGTGCACAGCTTAAACTGTCTCTGCAGATCCCTCCCTTAACTGACAGACCTAAATGATTGCTCTTGGAATAAAGAGTTTATCCATGGAGTGCTCCATAGCCTCTTGATGCTGCTCAGAAACCACAAACAGTTTAAGAAGTTGGCAAGTCTGAAATGAAAAGAGAGAGAAACAGCCGTAGATCAGAAATAGCATTTTCTTCACAGGGTTAGAAAATAAAATACAGGTGTAAGATCTTGTGAGAATTGCTGTCTCTCCTGCTTCCTTTGTGTCTCTGTGACTAAAAGTAACAGTGAGAATTTGCAGTGGAAATAATGGATCACAGGTGTGGGACAGGGAAAGCTGTGACAAAGGAGGTGGGGGTCAGCAAAAGGAGATGTGTTTGCCCCCTCCCTGTGTGAGAGCATCCCCAAGGCTGGGCTGCTGGATGGGGAGGAGGAATAACAGAATCAGGAATGTGGCACAGAGGGCATCAGGAACGGGTGATAAAGCTCTCTGGGCTGGGATGTCAGTACAGCCTGTGTGCAGCATTTGGAGCTGAGGACTCAGCTTTGGGAGAGTTGCAGCATTCTCTGGTACTGTGGTTTTGCTTCTGGGGCTGCTGCAGTGACTCCTCATGCTGGTCCCTGTGCTCTGTGATTCCTGGGCCCTGTGGTTCCCTGTGCATTGTGAACAAACTCAGCATCTCCCTCTGACACGAGCTTTTCTGTGTGTGAGCTGTCTCTCTGAAGGGACCCCAAAACATGAAGGTGCCAAGACCATTTACTCATCTGGAGTAAGCAGGAGCTTTTAACAGCCTTGTAAGGCTCTGCCACATTGAAATTACAGGTAATTTAGAATAACCTTTTGAGTGTAAGCATTGTTTGAATTTCTTTTTCTGCTGTGAACCTCCTAATGCTCAGAAGGGGAGGCACAGAGATGGGGATGGAGCTTGGCAGCAGCCATCTGGAACAGAGCCTTGAGGGCAGCAGGAGGTCAAGCTGAGCATGCAGTGCACTCAGGGAGAGCATTTGTGTACTGATACTTTGTTCAATTAGGCTGGAACCTCTTTAGATAGAGGCTCATCTTAGATGGATGTTGTAAAGAGCATGCGTACACTATAGCTTGGGTTTTAGGCTTAGAAATTTCTCTCATCAATGATTGAAAATTAACATTATACAGAAAGATGTCAGTGAGGAATGACTGAACAGTTTTTAGAAAAGAGATATGAATTGATACTCACTAGAAGGGTTTCTTGTAGTCTTGTAGTAGCTGCAGAAGAAATGTTGGTTTGGTTTCTGAGGAGAAAAAAATTCTAATGCTTCTTTTTTTTATTTTGCTAACTTTGGGGTTTTTTATATGTGTGTTTGTTTGTTTGTTTGTTTTTTTCAGTGATTGTTGTAGCACTAGGGAAAGTTGGCAGGTTGGCAGAGAGCAAGGCAGAGCTTAGTGGCGTTATTGGTGTTGTTTTCTCTTTTCTTTTCCCATGCAGTTGGCTTGAGTGTCTCCTGCCTGGCACTGGGAGGGCTGCAATGAGGCATCCCCACTGGGTGGTTCTGATATGGGGCTGAAGGAGGCTTTTGGCACACTTATGTCACAGCCAGTGTGGCATCCATTCCTCCTTCATCAGCCTTTCTCTTAAAAATAGTCTCCTACCAACCAGCAGGCTGTTCTGCAATCTCACTTGGAAGAAACTTTCAGCTTCCAGGTCAAACTTACAAAAGATCCTTGTACCAAACTACCCTTTGGAATTTCCTTCTTTGTGTTTATCACTTAGCATTAATCCTCCTCTTTCCTCCTTTGAAAGGAGGGCTGCGATCAGTTTTGTAATCAACTTCTCTTCCCTTCTTTCTTCTGATTGTCTTAATAGCCATTATCTGTGCATTCATTCCTGTGCAAACACCTGTTTTGAACACAACCTGTTTTGAATAATCTGTTACTTGTATCTGTGAACTAGCAAAGGTAGAATTTGCTACATTTTGAAAGGTTCGAGACGTGATCATTAAGCAGTGGGAAGGACACAGAATGTCCTTTGTTACTGTCAAATCATGATGATGACGGTGCTGGTGTTAGTAATACTGCTGTGTAGCAGACTGAGTCACTAGTAGATGCTTAAAACCTGTTTACAGCCAAGAAGCAAAGCAATTCAGGCAGAAATTGACAGGCAGGTTACCTGACTTGCTGCAGCTTTTCAGTAAACTTCTTCCCAACTCTTGGGATGCAAGAGGTGGGCCAGAGAGAACAGGAGGGGAGAGGAAGAGGGAAATGCCATCCTTCCTTTCCCCTCTGTTGTGATGGGCCACAGAGTTTCATTTCAAGGAAGGGAAACTGTGTCCTGTGTGTTGCAGCTTATGCTTGATTCCTTTGTCAGGGTCAGCAGGCAACCCCAACACAGAACTTTTCCATTTCTGTGCAGTACCCAAGTGACTTTGTAGAGGGGCAGAATGAAGGAAGCGATGGAGAGTTGTTGAGCTGCATTTTGGTTTTGAGAACCCTTACTGCAGTTGTTTCTGCATCCCCAGCAGTCAAGTCACCATAATCCCTCTTGCAGCTCAGGAACCAGTTCAGTGTGTTAGTGCTGAATTCTCACAATTGTGAGTTTTGTCCCCTGGTTGACATGGAGGGAAAGAAAACACCATGGAATAGAAACTCATCTCTTCTAAAGGCAGTTGAATTTTTGCTGTGTACATCCTTTTTGAGAACTAATCATCTTGCTAAGGATTATAGCTTTACAGCTATATGAAAAAGAAATTGCTCACGCTTGTAAAAATGACCGTTTCAGTTTTCAAAAGTCCTTGCTGAGTGGTGCACATCAGCCCTTTTTTTACAGGGGCTCACAAAGGCCTTGAATCACCTGTCTCCTCCAGTGGTCTGACATGTCCCTTGTTCATCTTCCAGCAAACCCTGCTGCTGTCTAAAAACACCCTAATTCTCCTGCCACATTCTCTTGAACTTTCCTGAGGAACATCTGGTTTTGGCTGGTGTCAGGACCAGGATGCAGCACCCAGGGATGTGCTCCTGTCTCTCACTGACGGGGGAGCTGGAGGTCAGTGCTGCCTGCAAAGCAAATGGGAGGAAAATGATCCTGTTCACACTTAATACCTGTAAATAGCTTTGTAATGCAAGTCACAAGTTCCTAAGCAGCACTGCCTGTAAGTTCAGTGTTAGGGAGCCTGACACTCAGAGTTAAGCCTTCTTTAAGTGTAGTTAAGCAGTTGTGATGGCAAATATGCTTTTGAAAGAAGTAGTGGGAATAATGAAAGTGCTGTGAGCATTCTCCATGAGAGAAGTTTGAGAGGCACAGATTTGCCACTTATGAGAAGAACAGATGTTTGAATCCTCATTTTTTTCCAGCATAGGTGATAAAACCTTTCATAATAATGACCAAAAAATACTGTAGTTGTCATCTTTAAGATAAATAATTTTTTTCCTCTCTTGTTGTTTATCCCTCTGAGACTTTGGGCCCTTCTGAAGCTGGAAGTTTTAATCCAGTCCAGTCTCTAGCCATGACATTTTGGACAGCTGGAATAATTAGACAGGGAGGAGGGTGTAATACACCATGCAATTAATGTTCAAGTGAGGTCTTGATGTGAGAAGTGAGATCCTCACATGGCTTGTCTCTTTGTTCTTTTCCAAATCATCCTTGAATTTTACATCAGAAGACTTCAGGACATTACTATAAGATTGCTGGTTGTTCTGCTGTTTGCCATGTCTGTGTGGGAAATATGGGATAAACAGCAAGGCACTTTGATCAGCAGTCCTGCTTCAATGACTAATTCCTAATGTTGCACTTACCTGCATCTCTGTGAGTTTCCTGCACCATTCTCTTAATAACAGCTCCCTGGTATTCTTATTTTCAGTTGTGACATTTTTGGGGCAAGAAAAAATGTTTTGCTTTTTTATACAGTTACTCTTGCATCAGTTTGGCTGCTAAAAATCATAAGAACATCCACTCTGTGCTGAAAACAGAATTAGACAAGATTTTGAGTCTAAGGTTAGTAATGGTGGCCTGCCTGGGAATTAAATACTGTGTACAACAGCTTTTGCTGTGATTCTTCTTAATGCTACATGATTCATTGCTGTAGCTATCATAATATTAGTGACTAGGTGTCCAAGTCTGGATTAGATCACTGTTGTGCTAAATGCTGTGTGCTCAAACAGCAGAATTGCTGCAGACCCCAAGGAGTCAAATCTCTACTGAGACATGGAGCTGTGGGCAGCCAGAAAGGACACACTGGTGGGACAGTATTTGCCAGTGTAATTAGTACCTTAGAGACTCCATAATTCATGCTGGGAAATTGTATCCTCATAGGATATACAGCTTACAAGGGATCAAATCCTATGTTACTTGGGGGGGTGTTTCAATTTAAAATCCAGTGTATAGAGAGTTGTAAAAAAAGGAGGTCAGCTTCACCTCTTGTTTGTCTCTGCTGTTTTAGTATGTTTTCCCTAATACAGCGAAAGTCTAGTTAGTAATGCAGCTCTATTTCTGCAAATTGTTCACTGTAGGAAGCAACAGTAATGGACAAAGTAGTTCAGCTCCATTTAAAACTAATGTAAATGTTGGCCTTCAAACAGAATTGGATCACCCTGCTGCCCCTTTTTTCCTCTAGGTTGTGAATGTTCAGATAACTGGCTTCCAGCTAGCAGTAAAACCATCAAATAAAGAAGAGAAAACCTATTTCTTTCTGGCCTAAGTGAGGAAGATTTGATAAAGTCATGAAAGTGCCTTCTCTTGAAGTCTGAAATGTATCTAGACCTTCCAGAGTAGATCTGTACTTTGAAATGCCTGAAGTCAGGACTTTTTCTTGGTTTGAGTTCAGCTCAGTGCTGGAAATGGTGTTGCCAATTGAACTGGTTTTGAAATAAAAACAACGGGTGTTATTTGTCAGTGTGGGGTGGCATCCAGTGCTGGCTCTCTGCTTAGAGCTTGTGATGTTTATCACTACTCTACAAACAATCTCTACCCCACTTCTCCAGCCCCTGTATTCCCTTCCTGTGGTACCATGTACGACTGGTTTTCTCATCTTCTTGGTTCCCTGGGGAGGATTCCCACACTCTACTGTGATCTTTCAGATTCCCAGCCTCTGATTATTTCTTTCATACCCACTTTGCCTTACCTGTGTTGCTTTCTCTCATTCTTCACTGAATTATCTCCATTTACTCCTTGGACCTTTAGGATTTCTTGACTTTTCTTTGCATTTTCTCAGCAAATTTCAGCTCCTGTTTCATCCTTAACTTGTCTGTGCTTAGACAGTTAGTTTGGCCAGAAAGAATATGTGCTGTGGCTTGCATGTGAGCTCTGCATCTACTGCACAGACCACCAGGACACTGCCAGACAGGAGAAATACAGGCTGAACTCTTCTCCTTGGTTTTTTTTTTTTTTTTTTTTCCTTTGTAGAGGCATTTATTTTCTCTCTCTCTTTATCCATCTGTGCATTTCCTATGGTGGTTGGTAGGAGCTTAGAATCTTCTATCAAACATGGTAGAAATTGGCCACAGTGACTGACAATTATGAGTGTGGATAGACAGAGCAGACAGGCAGAGACAGGAAACAGGAGCACAAGTAGTGTAAGAAAATGAAGGAATTTGTGTGTTCAGCTGTATCTTCAGCTAAGGTGAGCAGCAGAACCAACCAGGCAGTTTACAATACTGGTTTGACATCAGGGAGAAATCTGAAGGACTTGTTTTTTGTATATGGCGGCAGATTGGTATCAGGGACTTGATGCATACCTTGTGCTTTATGTTTTCTTAAATGAATTGTGGGACTATGTTGTGTCACATTTTTAATGCCTACCAAAGGCAGTTCTTTGTACAAGTATTTTTAGAAATGAGCATCCATCAGAAGAAGGAATGCAGCAAGCTTTATATAGATTCCTGGAGGAAAGATGTGGGAAGTGCTGTGGAGTATCTGGGAAAGAAGTCATTTAGAGACAAGCCAGTTGGTCAGGCCAGCAGCTCTATGGAGTTGAAATAAGAATCTACATTTCTGATTGTTTTTACGATAATAACAACAGCAGGGGACTGCTTAATGTAGTTTGTAGGCTGCAACCTTCATCAGAGACTTCACATCCAAATTTTAAACTGTGGCTATTCTGTCAGTCCTGGCTGATGATGGAGGGTTTTAAGGGTCAAGTTCCCTTGCAGCAGCACCAGGGGCCTGAGCTGAGCTTTGAGGCACCCAGGGACTGGAGCTGTTTGGCAGCCAGAGTTCAGGGACAGCTCTGTCCCCAGAGCTGTCAAGCAGGCACAGTGCCCCAGATCCCTCTGTTTCCCCTGTGTGCTCTGGTGTCACTGGCCAGTGTTGCATCCTTCCTTTTGAGTCTCCTTTTTGTGGCTTCAGGTTTGTTGTGCTGCCTTCAGGCAGATGCTGTGTCTGATAAATGTCCTTCCTTGAGCAAAACTTTCTGAAAGCTGGATCCAAAGGCTTTGGTTGGGAGCCTGAGCATCCTTGCCCATATGGAAGAGAGAACCCTTGCCCTGAAGGGTTTGCAGCATAAATAGGCAAGTTACACGCCATGTGAATATTGTAGTATATATTTTACAGATGGGAGGACTGAGGCATGGGCTTGTTTATTCAAAAGTTCAAGGTAATAGTGCCAGGTGAGCAGCAGAGTCCTGGACTAATTCTAATCTTGGATCTCAGTGCCTTAACCACCAAATTGCTCTGCCTTTCTAAAAATCCTTGTGATTGTAGGAATATCTGTATTACGCCACAATTCTATGAGGAAGAAAACCTCTTTTTGAGTGAAATAATCTTGAAAGCACTTCTATTTGTGCATTAAATTCTTCATCCCTTGATCAACTTTAGCAAATTCTATGCAGGTAATGCCTGATAGAAGAAGACAAATTGCCAGAAAAAAATAAATTAACAATAATCCATAGAAGACGTGAAACAATCATGGTCTTAGCAGCCTATAGATAATAAGAGGGAAATCTCTTCATTTAAAATTCCTAATGTTACTAATCTCCTGGTAAATCCATGCCTATGAAGGATAAATCAAGCTTTTTCTTAAACACGGAGTTTCTTTGTCAGTGGGAGGTTTGGATGATCATAAGCATTATTCTTCTCCTATTTGGAACTCTGTAGGGGCATGATCCCAGAGTCAGTGGGATCATGAAAGAGAAGAAGAGGAAAGAGAGAAGGAGAGGAGAAAAAACAGAAAGAAAGGGAGAAGGAGAGGAGGAAAAGCAATAGAAAATTATACCATTGAGCCAAGGGCTGTCTGAGCTGGTCCTGCTGGCCTAAAGTGGCACAGACACTGTGTTGTGGGTCATCAGTGTGAAAGTGGGCTGCATAGAGATCAGCCATGGCTAATGTCAGTCTGATTGTTGCTATCAGCTCAGTCCTCATATCTCTTTGCACCACGTCTCACCCTCCTGTACAAGATGCGCCATGGTTTTCTGAGTATGCAGGGTCAAGCTTTGCTCATGTTTTGCCTGTGTGGTGTACAACCCATGGAAGTTGGTGGGAGTCAGTTCTGTACACGTGCAGGAGCAGGAAGGGGTTGACATGGAAGCTGCAGTCAGTCAGTGGGTACAAATTTGGAGGTGGGGTAAGTCAAGGTAATTCTCTTGACCTCAGTGAAATTACCTGTGATAGATGCTCCTTAGAATTCTTCACCAAAATATGGCTGGCAGCGATCTAAAAAGTCTCTTTTGGAATCTTGCCTGGTAGGGGTTATGACAGTCTCCACATGTGAAGTTCTAAGTTCAAGTAAATACACTTTTTTGTATGTTTTTGCATGGCTGAGAGCCTCTGGTGTCACTGGAAGATGTTTGTGCCTCCCCCAGCCCGGGTGGTGCAATCCTCCCATGGAGCCTGTGTGATTCAGACAGGATATCTCTGTCTTTATGGTATCCCTGCTACCCATCCCTGGTGCATGGGTTTGTTCCTTCCTCTGGTGGAACTTTCTGTCATCTGTGATGCTTAACTCATGGCAGGTGAAAGTACAGCTGCAAGGGCACACATTACACATAACATTCAAAATGGAGAGAGCAGCTATGAATGTTGTGTAAAAATGCAAGTGAAGGATTGGGAGACCTGCCTGCTCCACTGAAGCTATATCAAAGGTCTGTTTTATCCCCCTTGTATCAACTGAGTTTACATTTTCCTTTTGAGATGGTGGTATCCAGGGTTTCTGGCATAGCTCATGTTCATGCTATCTCTCTCCTCTCTCTGGCTGGTAGATTTTTCCTCATGGAGCTGCTGCTTTTGAAGCCTAGAGGATGCCTAGCGCTCCAAACATGGATGATGTTGTGGAGAGGGTGATTGATCTTTCACGGGGAAATTAATTCTGTTCTCACCTTCAATGAGATACAGTTTAGGTGGTCTCTTAATCGCAATAGCAATCCTTTCCCTCCTGTGGAGGAGTAGATATGTCTTTAAAGAGAGAGCTCTGTGACTCCTTTTGAGTAAGTGCTTAGTGAATTGTTCTAGTCAGAGGTGGGAAACTCTTCCATTATTTTGCCCACTACTGCCTGCAGGCCATTCCTACAGTCTGCATCAGTTGTGGCATTTCACACATCCACTGCTGACCAAGCTGCTCGGTGTGGTTTGTTGCTGGTTTTTGTTTCAGCCACAGTGTAATTATCTGATTTGTCATGGCTGAAGGCTTGGGGTGCAGACTCTGGCTCCTAGTCAGACTGCAGGAATGCAGTGTCCATTAATCCAAATGTAAGGCTGTAAATTAAACAGAAAAACGAAGCAAGAAGCCTCAAAGATACAGTGCTATGGCTTGAGTTTCTACAAGTAAATTTTCATAAAAATCAGCATAAATGTAAAAAGCTAACAAATTGGCAGGATGAAGGGGAAAGCAGAGCGTTTCATAGCTTTGATTTATCTCAGATATTAACAAAAAACCTTTTTGTCCTGGGTGGCTGTCGGAGTTGCCCTCACATTTAACATATGTGTAATTGCCTGGATTTCAAATCAAATCTTGTATCATGGTGCAGAGCATATATGTTTACTTTATCTTCCTTGAATGGAGTATTGCATAAAAGTACTGGACAACAACCGAACCGTCAGCTAAATTTTTTCCTGAATAAAGTATTCAGCAAAATAAATCTCTCTGGGTGTCTCTGCTGCCTCTTACTGCAGAAGGCTGGGGAGCTTGTGAGAATGCTGCAATGCAGCAAGTGTACTACCACTGATTAAAAGTAGATTTTTTTCATTTTGTTTTGTTTTGTTGTTGTTTTTACCCCCTTTCTGCAAGCTTGTGGGTGGCATTTTAATCGAGTTCTCATGGTAACAAACATAATTTAAAAGCACCAAAGCCTACAAAATTAGGCTTTTTTCTGTATGTGATTGAGGTGGGTGTTCAAGTCATTACAACTGCAGTGATGCTGGTTATTTCAGGGTTTCTGGTGCAGAGATGACAAGGGAAGTAAAATGGAAGCAGGTGGTGCTAAATGCAGAAAACATTCATCATCTCTTTACCAGGTTCCATTGTTGTGCTCTCTGTAAAGAGGATGCAATTAAAGTAGTGTGTAATGTACTCCTTACGTTGCTGTTTCATTCTTTCAGATGTATTCTGGCATCACAGTTATGCCATATTTGTATCTCCTGAGGAAGGCAGTTTTAGTGACTGATGTTTTGATTCACTTTTGCAAGCATGAGTCCCCATCAAAGCACATGAAAATGCTTGAGAAACTGTGGAATTCTGTGTGGAGTTATCATGTATTTCTCATGTAGGAAAAGACGCAGAGAAAAAGCAGCAGGAAGGGGTTAAAATGAAGCCATTAAGGATCTGATTTGAATGCCTAACCTCCTGTTAATGAATTGATCTTGAAAACACTACATGACTAAAACATGCTAACTCATGGGAGTCACTTGGTTGTGTCTAGTGTTTTGCCATGTGTGGTGTAAATGCGTTGTGTTTGATGCTGTATTGCACCCAGTAATTTTCTAGTGCCCTGTACTTGCAGTCCTGCAAGTAGGCAGTTACCAAGCTAGTGCAGCTCAGTAATCCTGTGGGGGTGTTAGAAAATTTAAAATACAGCTCACTCTAAGCTGCTGAGGAAAAAGAAACTTGATTTACAATGAGAAAATGTACTGGGTATTTCTAGCTCTTAAATACATGAAGTTCCATTTTTTTTGTAGTGTGGTTCGGTGTTTCTTTTGTTTTGTTATTACAGCCTGCTTACAGGACATGAGCAGTGAAGGATTGAAGTATTTAGCAGTGTAACACCCCAAATATCCTTGCCTAGCTTCCTTGCAGGAGATTTATATCCTTGTCCCAGGAGCAGTATGTCAGGGATTGTTGTTGCATGTTGGTGATTTCCCAGCAGACATGCCTGGCTCTGGTGGTAGGACCAAGCCCACACCTTCAGAAAAGTGTTGAGAGTAGAATTTTCAGAAGCACAAGGATTGCCAGTAAGACAGAATGCTGCACTTAGGGGTTGGGTAAGGATAGAGACATCTTGATTTGGAGAAAAAAGCTCTCCTTGTCTCCCTGGCTTTCCACACAGGTATTATTGATCTGTTCTGCTGCAGGGCTGGACTGACTCGGCTCTTCCTCCTGCTCAAGAACATGTTGATTGCTTGGACTTCTTCCTGCCTAGGGTCTGGCTATTCAATTTATATATTTTATTGTATTAAAGTCCAGTTCTGCCCTTTTGTGCCTAATTTGGCTTTGCATTGACACTGCACAATGATTTGCAGAGATGGGGATGTCCAGGGGCCTTAGTGTATATTCTATACCATGGCTGCAGCACTGGGCTTCGCTGCTGTCCCTGTTCTTATGATCAGGTGTCTTGTTTGGCAGCAGGTGAACTGGAAAAACAAATGTTGGGAGTTAAATTGCAATGATTTTTTTAAATTTACATTTTAAGAAGAGGTGGAGTGAAAAGTTTTCTTGTACTATGCCTTTATTTTATTTTCTTTATTTTTTATACCATTGCCTGAGAGCTAGTCTGGGAATTTGAGTAGAAGACTGTGAATGCTGCACTGATCGTCCCTAATGGGAGCTCTTTCTGTATCTTTCTGGCTGCAGAACATTGTTCTGGCATGATAAGGAGAGCTTTGAACAGTGTTCATGAATCTTCCTGTTGTCTTTGGGAATCTTTCACATTAAAGCCTCCTGGGGTTTTGAACATGTAAATCAGTAAAAAAAGAGTAAAAGGTCAAGAGCCAAAGAAAATAGAGCCATGTTGGATTTCATGCCAGGGAACAAAGAGAGCAATGAAATATTAACCATATATAGAGAACTGATTATACAATAACTTCCTGTCACCTTTGTGTTCATTTAGTATTGATAGAATTTCTATTTAAAAGCACACCTTAGTAGTTCCTTGCTGTGGCTAAAGGAGGAACAGCACCTGCATTTCACAAGCTGCAGGTGGATATCAGCAATGCTCCTTGGAAATGGTACAACAAAGTGAAGTGCAGTGCATTCTTCAAAGCAGCCTGTCATTTGAGTGTTTCATGTCTGAAACATCAACTATATTTTTTAAATGGTAATTTATTTTTTTTTTGCTGATCATGGGCTTTATGTCAAATATAATGAAGTGGATGTTGTAGTCTTTATTAGCCCGATGTTAACTATATGCATATCACAAGTAAAGCCCTCTAAACTGGTCAGAAATTTGAAGAAAATTTAAATGTCTTGAGGACTGCAAAAATCTGCTTCAAGAAAAATCTTCTGACTTTTTAAAATATTCACAGAGGAACACTGACAAAGCACCAGAGTAAATCCTCTCTGAAGATCTTTGCCAATTGGCATGCACGCAGTAGGGTTTCATCCTAGCAGTGCTTCAGGAAAAGGAGCTTTTAGGATTTCATTATTCTAGTTTGTGCTGCAGCCCCACTCATGTGAAGTCTTTCAAGTTGGTTGCAGCTAAAAGGACAGCAGCAAAGGCATTCTTTTTATAATATGGTAAGTATATGGACAGTAAGTATTCTGTCATAAAAAAAGTGATTTTCATAATTCCTTGGTTTTTGACC
Organism: Ammospiza caudacuta; assembly: GCF_027887145.1. Taxonomy (NCBI): domain Eukaryota; kingdom Metazoa; phylum Chordata; class Aves; order Passeriformes; family Passerellidae; genus Ammospiza; species Ammospiza caudacuta. The sequence goes on along the minus strand of NC_080600.1, from coordinate 11,072,718 downwards.
GTGCATATGTAGGGTACCCAGTGATGCTGGAAAATACTTCAATACTCTACCCTGGAAAAATGCCTCCAAATGCCACTTTAACCTAATAAAGTGCAGACATCAGCTGTGGGGTGGGAGGGAACTATGACAATCTGTGAACTCAGCAGGAAGTCTTTATCCCTGAACCTGTGTCTTCATCTGCACTTTCATGGCTGTAGGGGTGTTTCAGAGATGGGTATGGGGCTGGACATGGGCTGTGTGCTGAGGCACTTCTTCTCCTGTGCCCGGAGAGGGGCTAAGAGGAGTGAGGCTGAGGAGGGACATACTGGCACAGATACACTTAGTTTGTATAGTACTGAATTTACTGCCTGTTTATTCATGGGTTCATTCTCACAGTTTTGAATGGGAATCCAATGTTTGATGGGAGGGGGTCTTTTGTTTCACATGGTGCAAGACTAAGTGCAGAGAAAGCAGTGGTGGTTTATTGCTTGTGATAATTTTTGGAGGTGTGTGTGTGGGGGTCTGTGGAATTCAGAAAAAGGTGTCCTGATGTTCTGCATGGGGTCTGTTGCATGGGTTGTTAGGAGACTCAGTGTGACTTTTTGTGCTACCATCTGGACACTGCCCAGGACAAACCTTGTCTCAGGGCTCAGGCTGAGTAAATTCAGGTAATTTTATACCTTTGAGAATAGATCTGGGAGAACTGTCTTGCTGCCTGTTGCTCAGCACTGGCTCCCTGAGAGATGAGGGGAGGCAGAGGCCTTGGAATGTTGTGTCCCTTTTGATGGCCACGACCTGCGTGGGGATGGTGTGCTTCAATGAGTCCCTGAAAAATGTCAGTAAACTCAATATTTGATGTTGTCCCATCTGCTGTCTGTAAAAGTGCTGGTTTTGCTGCATCTTTTACATCTTCTAACACAGTTCAGGGGAGGTCTGTTGCCTGGTCTTCTGCCTTAGTGAAATCTCCCTCCCCAGCCTAAATGGTCTAATGTTAAGTGTGCCTGTCCATCTTCTTGGGCATAGTCCTTGAAGACTTGTTGTAGTTGTTTTTTCCATAGTGCCTCCCACAAGATGAATTCAGTGGGGGACAGTAGGATGTACATAAGTCTCAAGTCATGGGGCATCATAACAGGGGCTGCAAACACAGCATTTGTTAAAACAGGGTCAGTTCCTCCCATGATCTTTCACAGCTTTAAAATGTCTTCCATTTCCCTGTGGGAGATGGATTCCCATTGTGGGTTAGCTCCCCTTCGATACCACGCTGGTGTCACTTGAAATTGGGACACCAGTTCCCAATCCCCCTCCTTTACCGCTGCTTTCTGCATCTTCTGCCATGAGTCTTCAGGCTCATCTTCAAATCTGGATGAGCCCTCACTCTCTTCCTGAGAAGAGGAAGTTTGCCTCTTGGCAGAAGAGCGGGTTCTAGGGCTGACTGATACGGCCCGTTGTTTGGGGCCTGTGGTAGCCAAGATGGCTGCCTTCCACTCAGCGCCATGAGTGCTTCCAGTGGTGTGGGATATGGAAAGGGCTGAATCAGAGGAAGTGGGGCCTGCCCTGAAGGGCCTTGTGTCAAAATGGGGTTCCAGGTGTGGAGGTGGACTCCAGGATGGAAGGAGAGGGTCCTGACGCAGGGGGAGGACCTGACGAGAGAACAGAGAGTAGGAGCAAACTCAACATGGCGGCCTCCCTCATGGGGTGGGCACCATTTTCTAAACCACCAGAAGGGAGGTAGGATTGAGGGATAATGGGACGTGGGTCAGGGTAGTTCCAGAGTGTTATGGCCAGTACAGCCCTGAGAAGGGGATAGAAATGAGGGGAGATGGCAGACAGCAGGTGGATCACCTGTGCCTCATAGCAGGTTCCATCTCCTGTCCTCAGAGTTTTTGGGGTTAGGGATATGGGGGCAGAACATTAGAACTGGGGAGGTGTCAGCACAACTCACCAGGACGTGGTAGTAAGTTACATAGACTCTGTGCTTTTACAGAAGGCTGATCATTTTCTTTCTATTAAGAAACCCATACTTTTATATCCTAGTTTGCTGCAGGTAGACCTAATTGGTCCTCCAATCCAAACACCATCACCATTGGTTAATTAAGGAACCACCCTTTGGTAAACACATCTCCATAACACATTCCACATGTTCACAATATCAGGTGTAGCAAGTCAAGATAAGAATTTTTTCTCATTCTTTTCTCTGATTTCTCAGAGTCTTTTCCAGAACACTGCCTGGGAAAGTTGTCTGTTGCTCTCTGTGACCAGAGAGCTGCTGCCACATAGAGGAATATTAGAACTTTGAACACTGGAAACAGCCCCATAAATGAAACAAAAGGTAGGGTAAAATTTAGCAACTCTTACACCCCTTGAGTTTGTAAAAATAAAGTCTTTGCCCAACAGCATCCTAAAATGCCAGCTGGTGAACAGAATTAACAGAAATGTCTAGAAATTCCTTAAGTAACCAATGAACAAAAAATTTTAAACTCTCCTTATGAAAGTTTTTCCCCTCTAAAATCAGAACTTTGCTAACCTGCCTTGGGGGGCAGCTCTGGCTCAGACACTTTGTGGTGGCAGTGCCAGAGGAAAAGACCAGAGACTATGGAATCCACAGCAGGAGAAATGAACGCTGCATTACTCTCAGCAAGAGGGACCCATAGAGTCAAAAACCATTCCATCTAAACTTCCAGAATTCAAGTGGATTCTTCCTGAAAGCCATTCCAGCAGCACCAGGAGTTTGGACAGAGTCCAGATCTGAGTGTCAGGCAGCACTCTGCTGATGAAGAGTATGTAGCAAAGCCTTTGAGATGCCTGTGTTGGGAGTTCTTTGCTTTCCCATGACTGAATCTGTACTTTCTTTTTATGGCTAAGAACTTGTGGAAGCAGGGAGCGAAGGGCAGAAGAGACAGATTTTATAAAAGATGTGTGGGGAAAGGTGAGGATGGAAAGGCAGTGAAATAGAGGCAGGTTGGAGAGAGGGGCTGAATGGGACAGAAGTCCAAGACGGAAAACTGGAAATTAATGACTGGACAGCAAACACAGACAGGCCCTGGGTGAGGGACTGAAGACCATGGGGCAGTGGCATGGGCAGCTGGTGCAGTGGGTACTGAGATAACCCAGACAGAGGGAATGGGAAGAACAAAACATGTTTCTTGACCTAGGCAGTAGCCTATATATGTAGAAGGATACCCATGCAGTTATCTCTGTTTTATTTGACAGCTCAGCTCCTGAGGTGTAACTGTGCAACCCTAATGGCGTTTCAGATAGCTCTGTATGCGTGACAGATGTTGGTGCACCTCTAGACAAAGTCTGATTTGTGACAGTTACTTGTTTTGCTTCTTTTGCATTATTGGCAATTAAAGCAAATTGTTTTTAGTATGCTCTATCAACAGAAGCAGAACGAAACTTGCTATTCCTAAACAAATGAAGTTAGGCACTACCCAGATGTGTACATTCAAATGGCTGCCATGGCTGGATTTTGTTGCTGCCTGATAGTGATTTATTCTGTAAGTTTTGTGCCCTGAGCTTTCAGAAATACACTACTTTTCATCATGAAGCCCTGCAGAAGTCTAGCAGTGATAATTAGCAAGCCATAAAAATCGACCTGATTTGTGGGAAGCACTGAAGAATGCAAGGAGACATTTCTGTTCAAGGAGCTAGGAACAAAAGCTCGTGGTTACTGACCCAGTCATGTCAGACCTAAATTTTGAGGGAATCCCAAGTGATAAGTGTTCTGCAGTCTGAATACTGCCTATTCATTCAGCCCTTCTGGCAGAGTGAATGAATCATCTTTTCAAGCAGAGACAGCCCCTCTGGGTCAGAGTCGAGGTCATTGGTGGGACATGTGTTCCAGACTGCTTGCCCTACATGAAAAAGAAAATATACAAGACTTTGCTTGCACTGTTGGAGCTTTGGGCCTCTCAGCTATAAAACATTTACATACACTATCTCAGCAGCCCTGTTACAAGCAGTGCTTCTGGATACATAACCAGGTCCTTCTAGAAGGGCCATTTGTCTTCCTGGCTGCCCATGTGCTGTTCCTCTTCAGCAGCACCCCTGATGCAGAACATTTTTCTCAGCTGATCTTCCCGGTTATGTTCCCCCACCTGATAATTGCCTCTGTGTCACTGTAGTCACCTCAGTGCTGCCTCTGGATTTTTAACATGAGGTGATTGAGTTGATTCCACAGAATGAGTTGAAAATGGGCACCCCCTTTCTTCATGTAGTGTTCCAGCTCCATGCAAGGAGCAAGGCATGGTCTGTAGACCCTCTTTTGCTGCATCAGCAGAGGGGGATATCTGGGATTAATCTTATGTTTCAGTTACAAACTTGTCAGACCAACAAAGCTGTTCATTTGCTAGAGCCTGTCTGATCAATAGGTGCTTTTCATTTGCAGAGCAATAGTCTATATCATACAGTGTTTTTTCATTAGAAGTTGTTAAGCATTGTGATGCTCAGAGAGGGGATGTGATATTTCATCACACTTAATGACCTTTAAAAATGAATGACAAGAAACCACACAATTAATTAAAGTCAACATTAAAATAGCAAACAAAGCTGCTAATCCACGTTAGAGCTACGTGTTATTTATGTGGTAAAAACATTGCTTTCCCCCAAAAGGCTCTCAGATTAAGAAACCATGGTAAAAACAATGACAGAAAAATTCAGCAGTTTGCTTTTGAACCTGTGTAAAATTCCATCATGCACCCCCTGCTATACATTCCACACAGTAGGAAGAATCACTGCTGTGGTTTTTTGCAGGGAACCTGTCACTGGTGAGTTCTGTTTGATGCACTGTAGCTCTTTGTGGAGAGAGGATTGTTTTTTTTTTCTTCTCTCCTTATCTTCTCCCTGCACACTTGTGTGCATTTTTGTAAACATTTATCGCATTCCCTTCTTTCCCAGGATGAAGAGTTAGCATGTCTAGTCACTCCTTTCACAGAAGCTTCTCTGGGTCTTTTATCATCCTTGTTGAGCTCTCTGTACTTTTTTCAGGTCTACTTTATTTCATTTGTGATTAATAATTAATGCTTTCAGGCATCCTAAACAAGCATCAGCATTAGTGCTGCTGACAGACTTTGCAAAAGGAAATGTAGAGAGAAATTCATAACAAATCCAAGATCCAGGTTGGGTTCTGGGAACCTTTCAAAAAAGGCATCAGAAACCTTTGAGTGCATGTGTGAATATTCTGTGTCCATCAGTGCTCTGCATGACCTGTTGTACCTGTTGTGCTTTTAGTGGAAATCTCTGGCTGCAGTCCATGGAAGGACACAGATAGGATATTTTCCTTGTCCAGAAGGTCACCCTGGGGCTGCCTTCTGTGTGTAGTGCTAAGTATTGGAAAGAGCCTGATGATGTGGGTCCTTGCAGACATGAAGGCACCAGGCTCTGATGGAAATCACCAGAACTGTGTTGCTTGCATTGGGAAAGTGCAGATGTTTGGCCTAAGCTCTGTGGAGCTCCTTGCTCCTTCTTCATCTGGAGCAGCTCATGCTGCCCACTGCTAATGGCAGGAGTCCAGACTGGATGGTTTGGTTAGAGCTCAACCTAGCTTTCCTTCTTCCCACCATTTGTCTCTCTGTATTAAAAAACCACACACTCTGCCTCATGCCTTGGGGTTTTCCAGACCTTTTCTTACCATTCTTGACGTGCTGTTCCTTCATCCAATGCAAATTTATTACCTTTCCCTCTCCCTGTGTCTGGGCTTGTTCAGTACCCCACACAGACTCATTCACTCTTCATCTTATCCCAGGAGCGTGCCACTGACTTAACATTCATCAGCTCCTTGGCAAGGGGGTCAAGAAAAGGGGTGGCAGCAGAACAAGGTTAAACTCAACCTGTTGTAGCAAGGATCAGGTAGTTGCACACTCCCACAGGAGCTTAGGGAGGAAACAAGTCTCTGGAATAGGTCTTTGCTGTGACAAAAAATCCTGCAGTTAAGATTTCAGAAAGGCTAAGTGACTCAGTGACTTGGTTCCTGCTTATGCTTTAGATACCTGAATTTTCTAAGTTCAAAACCACAAGGAATTAAAACTTAAGCTTTTAAAATATCACTGTAGTTCAAGTACCGGCTGAGGCACTCCTCTTTCAGTGCACAGTCCAAGAGCTCAGTTGAAACGCTTTTGAAGGAAAAACTTCCTCTGAAAGCAAGAACTGAAAAATCAGCTCCTGTGGCTCCAAGTTCCTTCAATGCTGTCTCTGTCCTCCCTGCCCTCTTGTCTCCTTGCCTGAACAGGCTAGAGAATGACTGCCTGCTTTATTTTCTTTTGTAGGCTGGTTGCATAAAGATTTGGCAGGTTAAACGTATGATAAAACTATCCCCAAATATTGTGATTTTACTATTTAGAGCACAGAAGATTTTGGGTATTCTCATTTTGATATAGGGAGAGATTATTTTATTTGCCAGGGTATACAGTCATTGGTCATACAAGTGGGTGGCTGAGTGTGGGTGGGCAGAATATTTTTAAGTCATACAAGTATAAGGGTGTATTTAAAAGAAGTTCTTTATTTGTAACATCACTAGTTAAAAAATAGTATGAAGGGATGAAATAACCTTACCACTTCTGATCAAGATTTTGCAGTACAAGAAACACTACTCAGGCATTCCCTAGGAAAGAAAATTCTAGCACTAACTAATCAATGCCAAGTTCGTTGTAAATATAGAAACAAGCTGAATTTGTGGATAACCTCTTTCCCAATCAGTTTTCCAAAGCCTTGTCTCCTTATTTCTATTTATTTATTTACAGTTAGAAGCTTTGTGCCACAGCCAAAAGCTTTGACTCCTGTTGGCTCTAATGGGTTCCTGGGCCCTCTAAGTTTTCCTGGCCATGAAATTGAGAATCAAAGCTGCTTAAGTGAGTCTGGCTGGAGGGGCCTGGGCACCAGCTTTCTTTTGCCTGATGCTCTTTTTCTGCATGAATGAACAATGTCTCTGGTAGACAATGCAATGCTTTTACTTTCCTGTGTGCCTGGCATGATTGCCTGGTGTGTCTGAATGTCAGGAAGGGAAGCTCAAAGCACTCTCAGCAGAAGAATGATCTGCTGTCCTTGACTCAAGGAGGAAACCTCTTTCACACCAGCAGGAATTTTTATCCGAACAAGCTGGAGCAGCTTGAAGATCCTTTCCTGTTATCCCCTTCATACTTCATTTTAGCATCATCATGTTTGTGGTGCTTTTTCATTTATAGAACAATCAACCATATTGCTTTAATTCAGCATATGGAAGGATTGAATTAAGCTAGGATGGCAGCTGGATCAGGAGCTCCATCCCTGGATCTCCTTTTGGGTTCATGGCCTTGGAGAGGATGCAGAGAGTTGTGTTTCAGAGTTCTACTCTAGGCTGGTTCCCCTGCATGTATTTAGAGGGAAGAATCTGCCAGAAATTAACCCAGGACATATGTTATGCCATTTGTAGTAGTTGAAATGATGGTGTTCCCAAAGATAGCATCTGGGTTTTTTCAAAGATTATGTTGTAGCAGGAGTAGAATTAGTTTTCAAAGGTAAGTAAGACTTTTGAAAAATCAAAATGTGCGGACACATTTATAGAGGCAGCATTTTTAAAATATAATTAAAAGCTCCCTGAATAAAGACAAGATCATGTGTAAATGTGTCATGCTTGATGAGATCTTGGGGAAACCAGAAAAGATGAGGATTGTGTCAATAAGTTATGTGTCCAGAGAAGGCAAAGATGTACCAGTGTAGTTAAAGTGCTTTATTCTGGGTAAATGGGATTCTGTTGAGTGTGTTTTTGTTTAGCAGACAAGTTTGTATCACCTCTGCTGAGTGGTCCAGTTTGCCTCACCTGCATGAGGAGCAGCTCACATGCAGTTGGCAGGTGGAGAACATACAAGTAATATAATTAGCATAATTAATTAATTTTCACTGCCTAATGTGAGCTGTCATCCATCCTAGAATCTCTTGAGAGAAGAGATGCAACATCAAATCAATGTGTATTAGTAAGATCAGTGTGGGGAAAACAAACCCTTTTGATTTTTCACCCCAGTCTTTTTGTGGGTTACCTTTACCAGCCCCTGTCCAAGCACAAGTGCTGATCAATTGTAACCTGAAAGCAAAGGAAGCACATAGCTGTGCAGCCTGTTTGTAGGGTCTGTGGCAAATACCCAATTTGGCTGACACTTCTTCAGAAAACAGGTTTGAAAATGTGAGAATGAGATGATTGTACTGTGTAGCGTTTGCTGTAGTGTCTTTCTGTACCTGTACAATAAAAAAGAAGATGCCTTTGTCTCAGCTGTTTATAAGCACTGAAAGTTATAATGGAAATGGCAGTGGGGAGGGGAACCCAGCATTCAATATTTATGTCTGTAGCCAGCCAAGATTTTAGCTGGCCAAACTTGTGGAATGCTGGCAGCATTGGCAGTGCTTTTAGTGTGATATCTCTGGGAGTATTTCTTGTAGTTTTGCCTTGTTTTCCCTAGCCTGCAATGGCTATGTCACATTTTACACTTCTCCCTGACCAATGAAGGATTTTCCTCCTTAAATAGTATTTTGAGTACTCTTGTCTTGCATAGCCTATCCTCCAGTTCAGCCATGGTGTTGTCATGGATCTTCAACTGTATTCTTACTGAGGTTTGAAGTGACTGTGATAAGAGGGAAATATGAAAAAAAAAATTTTCTTCATTTGGAGTCAGATTTCCTGGGTGCAATCTGAATCATCTTTTGCCTTCAAAATCACCTCCATGAACTAAATATTTCCTCTATTCTTCTTAGCTTTTTGAGGATTTGTTTGTATTAAATGGGGTAAATCTTTTATAATTATTTTAGTAGGAAAAAACAGACTCTAAAAATCTGGACTGAGTTGTTGAGCATTTATTTCATTAAGCCTGGAAATCTCTGGAGTGTCCCATGAAAAAAGGTTTGTTTTCCAGTTAGATTATTGCATTGTTTTAAAGAACAAGGGGGTTAAAAGAGAAAAGCTGTGCAGAGGGTGACAAAGTGTTTGAACTGGGAAAGGACCCACTGCTTGGTGTGCCTGTGCTGGCAATCCTGTGTATCAACCCAGTGAGCTGAATTCCCTGTGAAAAGCCCTGAGAGGGCCATGCCTTTGAATGCTTCCCTGTCTGATCACACCCCAAGTGACTTCATCTGCCACAGCCCTTGGAGCCAGTGCTGTTTGTTTGTCGTGGGTTTAATGTGCCTTCTGCACTGAGGGTGAAAAGGCTGATGTAGCCACAAATGTTGGTGAATCTTTTTCTCTGCCAGAGCTGAAGTCAGAGCCTTGGCACAGGTTGTTTAGATGGCTGCTGGCTGAGGGCTGCAGAGCCTCCTGTTCCAGACAAGCCTGCCAGCTGCAGTGCCCTGTCTGAAGTGCATGGTGCCTATTTGAAATTGTGCTCGGTGGAAAAGTCAATGCAGTGTGTCTGATTCAGAGATGCTCCCCTGAGGGGAACCCTGTTCTTGTTCAGGCCTTGTTTCTGTGACTCTCGTGGGAACAAAAAGCTCCACTGAGAAATTTGGGAGCTGCCAGGAAACCTCCTGGCTTCCCAGAAGCACTCCTTCCATCCTTCAGTCCCTCCTGCTCCCTTAAGACAGCAGAGATCTGAGGCAGGATTGAGCAGACTTCTCTGTATCCAGATCAGGAGACAGGGCTGTCATGTGCCTCATCTTAAGATGAGGAGTTAAGATAAGGACTGCATGCAGTTTAATCCAGGGACACTTGTGTTTCTTTGTGTTGACACCTGAACTAACTGCTATGGCAGCTTTGGTGCTTTTCCCATTCTTACTGTGGACCAAATTTATCAGTAATAAGTTCCTGCTGTATTTCATGTTTCAGATATCACTTGTAGTTGTTATGGTGCTGTTGTTATGGTTACCATCTCCTTCACCAGCTCAAATACCTTTCCTGTATCCTGCAGGAAGCAATCATGATAGATAGGAGTGCAAGGGTTTGTTGGAAAGGGTTGGTGTTGAAGCAAGAAGGGGTGCACAGGGATTCTTTTTATCTAGAAGAGAGCTCTAGTAGGTTTTTTATTGGGGTATTTTTCAGTCACAAGCTGCTAGTACCTGATGTCACCATTTCTAGAGAAGGGCATGCAGTTTTACATTTCTGGAGTTTGAGTAAATTGATATATGGTCCCTGAGCATGGGAGTGAGGGCAGCCCTCTAAGGTGGGCAAAAACGTCTCAGAGGAGTCAGCTGAGGTGCTTTGCAGCAGCCCAGAGAAATGGACACTTCCCAAGGGAGGAAGGAGTGACAGCTGAATGGCTCATTCACCTGTGCCTGTGGTCTGCCAGTGGAAATGCAGCATGCTGCATCTCATCCCTTCTGTACAACACCTGGGTGCACACCTGGCCCAGCAGGGTCTGCAGCTCAGCACAGAGCAGGGCTTGGTCAGATAAACATTTCTCAGAGTGAAAGCATTTCCCTTTCTTTAGGAGCTGGGCAGTTTCTGCAGTGAGATGACCCACCCTTCCCACCTGCCTGGCTCCACTGGTGTCCAGCTCACCTGCTGGCAGCTCTGAGAAGGGTTTCAATCTCTGCTGTCACAGGCCTGGACAATGCACAGGAAGGATCAGAGGACTTGTCTCTGCTGTGCCATTGCTGCAGATCTGATCCACTGCTTTGAGGCTGCAGCCATCCCTCATTCTCAGCTCAGCCAGACATGCAGATTGGGAAAAAATTTCTCATTTTCTTCATCTTTCCCCAGTAAGCTTCCTTTGTTCAGCTTCTGGTGCAGGCATCATCCATTATTTTCATCTGTTTTGTAATCCAAGGTACAATGAAAAGGATTGTCTACAGAGAATATGTGGCTACTGACAAACTGTTTGCAGTGTGGAAATGAAAAAGCCTTTAAACCCCACCAAATGCTAGTACAAGTGCAAGGAGGTAAACACTGCCTGCATTTTTAAGGGATGCAAGGTGGTGTTTAAGGGGATAGTCTTGCTCCTGTTGTTGAAAAAGAGGGATCTAGCTAATAATTCAAGCAGTGGACAAGAAAGAAATAAATCATATTTGTTCTAAAATATCAGAGAAATTTGTTCAGTTTATTCAGCTAGAGAGGTAAAGTGGAGAGAATGTATAATTCTCTCTAATAATATTCCATATTATTGCAATTACAGCACCTTGGCATTTAGCATCAAGTGTAGCTTTGGTTAATTATTTTGTGGCTCACATCTGAAAAGAATCACATTAATTTGAGAGATGTATGTTAGCTGAAATGCAGGAGTGAAATGGCATCCAAAACTGGCCTTTTTGTTTTGTGGATATGTGGAGAGTCTATGCAGACAACAGTGTTGGTGAGGTTTGTGTACTATATACTACAGCCTGAGCTTTAATGGTGGCCAGGAGGTCACTGGAACTTGTCCATCTAAATTTCCCACCTTCTGCCTCTTGTTTCTATTCCAGCCTCCTGATACCTCCCTGCTTTCCTTGGCTCTTCTAGATGTAGTTGTTAGTAAG